>NC_088923.1:43112500-43325000 GCF_038396675.1 Hydra vulgaris
ATACTTATGTTATTAATGTGCTCAGTTAATTAGTCCTAATAAGCTGTGGATGGTCCGAAACTTAATACAGAAAAAATTTAACAAGGCAGTCCTGCTTCTCCAGGAGGTGCTGTTGTGGAGGCAAAAAAAATAAAAAAAATAAAAAAAGCCCATAGCTAGAAAAAATTTTTAACATTTATTTTAAAAATAATGAGTCTTTTTTGCTATATTTATTTTTTTGCTATAAATGTATATAACCAGATTAAAACAATTGAAAATATATTGTGTCAAGGGTAAGATTTGAACCCTCGCAAAACAGCACCAATAACAGCACTTTAAATCACTGATCTATTGAATTTATGCATGTAAATGTAATAATTGCAACTAATCAACACTTTTCAAGCAAGTTCTGTTACAAAATTCTCGAGTACTTTATTGCAATGTAATAAAAGGCGTGCACATATGCATTGAAAAAAATTTTCGGATTAGAGTTTATGTCAAAATGAGTGTAGAAGCTATCAAAAAATCATTACAAACAATTCTTATTTTTATTATAAATATATATTTTCTAATAAAAAAAATTATTTGCATTACTAAACAAAATAATTACAACTATCTTGAAATAGTCGCATCTGCAACCTATTATTTAACTATCTCAGGGCGCGACATATCGTGTTTTTTTTTAATGAACGTTGACTTATGTATCTTTATTTATTCATAATCATCTAATTAAAGAGATTTGTCAAATAAGGGAGTTTTATTTTCAAATAATTTTTATTTTAGTTAATAAGTTATTAAATATATCAAAGATGTTTGGTAAATTTATTTAATTTTTATTTTTTTAAAACTGTTTTTCTATGCATTTGCAAAGTGCGCCCAAATTAATGATAAATACACAAAAAAAAACATTTAAAATTGATTTTAATATTCAAGCAAACATCACTTCACTTTATAGAAAATAAGAAAATTAAAAAAAAACCAAGCATGCAAAATTTTATTTAAAATGAATGCATTAATTTGCTTTAAACTTTTAATGTAATTGCTTATTACTTAGAAGAAACCAAGATTAAACATTTCGAAGACCAGATATTTTTTCAGAGTTTGCAAATCAAAATCGCTTAATTTAACCCTTGATATACACTTGTTGCATTAAAATTATACAAATATCTTTTACAAAAAGCTGATAATTTATATTTTCAAAAATACTGGCAAACGGCCGTGACCAATTTGTCTAAAATAAAAGACTCCTGCATGGACATACAAGACGAAAAACCGCACATATTTCCTGGGAAGGCTTAAAATATGTTTTTTTTTATAATAAATTAAAAACTATCAATCACAAAACTATTTGGAAAGAAATTTCTGAACTTTAATTTCTGCGTTTGTTTTGAAAAATCTTAAAATAAAACGCCAACATTTGCATAAGCAAATTTAAAGAAACGCGATGTTCGTTTTTCTGTCTGTTTTATAACAAACATGTGCATGTCTGTTGATTTGTCACACCCTGTATCCGATTAACTATTTAATAATATTTAAAAATTGCATCACAAAATTTTATTAAATTTCATGGCACTTTTAAACAGCTTAATTTACTTGGGTTTTTAAACATTGCGCTGTGTTAAATGTAAAATAAATAAATCTGAAGGGGACCCCTCACTATGGATCTGCCCTTGTATTAGCCTATTTATTCATAGGAGGGAATAATAAAGCTTGATAGAGCTGTGATAAATTTTTTTTTATTAGTTTAATTTTTGTTAATTTAGTTTAATTATTTTTTTTTAGATTTTATTCTCTTTTCAGTTTATGGATTATTTATTTTAATTTAAGTTTGCCTTGTTTTTTTATCATCTTTTTTAAAAGTGCTAAATATCAAAACTATGCCAAGTTGTCAAAAGAAAGTATTATATGCATGGTCATATATAGGAATGCGACCACACGCCTCTTACGCAAAAGGCCTAATATATATATATATATATATATATATATATATATATATATATATATATATATATATATATATATATATATATATAACAAGACACAACACTATTGCAACAAAACAATATTTAAAATCAATTTATTATCCTTGGATAAAAGGTGAACACAATTATTACTGCAACACCTGTTTTAACTGGAAAGGAAGGTTGAGGATGTCACTAAAACATACTCTTCCGCCTCCCCCAATGTTAACAATTTTATATGTATATGCTGATGCGGTAGTGGTGTAGTGGTAAAGCGCTTACTTCATAAGCAAGAGGCTCCGAGTTTGATCCCCACCACAACCCTGGTAGTACCGCATTTCTCCACGCAGCAGCTTTGTTTATCAAGGTTTGTGATTTGGAGTTATTAAGTTGTCTTAAATCAAAAAAATAAAAATAATTTTATTTTTTTGCTTGTTTTATTGTTTTATCCTTGTAGCAGCAGGCTATAAGATAGTCGATGTATACACTATAGTTGATGTATACACTAAAGTCAATAAATACTCTCTACATTTATATTAAAAATTCACCACTTTGAGCAAGCACAACAAGCGAAAAAATTGAAATTATTTTAGACCGCTTAACTGTAACTTTGCTTAATTTTATTTGAGGAATTCACTTATGTAATTTTTAAAAGTTTAGGAATATTGTGGTGCAAAAAGTTGCTATCCAGTTTTGGGCAACAAACGAGCTCTTTTTTCATCAAAAATGTTACCTGCCTCTGAGAATAGTCTCATTTTAAATGTTTCTTAACTTTTAAATAGTTAAAAAGTATAGGATGCCTATTACAGTAAATATTTCAATTTTAACCTAATTGTAAAAATATAAAACAAAAAAATGATTTTAAATATAAATAATATGCAGGTTAAAACTTTCAATAATATTTAACTATATATATGTATATATATGTATAAATAAATAAATAAATATATATATATATATATATATATATATATATATATATATATATATATATATATATATATATATATATATATATATATATATATATATATACTTATATACATATATATATTATAGGTTATAAATATTTATTATATAGCTTCGATGTTGAGGTGCAGGCTTTCACTTTCATTTATTATCCGGTACACCCGGAATCATTCTGATATATTATTCTGAGTTAGGGGTAAATATTACCTAAATATTATTCTGAACAAGGGGTGTACCGAATTATCCGGTACACCCGTATAAATACAGTAATACATTATATTAGTGTACTGTATAAATACAGTACACTAATATAAATACAGCCAGAGATAGTGTCTTGATAAAAATCCTCATTTTGGGCAGACGTTAGAAAGCATCCAGCTAAATTTCCCCTGCCTTGGGGATCTTGGTTGAATAAAGGCAAGAGATGGTGTCTCAATAAAAATACTCATCTTGGGCAGATCTTAACTGTATCCATCTACTGTCTTGTAGGAGGCCTCCTAGGCAAAGACTTTAGGAGTAAGTAGAATAACTTTGTTGGCCTTGAACCCCTTCTTTATCTATTAGGCTGGTGTAGATGTTAAGCTATGTTACATTGTTTAGGATGTTGAACACCTAGGACGCTGAATGCTGGATCTTTTTGACTTTACAATCTCATACTCAGTAAGCTAACTTTATGACTTTTCCAGACAACCCGAATCACTTACCTTTACTCCTTGATTTGTACCTTGTCTCTGACCCTAGCTTGTGTTTAGTTTCTTCTTTTTCTCCATTAGGTGGTTCCAACAATGCAATTATCTCTATGAATTTTTATTCTTGTTCTGTTTCTTGGAACTCACCCTATCATTGCACTACTTACTACTACCCTAAAGCAGACTGGAGTTATTTTTATGATTTTCTTTGTGATGCTCCTTAGTCTGATGTTTTTTATCTCTCTGCTAATAAATGTGCGCCTCCTATATAATCTCAAAAATCCAGGCAGGAATAGAAGCTTTTATTCCTTCTCACCGATTCCAAGCCAAGCCTTATTTTACTTCTTTTGGAAAATCAGCAGTCTTTAACAAATATAATTAACACAGAGTCATTAACAAAGGTAGGTCTGAAATTCCATCTCTCATTCATGGGACTGATCTTATTATCTCTCCCAAGGAAAAGGCAGAACTATTTGCAAGGAATTTTCCCTTCTAACTCGACTCTTGAATCTTATGGCCATACTCTTCCTCCCATTCCAATTAAACCGGTTATCCTATTATTAGACATTCAAATTATTCCAGCTTCTGTTGCTCAAGTCATATCTCAATTAGGCTTTTTTACGACTTGTGGTCCAGATAACATTCCTGTCATAGTCTTATAAAAATGTTCTCCAAAACTCTCTTCTATTCTCTCTATTCTATTTAATAAGTGTAAGGAAAATGACACCTGTGGTTTCAATTTTTAAAAACTTGGTGAACATTCTGATCTTTCCAACTATTGTCTGATCAGTCTTATATCCGTTATTAGCAAGGTTTTTGAGTTTTTGATCAACAAATTTTGATCAACATCCCATTTTGAATCAAGTAATTTACTGTCAGACAATCAATACAGTTTTCAATCAATATAGTTTTCAATCCTCTATAGCTAACTTGCTAACTGCTGTGACTGAAAAATTTTATCATGCATCAAATGGAGGCGACAAAGCTAGGACTAATGCTCTCTACATATCTAAAGCTTTCGACAGAGTTTGGCATGCTTCTCGATAAGCTTGCTTCATATGGTGTATCTGGGAGAGTTTTTAAGATTATCAAACCATTTCTTTCTCATCGCTTTATTAAAGTCATCCTTGAAGCCCAACACTCTTCTTCATTTCCATGAAGAAGAGTGTTGGGCCCAAGGAAAGAACCTTAAGGTATCTTAAGGTTCCATCCTTGGTCCAGTTTTGTAGCTTATCTACTTAAAAATCTTCATGACAATCTTACATCTAAAGTGGCTCTATTCGCTGAAAACAGAACTTTAAACTCCTCTCTAGACAAAAAGTCTTCTCTTTCTAATCACTTAAAACAGGCAGCCAATCTTAAATCTGATCTCAATTCTCTAACAGATCGGGGCTTGCAGTAGTTTGTGAATTTAAATTCCAACTAAACTCAGTTATCAACTGCAAACAACTATCATAATACTGTGAACATTCCTATATTGATGAATGATAACCCTCTCACTGATTTCTCTTCTTTACATCTTCTTAGATCACCATTTATTTCTTATCTTTCATGGAAACCATATATACAATCGATTGCTAAATTAGCACCTACTAAGGTTGCTTCTCTTTATCATGCTTGCATTATCTTACTCTTGACCCCATTCTCTATCTCTATAAATCTCTTATTCCCCTCTGTATGGAATACTGTTGCCATATTTGGGCTGGTTCTTCTAATGATGCTCTTTCTCTTCTAGACAAGGTCCAAAATTGCATTGTAAACATTGTTAAACCCGCTTTATCTGGCAAACTTGAGCCTCTCTCCCATCTTTGTAGAGTTGCATCTCTTTCTCTTTTCTGCAAATACTATCATGGTCGCTGCTCAAAGGATCTATCACCTAAAGTTCCATTAACCAAAACTTATTCTTGCTTGACTTGTTATTCAGCAAAGTCTCATTTATTTACTGTATTTGTCCCTGCATGCTCTTAAAACTTTTAACTTCCTAGCCTTTATCTCTCTTTGAAACAAAAAGATTGCTGCCCCCATGCCAATCCTTCAGTTGATGTAGCAGCACTCCTCTGCAACAGCAAACTATAAGATAGTTGATTAATGTACTGAAACCCTAAGCAGCAGATTATTTCAGTGTGACCCTAAAGTGCTTATCTAAACACGCATTTATAGTCATATATATATATATATATATATATATATATATATATATATATATATATATATATATATATATATATATATATATATATATATATATATATATATATATACAACTATAGTATCACTTACAAGGACAGATTTTACAAAAAAACATTTACGGGGACATTAGCATTATCTAGGACATTTAAGTGTACCCGTTAATTTTTTGTCCCTGTAAGCAACGCTTTTTTGTAAAAAAAAAAAAAAAGTTCCGTAAGCAACTTTTAAAGAGTACAAAAAGTACATACATCGACTATCAAATAGCCTGACTCATAGCGGAGTGCTGCTACATCAACTGAGGGTTTGGTTTGAGTCAGTATCAAGGTCAGACTTAGGGTTAGGGTTACGGCAAGGTTTAAATATGGTTGTATTACTTTAATTAATCATTTTTGTAAATTGATGAAAATAAAAATGAAATATAATATATAATAAATAAATAAAAATAACAAAAATAAATATAAAAACATTTTTTTATAATAAAAACAATAAATTTAAATATGTATAAATTAAAATTAAAAAATAATTATATTTATGATAAAATAGTATAGAAAAAAGAAAAAAAACAAAACCAAACCGGAACAAAAAAACATGTCCCCATAAGTGCTGACTAGGAGTGTGTGTGTGTATATATATATATATATATATATATATATATATATATATATATATATATATATATATATATATATATATATATATATATATATATATATATATATATATATATATATATATATATACACACACACACAATATATATATACACACACACACACAATATATATATATACACACAATATATATATACACACAATATATATATACACACAATATATATATACACGCAATATATATATACATATATATATATATATATATATATAAATATATATATATATATATATATATATATATTTATATATATACACACAATATATATATATACACATTTAATTTTAAGCTCTCAAATCTGCATAGTTTTTTTCGTTAAAAAAATATCAGTATATCAGTTCAGTTTTACACAATTAGATTGGGTTTTCCCCTTCATATTTTGTCTGCAGTGGTTTGAGTAAAATAAACTAACATAATAAAAATAGTAATTTAGGCGAAGCGAACTTTAAATATTCACAAGATGAATAATTTTCTTAGAAATTAAGTAGTCAATTTTTTTATATACAACACTAAGTACAAAATAATCCAACATGGTTAAATTTTGAAAAATTTAAAAATCTTAATTTTTTTAATATATTGAGGAAACTGTTTTAAAAAATGATCTTATATATATATTTTTAACTTTATAATATAATAGTTTATAATAATTTATATTTCAACTCAAGAAATCGTTTTTTAAATGATCTAATATATATTTTTCAGATATATAAAAAATTGACATTAAAAACTTGAATCTTATACTTTTGTTTAACCGCCAAAGGGGAAAACTCCTGCAAAAATTAAAAAGTTTTCTGTTAATATCTCATTCAATAATTTGTTTTGGAAAGTTTAATTAACTTTTAACTTATTTTCTGATATTTATCTTTGATTTGAACACAACTTGTCTCAGCACTAGGGGATCCCTTTAAGACCATCAAAAAGCGTTTTCCGATTATAACTTGCTGTAGCAATGGTCTTTGGGAATTAAAATAGGATTAAAAAATTAATACTTTTATAACTAATCACCTGACTGATTGTTATAAATACGATAAAAAAGAATGTTACTGCTTTAGGAAACAATTCAATTCAATTAACCACAAATAAAAACAACTATAATCAGTTGTAACAACCATAAAATATATGTCCATCAAAATAACAAGTACATTTTTCTCCGATCGACACTCTTGGACTGTATTCAAATAAACGCTGATACGTTGCACATCTATATTTTGTTGTAAACCAGATTACGCAGTTACAACAGTCCTCCACCCATAAACCATTCATACTGTTCTAAATATGCTGTTTCACAATAAGTTCAACCTGATCTTCAGTTTTTTGTAGAAATGGGCTCAGAAAACGACTCAGGTTGTTCACAAGGTCTCTCGGGACCAACATCTTTACTTTCAAGCTGCTCACATACATTGTTGGGATCAATATCCTTGTTAATCAAGTCGCATTCATCAAAACATGTTATCACTTGGAACTGACGTTTCAGTTGTTTCAGGTATTTAATTGCTTAACAAAGGACTATTCATGCCATCTGCTGTTTTAACTAAAGGCTTAATGCAACCTTTCACGTGATGTTTTACAATCTGATCTACATGTTTAATCTGGATATGACCATCCCATATCAACACTTTGTAGTTAACATTTCCAACTGCCAATACAATAATGGCTGAGACCCACTTCTCACTTCCAATATAATTCCTTACATAAACAAGGTCTTCAGGTTGAAAGAATCGACTTTTATTACTAAAAATATCTGTAAATTGCTTTTCATTGATTTTGGTGATGGTCTCAGGAAGTAGCATCAACTATAAATTTCTTAATCTTCTACCTAATAAAAGTTCAGCCGGAGAAACTCCAGTTGTAGAATGTGTTAAACGATATCTAAAAAGGAAGCGACACAATTGCATCTCAACATCACTTCCTTGAAAAGTTTTTAACAAGCTCTTAAACGTTTGAACCATTTGTTCTGTTTGACCATTTGAGGCTGGATGATACGGTGCTGCATAGATTGGTTTGATATTATTTGAAACAAAAACTGTTTATATTCTACACTCAAAAACCCAGATCCATTATCATTAACAATAACTCTTGGTTTACAAAGGGTTGAAAACAATCTCCTGAGTACCCTAGTTGTTGCCTTGGCTTCATTGCTTTTAAGAACTTTCACTTCAATCCATTTTGAGAAACTGTCAACTACTACAAGGAATATTTTTTAACTCATTGGACCTGCATGATCAATGTGTAATCTCTCCCATGGTCTACTTGGATATTCCCATGGATGAGACTCAGAATATTAGTGACTTAAGTGCTTATAGTTCAGTGCAATCATTTTTAAAAACTTCTTTCATTCCATGTACAAATATAATGCTGACGAGTTGCCATGGAACTTGGAAACATACCACACATGACTTGACAGAGTTTGATATTTGCCACACAAGTAAAACTTTTATCCAAACAGAGCTTGTTAAGCAGAATTTTAACATAATTGGTAAATTATAATGCAAAAGTAGCACAATCAAAAATCAAATTACCTTAAGAAATCCCAATCCTCCAACAATTATTTTAAGTGTAAAACTAATGTTTTGACCACCAGTAGCAAGTAATAGTTTACTTTTTTCATAAATTCTATATTTTATTACAGCATAAGCTATTTTCTCAATTGTCTTGACATCATTTGCAAGCTTTCCCATTTTATTACTTTTAAATACACCTAAGGACCATTTGTGGGTAATATCTTTGCCAATAGTTAAACGATAATTTTGACAAGTAAGATCATTAGGCACTGCATTATATATGATTATTATTGGATCTACCTTTAGATCCAATGATAATCATATATAACACACTGATTCAATGCAACATATTTTGCATTACAGAAGCGCTCCTAGTTTTAATTGGTATTTTTTCATTTTAAGCCAATGTACATCTAAAGAACTTTTCCTCTTCTTATAGTGCTTTTGCAAGATTAACAAATAGGAGATTAACAAGATTAACAAATAGGATAGTGTGAATTTTTAATATTGTATTTAAAATTCCCTAAATTCCTAATCTATGGTACAATAATATTGTTAGGTTTATTTGTTTTATTGGCACATTATAAACACACTATTCTCCTATTTTTCTCATGAGAACAGGTCTGTTTAAAGAAACTCATTATATCTAGAAAGATAAAATAATTTAAGAACACAGAGAAAACACAATTTATATTTTACCTAAAATATACAGATTTATATACCATATAACAATATATAATAATATAACCAACACTGTAAACAAATATACAAATATAACAAAATATAATACAAATGCTGACTATTACAGTATAAAATTTTTTAATTAAATGCCATTTAACATTACTTACTAGCAACTGTTAATTATACATCTGTTTTAAAAATAAAAACAAATAATGCGCACAATTAAGAAGTTTGGTTACATATTTGCTAACGATGATGAGCTGTGCTAACGATGATAAGCTATGCAGTTTATTTATATAAAACTAATGTACAACTTTTTTTATGCAAAAATATTAAACAATAGTTTAATATAAAACTATTGCTTGTATGCATTTCATTTTTTGCATTTTTTCAATGCAAACATATTTGATTAGATTGATAAAGTTATTTTTGATATTTTACAGATCTGATACAACAATTGCTTGCTCCCCGTGGGTGGGTCTAAAGATCAGTCAGAGGGCCTTGAAAGTCTGGG
The DNA here is from genome assembly GCF_038396675.1 of Hydra vulgaris. NCBI lineage: Eukaryota > Metazoa > Cnidaria > Hydrozoa > Anthoathecata > Hydridae > Hydra > Hydra vulgaris. Next base: position 43,122,657 of record NC_088923.1, read on the forward strand.
AACTATTTGGACCCCTGTATAAATCCAAATATTTTTTAAAGAGTAGTTTTAAGATTTTTCACACTAACTTACCCTGAATGGTATGCTTCTAACTTTCACACTAACCCTGAATGGTGTGCTTCTAACAATTTTAAATAAAATAAATGTACTTTGAGAGTAGTATATCCATATTCAGGTAGCATGAATAAATATTTTTATTATTTTTATTATTTTGTTGTTGTTGTTATTACTAGACTTATTTTACTTGTTTTTGGTGGAAAAAGAAAGAAATAGAAAAATAGGTAGCTATTTTTTTTTATGTTTATTTAGTTTTTGTTATTATTATTTCAAACATTTCTTGAACTAATTTTCTTTTGATTTGGTACTTTGCTTTTAACTGATTTTTTTTAACTGTTTTGTTTTATTAAATCTATTTGTTTGTTTTATTCTTTTTTTTTTCATTATAAAGTAATAAATTTGTCATAAAACAAAAGAAACTGAGATTTCTGCATCAAACAAAGATGTTCTGTGATATGCAGAGTGTTTATGATAAGCACAATTGAGTTGATGTAATTATTTAGTAATGTTGATTTGTTGTTACTTATTTAAATGTAAAATAAATGTCAAAAACTTTTATAGTTGTGACTAAAACAGTTGTTAAATAACTAATTTATAATAATTTATAATAAGTAATTAACTAATTTTGTGTCATTCCATGCAACATTGTGTACCGTGTAACGTTGTGTACCATGTAACATTGTGTACCATGTAACATTGTGTACCATGTAACATTGTGTACCATGTAACATTGTGCACCAAATAAGCAAATCACTCTTGCTTTAATCATTAAAACTCAGTAAAATTTAAATTAAACATTTATAAACAACATATTTACAACTCAGTAAAACAAAACAAAAAAATTTTCGAGTAACAAACCTTAAAACATTGTTGTGAAACTGCTAGAACTTGAATTTCTGTAGTAGCATTTGTAAAAAATGTTACTGTTGAAAGATCCATCCTAAATCTCACTCTCTGTATATAAAACACTCTCTGTATATAAAATCTACTTTAACAATAAAAATTGAAGTAATTAAATATTGCTTTACTTATCCGATAAAGACATAAAAACTGATTTGTTTTTCTATATATAAATTCAAACATTTAAACATAACCTATATAGCTTTAAAGATGACAAATCAAAATATGTTTATTTTTTATAAATAAAACAAACTAAATCAAAAAGGAGTTGCATTATAGCCAATAGTTTAGCTGGAAAAATGTAGCAGACAAAGAAAGAAGACCTGGGTATCAAAGTAGCATTATTTTTTTGATAATTTTTTCTTTTAATAAAATATGGTGTACTGTGTTAAAAAGCATTGTTAAAATTGTAGAAAAATCATATTAAAAATTCTTTCCAAAGTAGAAATGATTATTAATTTTTAATTAAAATAAGAAAATTTATACAAAAAGAAAACCTAACAAAGTCAATTTATCTATTCCCTAAAGAGACATTTATTTAAATTAATATATTTGCTTCTCTTTAAATACTAATCATAAACCATTACAGGAGGTTTGCAAAAAATCAATATTATATGGTCAAAAAAATGTTTGATTGGTATGGTAACAACACAAAAAGAAGTTAATTTAAATTTGAAATTAACTGATGATATTTTAGTCAAACTGCATTAAATTCGTAGGATGTAAAAAATTTCAAAAAAAATTAATGCAAGCCAATCTCAAAAAACTATCAGTTTTGTTTTTAAAGTGATTATTGAAAATGTTACTAAAGTGATGCTATTTCTATGCCAAATGTTTAATATTAGAACTTAGGGATTTAGATAATTCAATATCTTTCATGCAACAAGCACTAACAGAAGGGAAAATATGCATGTTTTTACTATAGTCACTGATTCATTTCCTTTATGGAATGCAGCTGAAGTATTTAATACATCAAGTCAACCATCACTAAAGCAAGAAAATCTTAAGTGAAAGGATTAATTTTAAATCTAAATTTAGATTTTCTAAACTTGCTCAATTAAAGTCAAAATAATACATTTATTACAAAAAAGAACTCATGTTATATGCATTTGTACAATATACTAAAAAGCTTTATGTAGTTAAAGCGGAGAAAAATTACCAAAAACTTTTTGAGAATATAGCTTGTAGTAGAGGGTTAAGAAAATGCATGGGCATCTAACATATTTAATCAAATAAAAATATGTTAATTTTAGATTTCCAAATATAAATATATGTAAACGATATTTTTGATTACATATATAAATTTAATGGAAAAACACCAAGTTATGCCATTGGTGGGACAGCAAAACTACTTGTTTCTAATGGAAATCATTAATGTTCAATTGACTTCTAATTCTATTCTCAAATTCAAAATGCTGAAGAAACAATTATATTTTTCAAAAGATCCACTACATTTTTTTCAAAATATGAGGATATTTTTATTTAGTCTATAATGTTAAGACTTTGCACTGTATAAAAAGTTCCATCAATTTATTCAGCAGGATGCAACAAACATAAATATTGACATTTATATTAGTTAACAAAGAGTCTTTAAGCAAGAAGATTTTCAATAAAATATCTAGAAATTAGATGAAAATTTATTTTATCTGTAAATATGGAATGCTTTTTTGAGTTGGTTTTCTACAAAAAGAATTAAGATGCCTTTACAAAGCAAGTGCTTTACTACTACTGTGATTCTAAAAACTCAATGATCTGTAACATTAACTTAACTTCTTAAGCATATTAACACACTTTAATTTGAGATATAAGAAGATTTGTTAATAAAGGCAAGTAAATGCCTGTAATCTTATCAAAAATACTTTTGTTTAAGCCTTTTATAAATATCAGAAAAAACTGTATTTATAAAATGTAGTAATGTACCAAAAAAAAAACCTGATAATAAATAAATTGAAATGCTTATAATAATGAATCACTCTTAAAATTACCAAATTCAAATATTAGAAAGAAGAATGTGATTTAAAGATCCATATATATATAAAAATATTAATTATAACTATTATAAATATTAAATCTAAATTTTTATTTTTTAATTTTTACTTTTAAAGCAATTAAAAAAAAGCTTAAGCCGGGAGAAAAAAATGTTTTAGCCAAGTTGATTTTACCATACTAAATATTGCCACAGTCAAAAAAATACCAAAAACAAGTTAATCTTTGATATCTTTAACACATTTGAAACTATTTAAAAAGTATTTATCTAAATCTTATCTGCCTGTCTACCTGCTAGTATTATAAAATCTCTAGAAATTGCTCTGATCCTTCCGATTAGCTAATAATGGTAGGCTTGCTGGTCCAGCTCATTATGAGAATTCTCATGTATTACCATTTATTTTTAGGCACTTTAACTAAGTACTTAAGCAACTTTTTATGAATATTGAGACAAGGATAAGCTAAGATTTCTTTTGAAATTAACCTGCTTAATTCTTAAAATCTGTGCAATGCAATGTTATACTTCTTTTTTATGATCATGCATTATCACTTGCATGGTTAAAATCCTCATTTCAGCTATGTAAAAATAAAAATTTTAGTAATGAATGACTTTAGCTATACAATTTTAAAAAATTCATCAAGAATTATTTATAATCTTTGTATTTTTAATGATTATGTTGTTGTTGTTAATAAACTTAAATTTTATTTTTAGAAAAGTTTTATATCCATTTTCTATTAGGTGGAAATAATTTAACAATAAATAAAGTAAAATAGAACAGCTTAAAAAAGTCATTTTTTATTCAAATTTTTATAAAATTAAAATATAACTAAAGAAGAAATTGTGCCAAATAAAGATGGCAGCATTATATTATATTACAAAAAGATTATAGTAAGAGTTCGTTTGTTAAACAGACTCAAATTTTTTAAATGCATTTTTTTAATCTTTATTTTTACAAACTTTTTTGCTTTAAATTTTTGTCATCATTTTAAAAAATTTATAATTATTGTAAATAATATTTTAATTGTGCTTGTTCATTATTTCAGTTATATATATTATGTAGCATTTATACAAATCATACCATATTGACACAAATTAACATTATTTAACAAAATAATAAACCTAAAAGTGAAAATATTGCTTTTTTAAATATATTTTATATTATTTTTCTCTTCCAACCTTTATTCAAAATAAATATACTTATTGCATTCATTTGTTTGGAAAAAACATTTGATACATAATGACATTTGATACATTATTATTTTAACAGTAACTTACTGAGTAAGTAAAAAAATAAACACTTCTTTAAAACAAACAACATTTCAAAATTTAGACTAAAAAAACTATATGCATTTCCAAAACAGATAATAAAACCTTGAAAAATAGTTTTAAAAATGAAGAATAAGAATATTTTCTATTACCCACGTTATTTGAACTCACATGGTCGTCGACCGTCGCCATTACTTTTGTTCGTAGCAACAACAAATTTTAAACAAATTATAGAACAGAATTTTAAACAAATTATGGAACATAGAAAAAAAAAACACTAAAATCTGGCGCAGTGATCAGTTTAGGATATTTAGTAAAAAAAAATTTCTTAACAAAAAGAATAACGATTTGAAACGTAGCTTGAATGTAAATTATTGTAATAATGTTAATAACAAAACAGAATAATAAACTTCAAATAAAAAATGTAAAACAAATATATTATTATTAAAAATTGTATATATTTGTGAGACTGAAAATTACTAAAAAAAAAAATCGCCGTTCATTTTTCAGTTTTACCCTAACACAGGGAGTATACAAAAAAAGTTTAAGATGATTTTAGTGATAAACGAAAATTTGAAACTTTAACTTTCCGCTTTAAAAACTCACGATGCTTCTAAAATATTTGTGGTAATACATAATTAAACTATTTATGTATGATCATTTATTTATGGTCATACATAATTAGTTTTTAATTGCCTTGGAATCTATGATTATCTCATTGTGTTTGTTTAAACTAGCAAAATATTTATATTATTTATATATCTGTACAAAATATTATAAATCATTATGCAGAAAATGAATAAAATCAGGTATTCTACACCTTTTCAAAATGTAATTAAGAACTTGAAAGTTGTAATTAAGAAAAGTAAGATGTAATTGAAAAATACTGCATATAATTTAGAAGTCGCAATATGTAATTTAGAAACTCAACATGCAATTAAGAAATTTTAAAATGTAATTGAGAAACCTAACATGTAAATAAGAAATCGCAATATATGATTTGAAAAACGAAAGTTGTAATTAAGAAATCGTAGTATGTAAATAAGAAAACATTATTTGTAATTGCAAATTCAATGTAAGCTTAAAGGTCATTATAAAAGATCTTCTTGGACATGCATTTTAATAAGTCAATAATATCAAATTTAGCATTTGTATGCTCCAGCAATACAATAATACAGTAACGGAATTGAAAGATCGTTGTGTTATTTGTCAATACACTATGAATAGAAAGTCTGTTATTAAATTGAATCCGTGCAAGCATTTATTTCACTAAACTTGTTTATAACCACTTCTGGAATAACCAGTTTATAGACATGAAATACATACAACTGAACAAGTTGATTAAAACAAGGATATTAAGACAATTTAATATTAGCATTAGCACAACCACAATTGCCAATTACCTCGAAGGCAGACTATTTTCATTTAAAAAAGTGCACAAGGAGCCTACTACATAAATAGTAATGAAAAAAAAAAAAAGAGCTGAATATGTTAGGAACATTAACGAACACATTACAAATGGTCATCAGGTAGTTTGGTTGGATGAAACAAATTTAATTCTTTTTTGTAGAAAAACGCAAGGATGTGCCAAACAGGGGAAAAGAGCAATAATGAAAAAACCTTCTTCAAAAGGTGCAAACATACATTTGATTGCAGCTATATTAACAACAAATGTCGTCATGATGGAAACTCGCAGAGGATCATTTAAAGCAGATTCATGTAACGAGTGGATGTTGGCTTTGTTTACCCAGTGGGAATCGTTTAGAGGATTTGGTCGTCGTAACAGACAATGCTCCATGTCACGCTCATTTGGAAAGGGTGTTTGAAAAATCACCGGCTCAGTTGTTACGATTAAGATCCTACAGCCCAATGCTAAACCCAGTGAAAGTTATCTGGTCCAAAATAAAAATAAACGTCAAAAATGTTATTCGCATTCCACCTGTAATTGGTGTTGGGATTATGGAACAACGAATGTAGTATTTAGAAAGAATTGTTACTGCGGAAAAAAATACAATAATGGGAGGTGATTGTACACGCGCTGTACAACATACGACCACGCATTACGCAACGATTTTAAATATGGAATACGTCCAAATTGGTGCCTAATTGAATATTGCTATGATTTTTAATGACGGTATTTAAATTTAAATTTTGAATTTTTATGTAAATAAATTATTTGTGTTTTACTTATTATTCATCTGAAATCTCAATTAAATTTTTCACAAACAAAAATAAAAGAAAGTTTTAACTGACGCCCAATAGGATTTTTCCAGTTACCGCCTAAAACTCAAATGCCTTTTTCATGACTTTTTATAATTTATTGATATTATATTATTATTTCCAGCTTTAAATTATAAAGTATATTCGGACTACAAAATACAAAGAACTTTGTATTCTTTATACTTTTCTTAATTACAACTTTTATCTTCTCAATTACATCTTACAATTTCTTATTTACAACTTTCATGTTTTAAATTAACTCTTACGTTTCTTAATTACAACTTTCAAGTTCTCAATTACATCTTGAGAAGATGCAGTATTCTAGATGAAGTGAAAAAGACGCTTAGTCCGAGTAAACTGATTTTGAGAAAACAACGAAATCAACAAAAATTGATATTTCCTTTGTCCAATTGGTCTAATATTTAAAAAGATGTTTTCGGTTGACTGAATTTATTAGTATTTTCCAGGCCCGTAGCATCCGAGGAATAAAGGAGGGGGGGGGGGGCAGCAGGGCATTCACACACACACACACACACACACACACACACCCATTTTTCAAATAAATAGTTTTCAAAAAAGACTATAGAAAAAAAAAAGGTCCTTCTAACTATTTCTGTATTTCTGGGCCACTTAATGCAATATATATAGAATGTGGAATTAACTCAAAATTTTTGCTTCTGTTACTTTTTGATTGCGTTTTGCAGATGGGCTTCTCACTTTTCTTAAAATATTTTTTGAAATATACGAATCAAATTTCCCAAAAATAAAAATGAATCTTAAACCCAAAAATAATAAATCACCATGGGTTGCAAAGGTACTAAGAAAATCTTCGAAAATCAAACAAAAATTACATATTAAATATTCAAAATTAAAATCAGTGGAAAATAAAAGTATTTATAAAAGTTTTGCTAAAATCTATGACCGGCAATCAAAAAATTTCAAATATAAATACTATACTAATTTACTAGAAAAATATGAAGTTTTAAAAAATATTTATTTTAGGACATTTTCATGATTAATCAGACGAGGAATTTTCCTAATCAAGTAGTACCAGTATTTAAAGGAGGAGATTGAAGGTGGTAGACCACTATTAAAAATCGAAAAAATCATTTTTTCAGTTTTAAAGTTTTTAAGTGATATAATTATCGTGGATTACAAATTTCATATTAGTTTTATATAAAAATAAAGCTAACCCTAATAAAAATCAGTTTTTAATAATGTGGTTTAGGTATTTTCATAAATTTTTCCGTAGCAACGGGTTGTTTATTCCGTTGCTACGGACAATTTATGCAAAAAAGAAAGATATCCAACAAAATATCTTAAAATTAAGACAAAAAAACTTCATTTGTGGTGACTGCTACTCTAAAACTACTTTTTGTTTATTATTAAAGGCTTTTGGTGCAGTGTGTTACATGGTTTTTATCGGACTTTTTTTTTCATGTGTTTTTTTTTAATGTGTTTTTCTCAGTTCTTGAAAATTCACGACTTTGCGGTAATTATCTCTTGATTCTCTTAACTGATTTTCATAAAATTTTCAGGAGTTGTTCCTTTAGTTATTATGGATGTCCCCTACCACCTTTATTGCATTATGATAGCTCGATAAAAAGATATTAAAGTTCAAATATGGTCAAAAATGTCCCTTTTTTGTTTTCGAAGTGTTTTTTTTTATTTAAAAAAAAACCGTTTAATTTTTTTCTTTTGTTTTGGTCCAGGATTTTTTTCATTATATTAAAAGCAAGTCTGAAAAATTTCAAGTTGATACCATATATAGTTTTTGAGATATTCACCGCAACGAAATAACCCTATTTTGGGGTTTTCGGGACCAAATTTCTTAAGCTATTGAATAATAAAAAAAAAAAAATTGTCATTAAAATGTAAATTTTAATCAACTTATTTAAAAATAATTTCTAAAATGTAATTTTTGAAGGATATCTTTTTATTACACTGTTAAAAATTTCCGTTAAAAAACGGAAAAATATTCTGTTACTTGGACGGAAAATATCCGTATACCCATGTATGGATGTACGGATGCATTATGTACGGAAATTTTCCGTATCTGCGGCTAAATTTTTAAATACGGAAAGTTCCGTTGAATTTATAACTGAAGTTAAATATAACATGTTAAACCGCCATAAGTGATGATTTTTCAAACTTGTTTTTGGGCTCACATTTTGCTTCAAAAAGAAATATTTATAAAAGTTGGAAATTGCTTCTTCTTCAATTATTTTACTGAAAAACTTGTAATGCTTATATCAAAAGTTGGATTTGGCTATATATATAATATTTATAATATAGTTTTTTATAAAATATAATAATATTGTATATTATATATATTGTATATTATACATATATATATATATATATATATATATATATATATATATATATATATATATATATATATATATATATATATATATATATATATATATATATATATACTAATAAACTGCTCTGTTTTTTAACTATTAGTACTCTATTTGACAAATAGAGTATCTACAAATTATTTTTGGAATGCACGTTGTTATTTGTAGAATACACAATGTTGCTAATTTATACACAAATTTCAAAATATCAATGCTGCATCTATATATATATATATATATATATATATATATATATATATATATATATATATATATATATATATATATATATATATATATATATATATATATATATATATATATATAGCATGTATATCATACAATATATATATATATATATATATATATATATATATATATATATATATATATATATATATATATATAACATGTATATCATACAATATATATTATATCTCTCTATAATACAGAGAGAGAGACTATACATAGATTATTTTATACATATAGTTTATATTAAAAACTATATTATATATATACTATATATAATATAGTTTGAGAGATATTTTTTATACTTTTTTTTGATAATTTTTTTTGTTGTTTTATAAAAAAAAAAAGTAATGTAAAACATTTATATATTAAAATAACATTATCAAATATTATTTCTCATTTGAACTTTCTTTTAATGAACTTATAGTGCATTTAAAACTGCATATTAAAAATAGGGTTTCCATTAAATGCCCATATGAAGAATGTGCTCGCTGTTACAAGGGTATGTCTACATTCACTGCTCATTTATCCAGGTATAATCAAATCCACTAGATCATATATATATATATATATATATATATATATATATATATATATATATATATATATATATATATATATATATATATATCGCCGTGGATAGCCTACCGAAAGTCGGTAGCCAAAAAAATAAAACTTTGCCTACCGAAAGTCCGTTTTATTGGCTAAAAATGTCACGTGTCAAAATAGAATTTATCAACCAATATAAGCGCTTTCGGTAAAATAAAAAAAAGTTACAACTCACCTCGACTGTCGGTAGCCAAATAAAAAAATTTTTGCCTACCGAAAGTCCCTTTTATTGGCTAAGAATGTCACGTGTCAAAATAGAATTTATTAAAAGCGCTTTTGTTAGAATATAAATACTATGATAGCCTGCCGTTTAAAACGTGTAAAATACGTAAAATATTTTAAGATATTTCTTAAAAAAATAATTTACACATACGTTTAAAAAAATTAATATATCTAAAATATAATGACGAATTAAAGTACGCTTCCGGTAGCAAAATTAGTGTTCAATAAATACATAAGTAATATTCATAAAAGATATCTTTAATAATATCAATTAAGGTTATTTAGTTTACCAAATAATGCTTTTAATTTTTTTTTTAAATATAAAATAGCAAACTTTCACTTTTAAAATTACAATCTGTTTGATTCAAAGGTTTCAATGCAATAGCACACATATGCGCTTTTTTTATTGAATTTTTTTTAACACTAAATAAAATATTTGGGCGTACGTATTAAGTGGGATATACGATAATGATAAAATAAACAAGATTGTTAGATCAATTTCTGCTTCGGAATGTTCTCCTTCATAAAGTTCCTTAAATCACTTGTTGTTCCTCTAAATTCTAGTTAAACTGATTGTTTTAAAACTGCTTTTCTAAACGTTGGTCTTTAATACTTGCTGTGAGCGTGTAACATATATTGACCAACTACCATCGTTCACACATTAGAGTTTGTATAATTCCATTAGGTTGCGTATAGTAAATACTTCGTTTATAAATAAATTCAGATTTTTACACTGTAATTGAGTAAGTAAAAACGCAAGGGATTATTTATTAACCTAATAAAAGAGTTTAATTTATTACAAAACAGAACTGCCGTCTTATGAATCTTATGAATTGAAAAAATAATGCAGTAGTTTTTATTTTTCTTAGACATATTTAAGAAAACTTCTAAGACAAATTGTGTGACCGTATCAATATTATTATAAAAGTAATTGTTATAACAACACAATTCAAATCCGCGTAATATTTTTGGCGTCAGCTTTGTTGATGATACAACACTTTGTTGATGGTACAACACTTTGCTGATGATACAACACTTTGCTGATGATACAACACTAGCGAAATATTTTTGGCATAGCTCAGGCAAAGTGCCAAATAAACTACTATTAATTAATTTTAATTGATAGTTATGCACGACACCTTAATCAAATGTTATTAATTTTATGACTCATTAAGGTGTTGGCGTTGGTCATTAGTAAGACGGTATAAAATTTTTTTTTTACATTTAAAAAGAGCTGTAATTAGTTTTATAAATATGTACAGAAAAATATACTTAAACAGAGTTTTGAATTTTTTACAATTTAAACATATTTGCAGGTTTATTTATACTTGAATCTACATGTTCTATATATAGGTTTATATATACTTGAATCTACATAATCTCTCTCTCTCTCTCTCTCTCTCTCTCTCTCTCTCTCTCTCTCTCTCTCTCTCTATATATATATATATATATATATATATATATATATATATATATATATATATTAAAATAACACTTTACTAACTTGAGCTTCTACTGTCAGTTTCTCCTTCAGCAGGATCATCAGGAACCTGGCAGTAGAAGCTCAAGTTAGGTATTTGTTTTTTTTGTACTAATTTATATATATATATATATATTTATTTATATGTTTGTATGTGTATATATATATATATAGTCTAAAAGGTTGGACAAAGCAAGGAATTGCATCTCCACAAACTTTAAATAACTTCAATAAATATTGCCTTGGTTTTTAGTTTATAAATTACAAAGTATAAAACTTTTGTAACTTATTTAACGAAATGCACCACGAGAAGGTAAACCATAGGACTCGGCATTTCATATTTCTAGATTAAATACAAAACAAAAAACAAATAAAAACAAAAAAGGAAAAAATGTTGTTACTAAAAAACTGTTGTTTTTTTCTTTCTCTTTTTCTTTAAAACTATTTCTTTTTATTTTATAAGATTAGATTTTTATTTATCTCAAAGCTTGGATCAAAAATATAGCTCAAAAAATAAAATATGACATTGCATACAGAGGTTTTATAAATATTTTTACAATCTGTATCTAATCTATACAATCAAAATAATACTATTTAAATATAACTATATAATCTGTAACAATCATACTATATAATACTATTTATCATAATATATAATACTATTTAAATATAACTATATAATCTGTAACAATCATACTATATAATACTATTTATCATAATATATAATACTATTTAAATATAACTATATAAACTGTAACAACCAATTTAATATATATATATACAAAAATTATAAAGTTAATATTTAAATCATTACCTTCCATAACAAGTGCGACAAACCCAATACCTTGCTTTTAAAAAGGAATTCTCTTTTTGTCCTACACATTTTTTATGCGACCACAACAAGCATGAATCACATGCTATTGCATTGCCAGTTTTATTTTCTTTGCTTGTGCTCTTCAGGCAAACAGCGCATGTTATGGTTTGGCGGTGATTAAAGATTTGGCAGTGATAAAGATTGGCGGTGGCACACAAAGTTTGTCCACATTTAAGGAATTTTTTTAGAAACACTGACCATCGCAGTTTGCATCTTTTAACTTTTAAAGTGTTTCAATAATTTGTGTTAAAAAGCTAAACTTATCTACTTAGAAAAAAACAAATTCTTAAAAAAAAGAAACAATTACCACATTTGAAACAATGTTGTAACGAAATATAATATTATATTTTATTCATTTATTTATTCATTTATAATTTATTCATTAATAACTTAAAAATAGTAAATTCTAAAAAAAGATTCATTTTGTAAAACTTTTTTAAAACTTTGTATTCTTTTTTTTAGGTTGGTAATTTTAGCTACCAAATTTCATACAATTTGAGGAAAAAGGCAGTATATTTTAACTAAAATTAACTAAAAAATTGCATGCTTTTTTTATAAATGTATTTACCACATTTGATCCCAGTCTTAAATTATTTCCTTTATATTGCCCGATTTCCAGCATTAATACAAAATACTGGAGATAATAGATGATTGCTCTGTTTGAAAAATGTAGTTAAAAACTTATTAAAAAGTTTTAAATAGCTACAATAAATGTAGCTGAAAAAAAATTTTGTCCAAAAAAATTACTTTAATTGTGGACAAACAAGGCGTGCGACCGCACACGCTTTCGGGTAAGACTTGATCTGTGCACTCCTAGAATATATATTTACAGTCATGGACAAAAGTTTGCGACCACTGCCATTTTCGCATATTTTTTAATGTATTCTACTCTGAATTGCTTTTGGGCTACTTTAGTGCTACAATTTTACATTATAGTATATTACACATAGTACATTATACTAACAGTCAAACAGGCTCCAAAAGTTATGGTTTGGGGAGCAGTCTCTGGTAGGGGTTGTGCCGGCATTTGGATTATGCCTAAAAATACAACAATCAATGGTGCTGTTTACTTGAGTATACTGATGGATAAGCTGCCATCATTTGTACCAATACATGGCATCACTCATTTCCAGCATGATGGCGCACCTTGTCATGGTACCAAGGCTGTTAAGGACTGGCTGCATTCTGAAAACATCCCAGCACTGGAACCTTGGCCAGGCAACAGTCCAGATCTCAATATTATTGAGAGTGTTTGGACTGTAATGAGCAGAAGATTGCTGCACATAGCCCAAGTTCTGAAGATGACCTTATCAACTGGATTAAACGCGTGTGGGTGCAGGAGATTACGCCGGACTATTGCAAGAAACTGTGTGAATCGATGCCAGGATGTATTGAAAATATTCTCAAAAATAAAGAATTTCATTGTAAAAACTAAAATATGAATAGACATGCTGTTTAACCTGTATAGTGTGAATAAACATTCAAAATATATGTACTGATTTATAATTTACTACTTATTTTTCTAAATTTTGAGTGTTTTTTGTAAAAAATTGTAGTGGTCGCAAACTTTTGTCTATGACTGTATATATACTACTTATAATACATATATTTATAGTTATTATATATTTTTATTTGCATCACTGTAAACAATTTATCTAGATTAATTAATTTTAGATCTAAAAATAAATTTTTAAAATTTAATCATCTAAAATTAGAAGTTATTCATTTAGTCTCACTTGCATAAAATCATTTGAGGGGCAGTTTAGGAGTAATCCCTAAACTTTAGGAGTAACTCCTAAACATTCTGAGTTACTCCTAAACTTTAGGAGTAACTCCTAAACTCACTCTCTCTCAAGCTGATTATAATAATACTTATCAACTCTCAAGCTGATTATAATAATCCTTATTCAAGTTCAGCATAAAGTTGAAGCTGAAACTGTTCACCTTAAAGCTGAGACTGATATGTCAACAACAATCCCTATTTTAAATTTAATAAGTCAATTTATCAGCTTTCTAAACAAAACCAGAAAGATTCGGAAAATATAGTTTAAATTTGACCTAATAAAACAATATAAAATCAATAAATTACAAATTATTGAGCAATAAAAACAGAAACAAATGAAGAAAAATTATTTAAAAACATGCCAAATTTAAGAGAGAAAAAATAAAATAAAAACAAGAAGCATTATCAGTTCATAAGACTACTTACTATATTTGTCTTTTAAAGTTGTAACAAATGTTGTGATATCATTCCTATTTTCAACTTTGTTAGATGAAGCAGCAATGTTTGAAAGATCTCTTAGAGTGATAATTTTACCTGTGGTTTTAATCAACTCTTTTTGGAGCAGTTTTTTGTTTGGTTTTAAATGCATTAACTCTTTAGCTTTCTTGATAGCATAATCTGGAAGTTTTCTTTGATTTGGCAAGTGCTTATAGAGAATCTGAATTTAAAACAAAGATTAATAAAGAAGAAAATTCAGTCCACTTCAAAACAATCTGTACAAAACTAATTGGTTTATAATGTATGTATGTATATATATATATATATATATATATATATATATATATATATATATATATATATATATATATATATATATATATATATATATATATATATATTATTCAACAACATTTTATTACTGATTAAACATGATGGTAAACCAGTGGTACTTGGTATAAGCGTATACATTTCTGTTTATTTGGATTTTAAATTGCGATTTTCATCTTGAAGTTTTCTGTTTTTTTTTGTAGCCATGGCAAAGTTTAATGTAGTAGACTTCTAATACACAGATCCTCCACACCAATTAAATCTTACCATCTCAAATTAAATGGTAACAGAATCTAATGGTAACAGCATCTTATACAGTATGGCTGTTGCTAACACTTTCAACAACTGCTATAAAACAATACAATGCCCACCTAAAGGTAAAAAGGTTTTTTCTCTGACTATTTAAAAATTCCAATTCTAATTTTTTTTTCTTTATCTAGTGACTGAATATGGTGTCTGATTTAATAAAAAAAATTCTAGAAAGCAATAAAAATTTAGATCCCACACACCTTCTTACACTTAATTATCATGTTACTTCTAAACCTCTTTGTACCATATAACAGTTCTTCTAATAAAGGCTTATTTCCAGATGTCTTTAAGATATTCAAAGTCATTCCTATTCATAAAAAGGGTTCTATAATGGACCACACAACTTATCAATCAATTTCTCTTCTATCTAATATTAGCAAAGTACTTGAAAAAGCTTCTATAGCTTTTTTTGAAAAAAATCAAAGTCTCCACAAATATAAGTATGGATTTTATAGCAGACACTTAATTCATGTACTTGTTAAAATAATTGAAACTATTAAAAAAGCTCTTGACAATAAAATTTTTACATGTGGATTGTTACTTGACTTGGAGAAAGCCTTTGATTCTGTTGATCACTCTAATCTCCTAAGTAAATTAGAACACTACGATATTTGAGGTATTGCTTTACAATTGTTTTCATCATACTTTCTTAAAATTTTGCAATTTGTCTTCATTAATGATGCCAAATCTTTGCCAATAAAATGCTCCATAGGTATACCCTAAAGTTCTGAATTAGGACCATTGCTATTCCTCATTTTTATAAATGATCTTAATATCTAAAATTTTAAAGGCTTATTATTTTGCTGACAACATAAAATTACTAATAACAAACCAACCAATAAAAAAAAATTAGCAAATATATTAATCATTTATCTAATCTAGTTACATGCTGCACTTTAATAAACTAAGTTTTAATACCAACAAAACTGAACTCATCATTTACAAATCACATCAATCTAAAAAATATAAAAACCTTAACTTAAAAATAAAATATATAAAAACCTAGTTTCATTAAAATATCTTAGAATCAAAACTGACTCAAAATCTATCCTATTCCTCTAGTCTTAAAAACTTAGCGGTGAAATTGTGTAGCGGTGAAATGGAATGCTAGCCAAAATGTGTCACTGAGTCAATTATAAAACTTTACTCAATATAAACCATATAATTTTTGGATCACATTTTAGATATGCTTGTCAGGTTTAGGGACAAACCAAGTCTCATGCATTTTTTAGATTATTTAACCTACAAAACAGAGCTTTAAAAATAATATACTTTCAACAATACAATTTTAATTCTGACATCAATTACGTTCTTAAAAAAAAATACTCAAAATATGTGATCTTGAATCAAAAAAGTAAGTAAACCTCCCTATAATATCTTCAATCTTTTATTAACTTTATATATATATATATATATATATATATATATATATATATATATATATATATATATATATATATATATATATATATATATATATATATATATATATATATATATATGTATATATGTATATATATATATATATATATATATATATATATATATATATGATATATATGTATACATATATATATATATATATATATATATATATAAATATATATATATATATATATATATATATATATATATATATATAGATATATATACATATATGTGCATTTGTATATGTACAGTGGTGGCCAAAAGTCTTGGAAACATTTAACGACCAAAAAAATTTATTTTTGATCTAAAGTATAAATTTTGAAAGTTAGATGCTTTTGTTTTTACATAGCAATATGTTTATAGTTACATATTTGTATATTGCGCAATTTATTATCGTTTTTTATTATTCATAAGCAATTTATCAGCTATATTATGCCACAACTTTCACCTAAAAAAAGGGGAATTATTGCTGCATTATATGAACAAGGTTTAGTTCAAAGAGAAATATCTGAAAAGCTTGGTTGTTCATTATCAATTGTAAGTAAAACTTTAAAAAGGCATAAAGAAGAGCCCCAATTAAATTTTACTTCAAAAATGAGATCAGGCAGGCCCAGAGCAACCACCTCAAGAACTGACAAACTTATTCAGCCATGCAAATCCACGGCTATCTGCACACGAGATTTCAAAAGAAATTTTTATTGAGAAAAAAGTAAGTGACCGAAAACAGTTAGAAGAAGGCTTTTGTTTGATTTCAAAATGAAGGCATGCAAGCCAGCAAAAAAACCTTTTTTATCATTAAAAAACCTAAAAGATTGAAAAACATTTTGTCAGCGCTACAAAAATTGGACTGGAGAAAATTGGTCTAAATTTCTTTTTTCTGATGAAACATGTATTAAACAATTTAATGTTACAAACAACTTTGTAAGAAGATCAAAAAACTGTAGATATATGCCAAAATATACAGTTAGCAGTGTCAAGGCTCATGTGTCTTGTATGGCTTGGGGTGCTATTTCTGCCAAAGGACGTGGGCCATTATGGATAATGCCCAAGAATACCACAATAAACAGCAAAGTCTATTTGGATGTTATGAAGGAGAAGTTGCCACCTTTCATGCAGATCTTGAACTGCACTTATTTCCAACAGGATGGTGCACCATGCCACACAGCCAAAATTGTAAAGAAGTGGTTTGCTGATGAAGGAATTCAAACCCTTGAAAATTGGCCTGGGTCATCACCAGATCTTAATGTTATTGAAAATTGTTGGCATATTATGAAAGTAAAAGTTGCTGCCAAAAAGCCTAGATCCTATAATGATTTAGTTGAAGCAATCAAATCAGTGTGGATCCATGAAATTACACCAGACTATTGTACAAAACTTGTTAACAGCATGCCAAAACGTATCCAAATGGTAATTGACAATAACTATGCTTCCATTAAATGTTGAACTTTTATCATGTATGTGCATGTACCTATCATCTTTAAAATTGTTATAAACACTTATTTTATTGAAAAAAATAAAAAAATTTACTAATAAATTATTTTTCACACAAATATATTGATTTCATAACATAAAATATGATGTTCCAGGACTTTTGGCCACCACTGTATGTATGTATATGTGTATGTGTGTGTGTGTTTGTGTGTAACTTATATTAAAAACTAATAAGTAATTATTTAAATACAAAACAAAAACTTTTTACTTCAGATACTTCATGATTATGTGTTCTATTCATTGTATGTAACACTAAAAATTGCCCATCTTCAGAAGCTTTAAAATTCAAGTAGAATGGACAGTCTTTTTTAAAAGTTTTATAATTATTAGCACAATCAAAATTTAACATAAGACTTTTTTATTCTGTTAGTTATTGGATTATAAGTTTTAATCCAATAGCAATTATAATATAATATAAATCAAAGTAAATTTCTATACTTTGCTAAAACAATAATTACAATAACTTACGAAGTTTTACGCTTTCCCTTGCCACAATATTTAAATTTTTGACCACCATGAATGCTAGAAGTTCTAGAATGGATTTCCTAGCAGCCTCAATAGTTCTGCTAGAAAATTCAAGAATGCTAGGAAATCCAAGAATGGATAAGAAATAATATTTAGAAATATTTAAAAAGATAGAAATAATATTTAATATTAGCTGCCATTAAAGCAGCTTTTTTAGGAATGGATTTCCTAGCATTCTTGGATTTCCTAGCAGAACTATTGAGGCTGCTAGGAAATCCATTCTAGAACTTCTAGCATCTCTTACCCACAACTTTATAAAAGAAGTATCTTCGTACTTCCTAATAGCTTCTTTTAAAACTGCAAATGATGCAAAAGAATTAGAGCATGAAAAAGCCATAATTTCGCTAGAAACACAATAAAGTAAGTTATGAAAACAGTTGTACGAAAAATACTTCGAAAAATGTGGTGAAAAAAGATAAAAAATATAAACAAGATTACATTTTTAACACGTGACATTCTTAGCCAATAAAACGGACTTTCGGTAGGCAAATTTTTATTTTTTTGGCTACCGACTTTCGGTAGGCTATCCACGGCGATATATATATATATATATATATATATATATATATATATATATATATATATATATATATATATATATATATATATATATATATATATATATATATGTATATATATTTATATATACATATATTTATATATACATATATATGTATATATATTTATTTATATATTTATGTATTATCAACTCTAGGGATATTACATTAATTATTTTGTGTTTAGAAAAAATAATAGTAATAAAAAGAGAGATGTAGTAATTTTGTAACAATTTTTAGCTTAAGCGAGAAAAAGTTAATTTTTAAACATTTTTAGAATAATGAAATGTTATTTCATAAATTTAATTTTTTTTTAGCGATGATTAAAGACCAGATGGGTAAAAGTGATTTCTACAATTTGTTTTTAAAGAAGTTCTAAAGATTTTTATTTTCTTCTTAGTATAAAAAATATAATTTTCTAATTTTAATTTAAATCTAATTTAGTACTGGCACCAACAATGGCAAAAAAATTGGCCTTCGTTAAATCAGTCATATAGAGTAACAACTTTAAGGTAACCAATCATTGCACACAATGAGTTTTTTTTATAATTTATTACTTTGTTAAATATTAAAATGTTTTTTTACTCAAAAACTTATGTATATTTATTTTTATTTTTAGTTGATTCAAAATGGATAAGAAAGGAAATACTGTATTTTTTTGTATTTGGGCTGATTTATTTATATTTTACGAAACCATTATGTATATATATATATATATATATATATATATATATATATATATATATATATTTATATATATATATATATATATATATATATATATATATATATATATATATATATATATATATATATATATATATATATATATATATATAAATTAGTAAAAAACACTTATCTAACTTTTATCTTCGACTTGCAGTTTCACCATTGCTGGATCATCAGGAAGCTTCCTGATGATTCAGCAATGGTGAAACTGCAAGTCGAAGATAAAAGTTAGATAAGTGTTTTTTACTAATTTATTATTGCTCTGTTCTTTAAGAACATTGAGCACTCTATTTGTAAAATACACTAACATAATTTACATATATATATATATATATATATATATATATATATATATATATATATATATATATATATATATATATATATATATTAGATAAAAATAAATTTTTTTGTATATCTATAATTTAAATTTATATAGGATTATGTAATATAATTACATTACTATGTGCTAATACTTTGTTGTTAAATGGATTATGTGCTAATACTTTATTAAAATTTTAATTTTTTTTTTTTTTTGAAATTGTTTATTTACAAATTGATTATTTATTGATGTATTTGCTGTTAAAGTGAAATGTAAATCACGGAAAATTTAATATTTTTATGTAAATCAAAGATAATTTGTTTTAGATTATATTTTCGATAACATACAATCTATTTTATATTTAAAATTTTCACTTTTTAAATATTCATATGAACAACATTCCTTTCATTTAAGAAAACTATACGGCAGCTGAGTTGCTACAACTTCTTTGTTGTTTAACGGGAAGAACACGTTGATTATCAACCAAAATATTTTTTTATATACGGAAACTTTCCGACAGCTACGATGACAAAACCTCCCGTTATTTAACGGAAATTAACGGAAAAAACCCATTGTATTTAAACGGAATTATCTGTTTATCTACGGAAACTTCCGTTTACATGTGATGGGTTTTTCCGTAAAATAACGGGAAGTTTTGTCATCGTAGCTGCCGGAAATTTTCCGTAGAAAACGCGATATTTTTTTAACAGTGTAGTGGTCTACCACCTTAACTAATATAAGCAACTACCGTATCCATTCTTTCCGTTTTCTCAAAAGTTTTAGAAAGAACTTTTTATAACTTATAATCACCTAGATCACTATCTATTCACCTAATCACCATCTATTAAATAATAATCTCATATATAACAAACAATATGGATAAAAAATAATAATAATTATACGGAACATGTAGTTATCCAGTTTTCAAGAACTATATTTTGTTTTATTTTATGTTATTTGAAAAATGTTTATACAAGATAAGTTATTTCAGAACTATTACAATTCTGTTATCAATGTAAGTCCTGTTATAAAATACAATAAAAATTAAAATCAATTAAAGTAATAATTGAAATAATAAAATTAAATTAATAAAGCTTTAGTAATTAAATTAAAGTAATAAAGTTGTTAAAAACGTTATAAAAACAACTATTTAAAGTAAATTTTTAACTTATTTTTAAATTCAGTCAACGAGTTGATGCTCCTAAGTTCTATTGATAGATCATTATACACACTTTCATTTGAGTAATAGAAAGAACTTCTAGCATATTTAAGTCGGATTTTCGGAATTTTAATTATATTGCTGTTATTTCTAGTTGCTTTTGAATGGTTGACTTTTCAAACTTTACTAACAACTTCAAAGTAGTCAGTACAGTTTGAGTATGATAAACCAAGGACGCATTCGTTAATAGACTCGATGTAACAAGAGTTTGCGAGAATGTTGATTTTGTGTTCACTTCGTGCTTGCTGTTTGCATTTATTATATGAGATGCACGTGTATACAAAGAGTTTAGCTTAACTATTTTTGATTTTGGTAGGTTGATGCAAAGATTTTCATAGTATGTTAAAACGGTTATAATAGTCAACTGATAAATACTTCTGCTGCAAGAGGTGTTAAGAAACATCTAATTTTTTAAAGAAGTCTTAGTTTGCTATAAGCTTTTTTATAAAGATTGTTAAAATAACTACTAAACAATGTTCAGCGTCTAGTATAGGTCTATACCAAGGTATTTATAGCTCAAGGTGAAACACATTGAGTTGAAGTTGTAAGAAACGTTGATTGTGTTTGGTTGTCCTAATTTTCTTGTTCCTAACAGCATGATTTTACAGAGTCCAAGGTTAAACATTAACTCCTTTTTTTATACATCATTTTGAGAAAGACGCGATTCTATAATAAATATATCTTTTCCAGGGACGTATATGACAGTGTTGTCAGCATGAATAACAGATTTTGAATGTTTCAAACAAGATACAAAGTTATCAAAGTGAATGACAATTCAAACAATATGTTTTCAAAACGAAATATCTGAAACAGAAAAAGCTGTAGGATCATTATTGGGCCCTTACTATTGTAAGGGCCCAATAATGATCCTTAAGTTAGACCACATACAGCTTTTTCTGTTTCAGATATTTCGTTTTGAAAACATATTGTTTGAATTGGTAATCTTTAAACCAGCAGTAGTATCACGAACACCATAACTGTTAAGCTTGTTGAATAGTATTCCGTGACTTCCCAACCATTTTACATTGGTCAACTTTTCGTTTTATGTTATCTAAAAACAGCGTTGCAGCTAGATAAGTTGATCATTTACGTTGAAAAATAAACTGATTGTCATTTATCAAACTGGTTTCTTCTAAATGTTTCATAAATGGATGTGTACAACTCGTTCGATAAATCTTGATATAGTTGGTATTTCAGTTAAAGATTGGTAGTTTTAAATATTGTTTTGGGACTTTGATTTGTAATTTGGGAGAAGTCTCGAACATTTCTAATCAGTTGGATAGGTTGATTTCTTCAAAGACATGTTTATTTTGTGAGTTAGTGGTTTAGATAAGATGTAAGCTGCGCCTTTTAGTATTGATGTTGATATACCGTTTAGGCCGGTAGATCTTTTTGTTTTTAACCCACGTAGTTCTTTTTCGACTTGATTAACCGTTACAGGTATTAATTTAAAAGACCTGTAAAAACAAGTTGGTTCCCGATGTGATAAAGCCCATACACAGTCTTTTAAAAGAAAAGTATGTTTCTTTAAAATAGACACCGAGTTACAGAAATGTTCACAAAAGGCAGATGATATTTCGGAATGATCAAGTGATAAAAGTGAGAAAAGATCACTCCATTTCTAACCCCGATAGTGAGGTCTTTACAATAGAGATCATCAACTCCAAATTTAAAAATATTATAGTCTCTACCTGTTATAGGCCACCTGAAGGTAATATTAAGGTGGCACACAACTGAAAACAAGTTTTTTTGTAAATAATCAAAATTTTGATTTTTGTTTTTTTAATGACAATTATTTTATATTAAAATAAAATAAAAAACAGATAATTTTTTTTTTTAATTAATTTTATTATCCATAATGGCCAAAAATGGGTTGTAAAACATGTGTTTTTAGTAAATCTTCAAAACCTAATAACTTAATTTTGCCTCAACTACTGAAACTAAAATTTTGAACATAGCTTCCTAATCATATTTCACCCTGTTTGACCGTGGGAATTTTTATAATTTAAATTATTTCATGAAATATTGCATTTCTAACAAAATCACCTAATATATATATGAAATATCAATAAATTCAGCACTATAAACATCAATATTTCACTTTCTATAACTTTTTATGAAAATTCTGAGGGTTAAATGAAGTATTATATTATGATAAACAAATCCTGAAAATTGTATTATGTAATTCTGTTTTGTTAATGAGAAAATGTGTTTCAAAGTTTAAAAAAATACATATTGAGAAAAAAGCAAAAATAAGAAAAAAATATATAACAACATAAAAATTATCAAAATCCACCAGAGATGTAACTATCAGTTGTTTCTTTTATTTGCTGATCGTCTATGAAACCTTTTTTAACTGCTCTTATTTTTTTTCTCTGCATTTTACTTTTATCCGTTGACTTTGACTTCATATGTCGAATTCTGGTTTTGTCAACTTTACTTGACGAAGCTAATGTCACAATTCCACTCAAGCCAAAGTATTTTAAAACTTCTAATACACCATTAGCACCATCATTATAATGCAGCACTGCTGAGTATGTTCCCATTTCAATTGTAGACTTACTAACAAATGTGTGCTTTGGTACGCGAGACCATATAATAGAATTTAATGCTTCATTGGCATTTTGCGTCGTTCCATGCAAACATTTAATTAGAAGATCATCAGCCTGAAGATCCTTGATGATTGGTAAAATAAGATTCTTAATCCAGATAGGTATACATGATTTTGATTTGTAATTTGTATTATTTAGAGCCCAATATTTGCACCAACTTGCCAATCCTCTTGGGCAAAACTGATGTTGCATTTGCTGGTTTTCAAAGTTGGTAAAATGAAATAAAATAGCATAAACTGCCTTTTTCATAGCATACAAGTTGTTGACATTTTGACGAATGGCCATGCCATAATAGTTTTGCATAGAATTTATACATTTTTCTGTTAGGTTACCTCTACCTGATAAAGGTGTTTTAGTGCCTTTGTGTGCTTTGACTAAATTTCTAAGTCGTGTACCCAATCTTTTTTGCACATGACCTACACATTCAAGTTTTATTGGAGTGATGTCAAAATCCTGGTAAGGGTTTGAGTTTTTGACATCTTTGAATGAAGAAGTGTCTCCATCACCTAGAAACTCTTTATAAATTAGATTATTTTTTTTAACCGAGCGATTAAAAATTGTTACTGCTCCTGCAGACTCCATACTTCCAGACGAAGATTTGTGATTTATTTCACATTGATGATCAATTATCCAACACTGATATTCTGGAGTTCCTTTTTTACTGTTCCACATTTTACAGCCCATGCAGTACTTAGACAAAACTTCAATATCAATGCATTTATCCCCAGAAATCGCAGTAACTACACCGTGCAATGAATTGTGACCGCGTTTCTGCCATGTACCATCAATTGAAACTTTTACACATGGTATATCCTGAGCAATGTCAACTTTTTTAGAGTCCTTAGTCGCTAATAACATACTTTTCTCTGAAGCACTTTTATAAGCTACCATAATAGTTTTGTTTAATTTTTGAAATCCATTTTCAGATATACATTTTAAGTTCATGCAAGATGAAAATGTTTTTATAGCTCCATAACCACAGCCTACTTCTCGAAAAGCTATTATTGCACGAATATTAACATCATATGGTGAGTTAGCTGTTACTGCATCAAATTTAGCATTTATTGATTTGTTTGATGAATTAAATCTTTTAACATAATCACAGTGTTCACATTTTAATTGAAACAAATGTGCAAATCCTTTTCTACTGGAATCAACATCTGTTAAAAGTAATGGCTGAAAGCAGTTGTTGCATGCAGTTTTAGCTATAAGTTCTTTAAGAATTGAAAAATTAATAAAAACAAAATAGTTATCTTTTCCAGAATCAAATGTATTCGAGTAGTTGGGTTTGATTTTCCTTTCACTAGAACAGCTACTTGCTGCTTGAGTTGTGGACGATGTCATCGTCGATGATAAGATGTAAGAAGAAGATGATTTTTTATTTCCAACAACACCATTCCATTTTCGTTTTATCCTTCTTGATAAATTTTGTTTAGTTTTATTTCCTTGTTTATTCATTTAAAAACAACTTTATTCCAACTAAATTGAAATCAATTTTTAAATTATTTGGTATAAAATGAGAGAAAAGTTACAGTATAAAAGACTAACATTAACAGATTAAAAACACTCTTGTTCGTAAATAAAATTTTGAATTATGACTTTTAAAACTGAAAACTAACAAGAGTCTGCGTATAACAAATTAAAACCAAGTTTGTGATGGTGTTTTACTGTTTTGAATTCAGAAAAACTCCTATGACTGATGGTTACTAAGGCGTTGTTAGGGAATTTATTTTCAAGTGTCATCTACTAAAATGATATTAAATCAACTTTTATATCATTTTTGAGACTAATTTTTTTTTTATATGTTCAAGGAATGGTTATAGAATCAAAATACCCAAAAATCTAAAAATTGATATTTTTCAAAAAACTTGCTTTTTTTCAGTTGTGTGCCACCTTAAAAAATGTTCTAATTATCTAGAAGAAATTTTTCTTAAAATCAATAAAGAGCAAAAAAAGTTGTTCTGTATCGGGGACTTAAACATAGATTGTTTAAAATACAAAGAGTGTCCGATCACTAAATTATTTTTTGATAACATGTTTCAACATTGTATTTTACCAATTATTAATAAACCCACACGGGTAACCTCGAATACTATTTCTGCTATAGATAACATACTAACAAACTCATTTCTAGATACCTCCTTAAAAGCAGGAATAATAAAAATTGATATAACAGATCATTTTCCAGTTTACTTTACAATAAAACATGATACAAAAATAAATAATAACTCGAAAAAAAAAATTTATAAAAGAAAAATAAATAAAAATTCTATTAAATGTTTTAAAGACGCACTATCGGCAGTAAATTGGGTTAAAGTGTATCAAGAATGTAACCTTGGGAACACAAACTCTGCATATAATACTTTCACAGATATTTTTCTAAAACACTATAATAATCATTTTCCAATCAAAGAAAAAGAAATAAAAGTAAAACATTTGAGCTGTCCATGGATCACCAGCGGAATCAAAAAATCTTCAAAAACTAAACAAAGACTATATGTTAAATATTTGAAAAACAGAAATGAAGAAAACCTATCTACTTATAAACAATATAAAAATCTTTTCGAAAAAATCAGAAAACATTCTAAAAAAGTTTATTATTCTAAATTACTTCAAAAAACTAATGGAGATACCAAAAAAACATGGAACATCATGAAAGAAATAATCGGAAAAAAGTATATAAAAACAAACAGCTTACCAGATAGAATTATTATAAATGAAATAGAACACAACGATCAGAACTCTATTGCCGAACAATTCAACAATTTCTTTGCAAATATTGGCCCTAACATGGCGTCTAAAATTCAAACCGCAAATAACTCCTTTGAAAATTATTTTACTGATCTAAATAGCGAACTAACTTTCAACGGATTAAGCTATGAAGAACTCGAAAATGCAAAAAACTCTTTAAAAATCAACAAAGCACCAGGAATTGATGAAATTTGTAGCAATATTGTAATAAGTATCTTTCCGATAATAAAGAAACCCCTCTTCGAAATATTTAAATCTTCAATTACAACAGGAACCGTTCCAGAGAAATTGAAAATTGCTAAAATTGTACCAATATATAAAACTGGAGAACCATACTTACTAAACAATTATAGACCAATCTCAATTCTTCCTGTATTCTCAAAACTCCTCGAACGAATAATTTATAATAAATTATACCAATATATAACAAACAACAATATCTTAAATACAAAACAATTCGGCTTTCAAAAGCAACATGCAACCGAACATGCAATTGTAGATCTTGTAAATAGCATCAACTACTCATTTGTTAATAAAGAATTTGTTTTAGGAATCTTTATAGATTTATCGAAAGCATTCGATACTGTTGATCATGCTATCCTGCTAAAAAAATTGGAAAAATATGGCGTAAAAAATGTTGCATTACTCTGGTTTAAAATTTTTTGCTAAACAGACAGCAATGTGTTAATACTGATGAAAATATCTGTTCAAAATTGCTTAAGATTAAATGTGGCGTTCCCCAAGGTTCCATTCTAGCTCCCTTATTGTTCTTAATATACATTAACGATCTTCCAAAAGTCTTAAACAAACTTGATGTAATAATGTTTGCAGATGATACTAATTTATTTTATTCATCTCAGTCTATTGAAGAACTCTTTGAAACAACGAATATCGAACTTGAAAAACTTAATATCTGGCTAAAATCTAATAAATTATCTTTAAACACAGAAAAAACCAATTACATTTTATTCCATCCCAACCAAAAAAGAAAAAAAATACCTAATATATTACCATTGCTAAAAATAGAAAACAAAAATATTGAAAGAACCTCAATAACAAAATTTCTAGGTTTACTAATTGACGAAAATATTTCATGGAAAGCACACATTGACTATTTAAATACAAAAATAACCAAAAACATTGGCATGCTATACAAAGCTAGACCAATGTTATCCCAAGAAAATCTAAAACATCTTTATTTCTCATTTATACAGACCTATTATACATATGGTAATATAGCATGGGCAAGTACCAATAAATCCAATTTGAAATCACTTTATCGACGTCAAAAACATGCCGTTAGAATTGTCTATAAAAAAGACAAATTCACTCATGCTGAACCTTTGTTAAAACTCCTTAATGCACTAAACGTCTATAGAATAAACATTTATCAAAACTTATTGTTTATGCTGAAATATAAACTCGGGCTTGTCCCATCACATTTCTTAAATGATTTCTTTAAAAGCAATAGAAATAGATATGACACTCGAGAAGTAGGAAACTTTAACATACCGTTTAGAAAAACAAAACTATCGCGTTTCACAATTTCATATCGCGGTCCCTATCTCTATAATAAACTGATATCCAGAAATGCCATAATTACAAAATTAGATAACCAAAATTGTTTGAAAATCTTACTAAAAAAATTCGTTTTAAATATAAACAATTATATGAACTTACACTAAACTAATACTGAAACTAGAGCCAAAATTAACGTTGAAGCGAAAATCCCAAAAAACTTCAATAACAAATAATATAAAAAATATATAAATCAAAAATAATTTTATTTATGCCTAATCATATATTTATGTGTGCAAAATCTAGCATTTATCAATTATTTTTTATCTTACATTTTATTATATGTGAATCCAATATAAAATGAACTACCATTATATTTTGTGAAACTAGAAACATGTAAAAACAAAAATACAAAAAATATTACTAGTACAAGCGGTTTCTTGATGACAAGACCATCTGGTCTTCTGCAAGTTTCCCGCGTTCTTTTAATAATAATGATACCCTGCAGTTATATTCTTTGTATTCTAAAAAGTTGTGAGATTTTATTTTTTCTCCTACCATCATATATTTTATAAAAATTGTAAATTTGTATCAGTTATATAGATAGAATCACAATATTGTAAAGATAAAAGAACAAAAAAAAAAAAAAAAAAAAAAAGATTTTGTACTTTATATTTCTTGAAGACTAGAGGTTGGTGATGATTGAATAATAAATGCTGTACTAGTTTAAAATTTAGTTTTTGGAAGGGTTAATATTTTTAATGTTGGTTTGTTTGCAGATTCGTGTAGCATATTTCGGTGGTAGTTCTATTTTTATCGATTTATAATAGCGTTAATCTTGTTCTAAAAAGGTCGTTCGTTAATTTCTACCTTTGATTTTACGAAATTTACGGAGTAGGTAGTCACGTATATTTATACGGTATTTTACTTCATCTGTAAGCTATGGAGATGGTTTTCCTCGAATGCATTTCTTAATATTTGGGGCCAAGGTATCAAGGCATATTAAAATTATTTGTTTCATGTTAGTCCAAGATGTGTTACATTAATTGAAAGTAAAATTGAGGATCCATCACAGCTACGAAGCAAATTACAGAACTCCTGTTTAGTGTATTGTTTAAAATTTCTCCCTTTATTATTTTTGGTTTGTATTTAGCATGATTGGATTTGCGAATACATCCAGTTAGATTATGGTCACTAAAAGATACCGGTATTACAAAAGATTTATATATTGGAGTTAGATTATTTATATAAATTACGTCAATTAAGGTAGAAGATGTTAATTTTGTTCTTGTAGCACAATTTATTAGTTGTTTGAAACCATAGAATTGTAGCATAGATTTTATTTCGATATGATCATTTGGTTCTAAAAAATTAATCTCCCATTATTATTGTTTCTATTGAATCAAGGTTATTTCTGAAAATAGGTTTGGGAAGTTGGGGTTTAGTTATTTCGAGCAATCCAGTAGACAATACAGGACACATAACAATATACTTTTTGCATTTGGAAGAATTATTTGAAAACAAATGCTCTCTATTTTGTTAATTTGTTCATCTTACGTCTCACCCAGTTTAACTTATTGGATATGTATACTACAACACCTCCGCCATTTTGACGTGCGCTGTTTAGAAATATATAGCCACCAATATCATATACTTCACTAGGGTCTTCCTTGCTTATCTTGGTTTCAGTCAATCCAAATATATCAATATTTTTTGTTGCTGTTAAACAGATTGACGATGTTAGGTTGAATGTTCCACAGACCACGAATGGTTAAAGGAAACATTGCAAAAGATGTTTCAGAGTAAAGGGTTATGAATAAGTTTTTGGATCGTAGTTAATGTTAAGCTATCTCTGCAAAGAAATGTGCAAGAATATTAGTAATAGTCTCATTTTGAAGCCGTGCTTAAATTGTATTTGAAAAAATAAAAAAAATATATACCGTAAAATCGCCTAAGTTCGGTCACCATGTAACTTCGGTCATTTAAGAAAAAATATAAAATAAGCATGCAATACTCAAATTTTATAAACTTTCTTTTCTTGAATAATATTTGCTATTACTTCGTAAATATAAATTTATAAAAAAAATGGTAATGTTTGTTTGCAACCTGCTGAAATAAGTCTTTAGCAAAACAACAATTTGAAAAAAGGCATACTATTAAAATCTAAAATAAGCAAAGCATTAATATAAATGACCAAGTTTAACTTGAATTTTATTAAGAATCACTAAATTAATTATATTTACAAAAAGAAATTACTATTTGAATATTAACTATTTTTTTTATGAAAACTAGTGAAATTTTGAAATACTCTAGCTTCGGTCATTCATTGATAAACAACGAAGGAGACAATTGATTCCAATTTCAACGAAGGAGACAATTGATTTCAAAGACAATAAATTTTGATTTCAAAATTTAAATCTAAATATGAACTAATTATAAAACAATATATATTGCAATGCACTAAAATAGTTCTTTTTCAAGTTAATACATCTATGTCATCTATGGATTTACGTGAGAAAGCTCGGATGGCTCGTGGTTTTGAAGGCTGCGGATAAAGGTATGAATAAAAGGAAAGCAGCTATAACATTTGGATTTTAAAGATCAACTTTCATCGAAAGAAGTAACTGCAAGCATACTAGAAAAAATAACAAACCAACTTAGTTGAGCGAAAACATTGAGGACATTTTAGTAAAAATTGTAATATTTATAAGTGATATTGATTTTAGTTTGACTAGACTTGAAATACTGTATGTTGTTAATAACTACTTGGTTAATTCAAATCAAATGCGTTTTAATGGCAGCGAAGTTGCACTTGCCTGGTATTACTCATTTGATAGATGTCATTGAGATGAGCTATCGCTCAGTACTTCAAATAATATGCAACCAAACCGTGCAATGTTGACCCAGCCAGGCACTATTGATCGATGGTATTTATTAAAATTATATGTTTATATGTGAATATATTTTATAATAAATTGTTTTTTAATTTAAAAAAAAGGCGCAATTTTTAAAAGGTAAAATTCAATTTGACTGTAATGTTTACAAATTGTCCCTTTTTTATAAACTGCTTAATTTATAGCATTTCAGTATGGGATCGTCCATAAATTACGTAACGCAAACTTTCACAATAAACAAAACAATGAAAGATCAAAAGTTTTCTCTTGCAGAGTCTAATAAAAAATCAAAACGGCCCACTAAGTTTAATGAAAACCACCTCGTAAAAAAGCTTAACATCTCCTTCTTCTGTTTTTGTAATATATTTTGCGCTGCGTAATTTATGGACGATCTTGCGCAAACCTTGATTTAAAACAATTTTTAAATCAAGGTTTGCGCAAGTTTCTGATATGTGAGCCGTTCCTTATTTTTAATTGCAATGAATCTGGTCTTAAATGTGATGGAGGCAAATTTAAGGTAGTGTGTCGAAAAGGTTCAAAAAGGCCTAAGAAACTTTGCAGTAGCAACATAAAGGCTTCAGTCACAATAACTTTTTGTTGTGGTGCTTTTGGGACATTCTTGCCTTTTCATGTTTTATTCCAAGTCCAAAGGTATTTATGATGAATTTGGGAATTTTTTTAAAGAAGCATTTAAAACAGATGTGAGAAGAACCCGGAAAACTCGGCTTTAAAAACTACTATTTAACTATTTGAATTTTTAGATTGATGTCAGAATGGCTTCTAACTCAGGACGGGCCAAACGGTGCTACCTATGTTGTCACGCAATCTGGCTGGATGGAAGAACCTGCTTTTGCTGGATGGTTTGATAAGATACTTGTCCCACATAGTCGCAAGCTTGAAGGATCCAAAGTTTTTTTTCTTGATGGCCATACCTCACATGTAACGCTGGAACTAATTCACTTAGTAAAAGAGGAGAGTATCATTATTTTTAAGCTACCGACTCATACATCTCACGTGCTACAGCCACTTGATGTAGACGTATTCAAGACAGTAAAAATTAAATGCCGCGGAATCCAAAACAAACATTTCATTAAAAATGATTTCAAAGATCTCGCAAAACCTAGCTACCCTGGGTTGATCAAACAGCTTATTGACCAAAGCTTCTTAAGCAACATTGTGCGTTTCGGCTTCAAAGCAACAGGTATTTTTCATTTATGTCGGGAAAAAATAACTAATGAAAAATTAGCTATTGGATCAATTTTTGCGCAAAGTATTCAAGTCTGACCAACACTGCCTATACCAGTCACCGCAATTCCAGAAATCCATTCAAGTATACAAAGGCATAGAATTTCAAGCACACAAACTTCTTCTAGCTCATTAAAACAAATACTTCAGTTAACAAGCTGCACAACTGCTTGTGAGCGTTGAAAGACATCAATTTTAAATGCTTTACATGTTAGCCTGCCCAAAGCTTTCGTATCAGAGTCAAAACTAAATGTTTCTAATAATAACATGCGCCTCATGAAAAGTTACATTAAGACTTCTGAAGAAGCTTTAATAGAACTTACAAATTAGTAAATGATGGCACTAAATAAGAAGAACGAAATATAAGCCAGAAAAGTTTTGTGTGAAAAAACAAAACAGGAGGCTAATTCAAATAAGACTCAAAACGTTTGGCAAATGAAGCTGGTTTGTTTAACAAACCTTCTATTAAACAACGGAAACGACAACTAGTGGAGGTAATCAAAATTCCGATTATATCAAAATCCTAAACAACTTCCATATATCAAAACTGTAAATCTAATAGTTCTTCGAATTCAAAAAAATGTCAAGCTTGTGACATTTTGGAGATTACATTACAGCTCAACAACAATTACGGATTAGCAATTATGGATTAGTAATTATGAACTATGGATTGAGCAGCCGTGGCACAGTGGTTAGAGTTCTGGCTCAGAACCCAGAGGTCCAGTTTCGACGCCGGCTCTAGCTCAATAAGCAACATTGGTAAGGAAGGAGGCGTGAACTTCAAGTTAAATGCTCTTCCGCGGTGCTCCGTGATAAGACCGCAAGGACTTAAATATCTTTTTAATTTTATTAAAAAAAAAACTGATTAAGGCCAAAATAATAAAATAGTTGACTAATTATAATAGAAATAAAAAATGATACTATTTATACTTAAAAAGGCCTTTTTTTATGTGCTTTGGCGCCTTAAACTCTTTTTTTTTAGAGTCCGGGACGACGCCCTTCTTGGTTACTGCTATTAGCTGATATTATATCATCATTAATTATTAAATCATTACTACATCGGTAAGGAAGGAGGCGTGAACTTCCTTTCAAATGCTCTGGCGCGGTGCTCTGTGATAAGACTGTAAGGACCGAACTTAGGCGATTTTTGTCAAAAAATGTTAAAAGAATAAAAAAATATCGATTTTGTTTTGAAAGTTCCCAATATACATTAGAAGTTTTTATAGATTTAGCAAAAGCATATGATATCATAGATCATGAAATTCTTCTAAATAAATTATATTATTATAGAAGATCTGGTAATAATTTAAACATAATTACTACTACGTAATACATAGTAGTAATTATGTCAAAATTTTGGTTTAATTTTGGTTTAATTTTGACATAAGTACTACTATGTAATACATAGTGTAAGTACATAATGGTTCGATTTTGACATAAGTACTACTATGTAATACATAGTAGTGCTTATGTAAAAATTGATTTTTCAATAGCGGGTGAACTTTTTTCAAAAGATATGCAAATAATAGTTCGTTTCGTGCTTTTTAGGTATCAGCACCCGAATTTTTTTTTTTTAAAAAACAGAGGTTTTAAAAAAGTAACAAAAGTGCTCATATTTCCCAGATCACTTGGTTATATGAGCACTTAAAATTAGCTCAAAAAAATAACATTAATTAAGTAAAAAAATACCAACCTGACAATTAGAACTCATTTTAGAATATAATGATTCTTTATCAACAAAACTTATCATTAAAAGATCAAATTCTAAGTCACTTTTTGTTGAAACAATACTATTATTGTTTTTGCAAAAAAAAAAATTAGTTCGTTATTTTTTCAATTTTATTAACTCAAACCTTCAAACGATAAAATTTCAAATTTTTTGAATTTAAATTGCAGAAAAATATTTAGTGTTGTTAAAATATTAAAATTTTTTACTATGTTTTGTTTTTATTCAAAAAGCAATTAAAACCACTGCTATTTTAGGACTTTAAACTAGATAATTTCAATGAAAAACACTCCGTAATTTGAGCATACTTTATTACACAAAAACGGAATCTTTAAATAAAGTCAAAACTAAATGTTTCTATACATTGTTTTTCAAACACAAATGGATTGGATTTTAGCGAAGATATTTTTCTTTATGAAAAAATTAATTTTATTATTTTAGCACCAAAATTTCGCGCCACAGATTTATTCATGCGTGATGATATTATTTTAACAACGCAAAAAACTTAACAGCGTTTTAATTAGATGATAGCCGCTAATTACTGCATATAAATTTACACTAATTGTACTGATTCCTGTTATCACCACTTATAGACGATTCAAAAAATACAATGAACATTAACTTCACTGCTTACATCTAAGAAATATTTTAGTATGCTCATACAGCAGCGTAGCAACCTAGGGGCTGCGCGGGGAAGTGCCCCGGGGCCCTCAAGCTCAGGAGGCCCTCGAATCCTTACCAGAAATCTCAATCGAACCGAACTTTCGGAAATTTCTCCCATTTTCAAAATAAATATGACAGGTTGCAACTTACAACCCTACTTTAATCATAACAACTCAGTTGAGAGAAATTCAAAAGTTGGGAATTCCTTGGGAATTCCCCTAAATTCTTTCTGTAGGTTGGCAGTGTTGTCAATTTGACGGATAGTGATATGTGCGTCATTCTCCAACAACACTTGTAGCGTATCAGTGTGTTTCTCTTTCCTTTTATTTTACTTTTAACGTCGTCAGTGAACAGTGAGTACCTACCTACTCAAGCACAATCGAAATTAGATTGTGCTCAAGTAGGTAGGTAGTAGTAGGTACTTGTTTAAGTATTATATATTATATTTAATACTGGACAAGTTAACGAGTTATTATCTTTATAAATTAAAGCCAACAATTATTTTATAGCGCGTTAACACACTTTTAATTTGTTGTTATTATTATTTTGAAAGTCCGTTGCTCATTGCTTCTCAATACACAAAAAAAACACAAAACCCTGGGTGACCCAGGCTGGGTCACAGCAGGGGGTGAGATGTTAATCAGTAAGCTACTGGCTGCTTGGGGTGGGCCTCATCACGCGTTTTAACCAATGAAAGCATTTGTTGTGAGCCTTTGAGAGCTGCAGCGCGTCAATTCTAAAACAAATTTGTTTAAAGTATTAAAAATTATTTTAGTTTATGTGATTATTAAATTGTCAAAAGATATGTTATTTCATATATTTATGTTTACTATCTTCTCTTTCTTAAAAATACAGTATTAGATTACCTAATATTGTACTTTTTAAATAAATTAGAAAACTAAAATAATGGATAAATAGAAGAAACCCAGTGGTGCATTTAAACGCAAACAACGCCAAGAAAGAGAAGATAGTAAACAAAAATTGCCCAAAATTGACAAGTTTTTAGTCAGCCTTCTGCAAGTACATCTGGCCAAAATATTTCTATTGATAGTGACTCAAATAATGTGATAACTGCAGTGTTGGTTGAGAAGCCTACTGAAAAAGATTCGACAATTATTGCAGTTGGAGATACCTCCGCCGCCGATCATGTGAACGTGGATGATGTTTGCATGACACACATAAGAGCGGAGGGTTTGGAGGAACCGCAAACCTCTACATTTTTTGAAAATGTGTACGACAAATCCTCTTATGACATAGGAAACTTCACGAACAAAATATTAAGTGATAACGAAAAACGTCAAATTCTTGATATGGGGCCTTTACAGCTTTCAGGACCTTTTTCAACAGACATCAACCAGAACAATAGGTGTTTTTCAAAATCGAACTACGTTTCGTGTTCTAAATATGGGCCAGTTAATTGTTTTTGGTTGTGTCATTCCAAAATACTAGAAGCTGTCTATTGTCAACCCTGCTGGTTATTTGCTTCACAAAGGAATAATACTTGGTGTACGGGAATTCGAGATTGGAAGCATTTATTAGAAAGAATTAAACAACACAGTTGTTCGAATGGCCATTCGGAAGCAAAACTTTACAAAGCCCTATAATATCTGGTCTCTGGTAAAAAACTTGTTGACATTGTTCAAACTTATGAAACTGCGAACTTTATTAAATTAAA
Organism: Hydra vulgaris; assembly: GCF_038396675.1. NCBI lineage: Eukaryota > Metazoa > Cnidaria > Hydrozoa > Anthoathecata > Hydridae > Hydra > Hydra vulgaris. The sequence goes on from NC_088923.1 coordinate 43,159,102, forward strand.
TACAAAAAAAAACTAAATTTTTTATATCTGGAAAAAACTTGATTACCAACAATGTTAATGACGCTTCTGTTAAGCTCTGAAGTAATTTAAAACATTTCGTTTTCTTTAGGATAATAATAAAGTTAAGAATATGGTGGCAGTTCTCCATAAAACAAATATAATTAAATGTAAAGCGCAATTTCTATTTGTTGCAAGAACTCTTTTAAAAATAAGAATTCATTTTCATCAGTCTGTTAGCATAACTCATTTATTTAATTCCTTAGTTGTAGCAAAGTTATTACACAAATTAGAACTGTGTATTTAAAAAAGTAACGTCGTAAATTGTATGTGTTGGACAGTTCGTCTTGAAATCTTGAAATAACTTTGAGTAAAAAGTAAAAACTTCAAAGTAAAATTTTTATTTCCCAGACAACTCGCTTATCCCAGACAAATCACTTATCTTCACCCCTTGGTTTGTGTCAATCTGTGACCCTAGCTTGTGCTCAGTTTCTTCTTGTACTCCATTAAGTGGTTAAAAAATGCTATGATTTTTTTATATCTTTTATTTCATATTTCTTCTTCAGGCTCAATTTATTATTGCACTACTTAGCACTATCTTAAAGTGTCTTTTGATTCAATAACTGGGCCTCAGTTCTTAAAAAGGTTTCACTCAGCTTAAGTTTAGAAAAACTTCTCTCTGCTGAGGTTATAGTTATGAACATAGTTTCTATAAATTACAAAGCCACAAATAAATTCGGAAATACATCCAGCAGCCTGTTACTTTTCAAATATTTTAATGGTGACACATTTAACAACCGAAATCATTAGTGGTTCAGAAATTAAATCTTTTCCATCAATTTCAGAATATACCTCCAAAGTTAGTTTTTTTTTCAAAGGAGTTTTGCAAAGAATGTACATTTAGTAAAAATCTCCATATGAGATTTACCGTTTTTGTGAATTTTTAACTCTTCTGACAGTTTACGCCAGAAACACACACCACCATCACGGCATTTTTAGGTTTTGATATAAACAAACCAACGTTTACCAACTTTTTTCACCATTTGAACGAACTTTTGTAAAATAAGAAGCACTAAATTTTAAAGTTTTCAAACTATTGAACAATAGAATTATGATTTTCTTTTTTTTTTAACTTTTTTTTATTATTATTATTATTATTATTTATTATTATTATTATTATATTATTGTATGATTTAAAAAGGAGAAGAAACATCTTCTTGTTGTTGTTATATAAACTAAGAAGCACTGAATTCTCTTTTAAATTCAATTTTAATTTTGTGTTTTCAAACTATTTACACTTCTTCTTTATAAAGAAAAAAAATTTGAGATACAATTTTCTAGGATGTATACATCCTAGAAAATTGAATGAAAAAAGCTTAGTTTTTGAGTCAAAATTTTTCGATTTTCCAAATAATATTACTTTTTGTATCAATACACATAATATATAGAAATATATTATCAATTAGTTTTAAACAAAATTGGATTTAATAGTATTAATAATATTAATTTTTAATAATATTGATAAATTGGATTAATGCAATAGATCATCGATATTTTGCGCAAATTTAATTATTTTTTCACGTAAATTTTATAATGGCAATCTAGCATGATATTTTCACGTTACGGGCCTGTATATTTAGAAAATATAACTACAAAAAAAAATTGTAATCATTTTGTTCATTTATTTCACAAGTACATTTTTTTAAAAAGTAGGAATATTTTTATTAATGCAGGCAATCAACTTGTAAAAAGGTGCTGACGGTAATCTCCAGTTTTCTTAGTTTTACTAAATCTCGTATTTAAATCTTATATCAAAAGTTAGGTTCTAGGTCTGATCTTATTACCTCTCCCAATTATAAAGCAGAACTATTTGCAAAAAATCTTTCCTACAATTCCTCTTTTAAATCTAATGATTGCACCCAATTTAAATTTCTATTTTTATCAATAATATATATATATATATATATATATATATATATATATATACATATATATATATATATATATATATATATATATATATATATATATATATATATATATATATATATATATATATATATATATATATACATATTAATTTACATAAGTTACATATTCACACATTTGCATTAATTTCTTACACTTCCTTATAAAAAAAGTGCTGAGAGACTCTTCCTCGCCTTTAACTTGGAATTACTGGCTGCCTTCAGCTCCGTGTCAATACTACCATTAAGTTTAGCATTATTATATATAGACATATAGTAAATAAAACTTTTAAGACTCGAAATTTGATTCGATTCACGAATATATAGGTGACTTCATAAGAGATACTATTTAATGTTGTCACGCAGCTTTCAGATAACAAGTTTGGCGTGACATTCAGAATTATATTTGTCACACGACTTGTAGATAATAAGTATGGCATGGCTTTTATAATTATATTAGTGACATTTAAATTTTCTATTTATCGCTGAACATCTAAATCACTATTGTGTCGCATGTCACCAACAGTGACGGATCCAGGATTTTTTAGTGTTTGAGGTAGCTAACTTCCAGACATGGAGCAAATTCCAAAAAAATTTTTGTTTATACTTATGTCAAATAATGAGGCTCTGCTAAAAATTGCGATGAGAGTGGTGAAGTCAATTGGGGTTTTTCGTTCCCAGCCTCCAATCATTGCAATTTTTTGTAAAGTTTCATTATTTAACATAAGTTTAAATTTAGAGTTTGTGCCATGCCTGGAAGGCAAGTTTGTTAGCTATCTCAAACATCAGCACCCTCTTTAACCATGTCCGGCCTAGGCAGCCGCTACTGGGCCTGGGCATTTGGAGAGGCCAGCAAGAAATCAATTTTTTTTTTTAATAAATTAAAATTTTTTTAAAAGAATTATAAAGGTTTTAAAAAATGTCACTTTATTCTTTATATTCTCTTTTTAAATCTTGAATCTATTTAAAAAAAAGTGATTTTCTTAAATACATATTGGAGACAGAAAATAAGTCTACTGAGAGATGGCAAAAAAAATTAAAAAAAAAATTCTTATTTTTTAAATTCTTCTTTTAATAGTAAATTTCTTTAGATAATTTTTATAAGTGAAAATAATAGTGAAAAATCATTAGAACTTTTAGATTAAAAAAATAAATGATCAAGTAAAAGTCGAAGTTGAAGTGATCAGTTATAACATCAGTAATAACATTAATATGGATGAGCTTAGCAAAAGAATATCCGTAGGAAAAAAAATCAAAGAGATAAATTTAAAACGAATTGCAAGCCTAAATGCTGTTGCGTCCTTGCTAAAGTTGTCAATATTTTTTGCAATAAAACAATCAATGCATTATTAAAAAGGCGGCGTACGCAACCTTGGACTCCATTAGTGTACTAGCAAAAAATTAGCTCAGAATGTCGAAACATTTTTTACCAACCCTGCCGACTATTTACGTCAAAATATTAGCCTGATGAAGTTCATCACAACTTATCACAAGAAAAAGTGGTCAACGTCACTGATTTTTCTGTTTTAAGCCCGTGACAATGCTGGAACTTTGCAACGCGCCTCAAAACGGTTATTTATATTAGTTAGTTAGGAGAAATCACGGAGTAGCTGATATGCTTAATCTTGTCAAAAAGACATTAGATATGCACTGCATCAACATTAGTGATTGCCGTGGGTAGCCGTATGATAATGCCTCCAATATGTGTGGGGTCTATACTTAGTTGTAAGCTCATTTTAAGGAGTCAAGTCTACTACTTGAATATGTTCAATGGGCTGGTCATTCTTTGAATCTGGTTGGTGTTGCAGCAGTTAACTCTTGTGTGACAACTACATTATTCTTATTTTGAGAAGCCGTGGCGTAAAGATTGTGCGCTTTCCTTAAAAATAAAGGATCCATGGTTCAAACCCCACCTCTAAGCAAGTTTTGCGACATCGGTTAAAAAGGAGGCGTGAACTTTCTATTAAATGCTTATCCGCGGTGCCCTGTGACAAGACCGTAAGAACTTTTTGGGGCACCTAAAAAAAAATTAAAAAAAAAAATCTATGGCTATCTTCAAAAGCTAGGTAAATTTTTCAACGCATTGTTCAAAGATCTTGATATCAAAACTGAAGAAACGTGTAAATTCCAAAAAGACTTTCACAGACTATAAGGTCTGCATGTGCGGACCATATAGTCTGTTGCGTGTTCTGTTCTTTAAATATATATATGTATACTAAAAATATGCGTTTAAACTTCAGAGTAGTTAAAAGAACCAAAAGATGACAAAACCCAACTGCCGAACACGGTAGTAGAAGCTATTATACTTCTCAGCATCAGCTGGAGACAGCCGTTATGAAAGTCATTTGGAGCACAATTACGGAAAGACGCAAGAAATTGAATAAAATGCTTCAAGTTGCTGAAATTGACTTAAGAGTGGTGAATGAACTGTATAAGTCTCTGTCTATTTTCGTTGAAGAGGTCAGAGCAAATTTTGACAAATTTGAAAAAGAAGCTATGACATTGGTGGGCGCCAACAAGCACTCTGCTAACCAGAAACCAAAACGAGTGCTCAAACACCAACATGATGGGTTGACTTTTATTGAGACACAGGCTTTACTGGAAGAGAAAAATTGTTTGCTGAGGTTAATATCATCACAAATTGACTTTTAGTTGAGTTTGAAAGACAAAAGAAAGGTTATGTTTTATCTATCTTTCGTTTTGGATTTCTTGTCTATCTTCCAGATATGAATTCTGTTGAAATTGCATCGCACACCCAAGAGTTTTTTTTAAATCTACACAAACAATATGACATTTATTTTCCAAATAAAAGTCTGCATTTCAAGAGCTTCATTTCCACTTTAATTAATATTGGTAAGGAGGTACCGGTGACCGATGAAACTTGTATCTATATTCCTAAACGTCGATGTTGGTCTAAGGATATTTCTTTCTGCTGCTGTTACAAATTGTATAAGTAGGAAACAAAAATCTGATTTTCCAATGCTTATTTATCGGATTACCTTGTTATTTTAACATATTTACTTATTGGTTTTTGGTCTTATAAAGTAATTTATTATATAAATTGTATAAATAAGTTGTGTTTACATACAGATTTTAGTGTGTGAGTGAGGGGGAAGGGGAGGCTGGAGAGGCCACAACTGCTGTTTTAATGGGAAGCCAAGATGACCCAAAGACGGGTCTGTAGTAGTAGCAATAGTGTTTGAGGTGTCCTGTGACAAATAAAATGTTTCGATGCCATACTATACTTTCATAAATGAATAAAAATAAATAATATTTTATTTGCAATAAAAAAAAACCATCGTCATATTGCGACGTTAGAATCATTTTTTCAAAAAATTGAGTTATGGATAGTATAAAACATAATTTACTAAAACTTTTAATAAAATATGTATTATATATATATATATATATATATATATATATATATATATATATATATATATATATATATATATATATGTATATATATGTATATATATATATATATATATATATATATATATATATATATATAATATATATATATGTATATAAAATTTATAAAATATATATATATATATATAGAATTTATAAAATATATATAATATATAAAATACATATAATATATACAAAATGTACCTCAGAATAATGTTTTTCTAATGTATTGATATCTAAGTTATAAGCAAAAAAGTTGCGGAGAAAACATAGGTTATAAATATTTTTTTCTATGCTTAAAGTTTTTTTCTTATCACTTTATCTCTAAACTCAAAAATTTGGAGATAAAACAAGATAATTCTAACGTCGTTATATATATAATAAATTTTGAGTTGACTTGGTGTTTTTAGTCTACGTGACGAATTTTATAGTTTCAAAATGGTAATATACCACAACACTTTCCACAAGAGGTTGAATTTTTTTAGCGAAAGCTAAACCATATAAGTAAATGGAAGCCCAGGATAGTTATCACATCCAATTATCACATGCTGTGTTATATAATATAATTTTATAGTTCCAAATATTATGCGGCCCAATGGTTGTAGTTTTTAAGACGTATGAGGTAGAACAGTCAATACATGAATTCTATTATCTTTAGAAAAATTAATGGATTCAATTGTTAGATGTGTGATTCATGAATATTGAAAACAATAAGTCTTGAATAATCTTTGCTGCATCTTATACATTACTATAATTAGAACAAAGGCGCGAAGCTCCTTCAGTTCTTGGTGGTTTATTAACTACTATTCTTGCCAGCTAAAAATAATGTGATCCATTTAGTATTTCCATAACTCTTGCGTACCTAGTCTCCCATAAGGATCAAGCAGAGACGACACCGGGAGACAAGGGGGGCCCACCACATTTTTTCTAAAGGACCTTTTCTTTTTTTAGAAGTTTTTAAATATAAAGGACCTTTTTTTTACAAATTGAAGACTATGACCCTCTACGATACCCGTATTGTCGGCCCTGTTAAGTGTCCCCAATATATATTTATTACCATTTTCAACTAGTATATATAATAGTAATTGTAATATATATATATTACAATTACTATTCTCAACTAGTTAAGAAGTTAAATAAGTTTATTTTCATCGAGTTATCTAATTTTTAGTAATTAGTAATTATTCGTAACTAATACTGAGTATTTTGGTTTATCCTCCTCCGGCTAATTGCCTTATAGAGGCCACATACCCGGGTCAGCGAAGACTAGTTCAGCTCACTAAAGAGCATCGTTGCCCGCTTTGCTGACTAAAAGTAAGTGAGTTTAGGAAGAACGAAGAAAAATAAAGTAAAAGTCAGAAGAAGTCGAGTAATAACATAGCATAGAGAAAACGGACAGATATTGCAAGAGATGTTAGAATGTGCAATTCATACACTACACATAATTGGCGAAATGTGCATGAGTAACTAATACATAGTAACATATATATAACATAGTGCTTAGTAACTAATACTGAGTTAACTAAATTTATCTTTATCAAAAAATTTTTAAAGTTTTGTTTAGTTATAGCATGGAAGCACAATAAAGTTCAACCGCATGTTTGCAGGACTACGCTTGAAATCTTTTGTTTCGTAAACAAAAGATTTCAACCCACGTTGTAGTTGTACTTTGACGCACTACTTTTCTCATTGACGCATTAGCGAGATTTGGAATTAAAAGACCAAATAATTTAAACAAAACAAAAATTTATGAAAACCAGGTTGTATTCATTTAAATATACATTTTAAGAATATTTATGTCATAAATTATTTATTACATTTTAAAATAAAAATTAAAAAATAAAAAGATTAAAAAGTTCAAATAAAAATATAAAAAGCTGTTATCATTTTCCAATTTCATTCACAAGTTTTTCATTATTAATTCGGAATCGAATATATTGTATATACTTTTAATATGTAGTATATAGCTTTAATATATATTTTAAAATATACTATATAATATATAGTATATATTTTTTATAATTTTTACTACTACTTTTAATTGCTGTTATCACTACTATTATTCTTATTTTACTCCCACTTGAATTATACAGGCCCCTAGCAATCGGGGGGGGGGGGCAGTAAAGGCATTTGTCTCCCCCCGCCTCAATAAATTTTCAAATAATTTTGAAGAAATTTACTGAAAAAATGACTAAAAAAAAAAGCTCCTCAAAACTATTTCAGGGTAGTACTGCCCCCCCAATATAATTATTATCATTTTATTATTATTGATTTTGACAGGTGTTTACTTCATATTTGTACTTATTACAATTTGTAAATAACGTTGATGCAACAACTTTATTCAGAATATATTAGATTTTGAATCATCATTAATTCGAAAAAAAATTATTCGAAAATCGAAGATGTATCAAAAAAAAAAGGTTTCCGCTACAAATTAAAAACTAATGTCAGTATTAAGTTGGTTTATATGAACTTATTATATAAAATATAAATAACTTAAACAAATGCTTTTTTAGTTGTTTCTTTAATTATTGGAAAAACTTTTTTACGCGAATTTACTTATTTTTTTAGGTCTAAACAAATAAGTAAATAAGTTCACTGCGCCAGCGTTAAAATAATTTAGTTTTGGCTCAACCTTAATTGAACTTATAAAAATGTTTTAAGATAAAAAAAAATTTTGTTCAGATGGACGGTCTCTGGCACCGTTTTGCTAACTATAAAAAAATACCTTTAAAAAAACAAAGACGCTTTTTGTTGTTAAAAGTAAGTTTGAATTAAGGAACTAAATAAATTTTGAAAATAATTAATTTAAATTAGAAAACGTTTAGAACATGGTATTTCATTCCATGAAAGTTTACTTTAAAAAAAAAAAATTCGAAAAAACATTGTCGCCATCTGAATCGCATTGCTGCATATTAATTAAAAAAAAATTGTCGCCATCGCATTTTTTTACTAAAAAAAAAACTTATTTTGTAATATAAATTCTTAAAAAGTAACGACCGTTGGGCACAATTAATAACTACCAAATGCGTGCTTTTCTTTTTTATTCTCTTTTTTAAACAAATTACAAACATTAAAATATTAAAAAATATTTAAATGTAAAATAAAAAATAATTAGGATGGGGGGATTTATATACAAATAATTTTTCAAAACTTTAAATTATAAATATATTTGTTTTCCTTCGTTAGCTTTATACTTACCCAAACCAAACTGATAAAATAAAATATCCGAAGTATTAAGTAATAAAACATATAGTAAAACGTTAGGTAGAAAACAGCATTCCATTTTACTCGCGAACTTAACTCCAGAACCAATTTATAAAAAATATAAGCTTTATAAAAAAGTTCGTCAGAACTATTAAAAATTAAAATACAACATAAAATTTTAAAATCTTCGTGATTCCTTCAGAAAATGAAGGAAAAGTCTTTAAATGGAATTATTCAAAAAGGTCATTTTTTTAAAGGTTGAGTTACACCACACCAACTCTGTTTGTGAAATACATTGTTCCGTTAGGAACTTGATAAGCCATTACATGATGTTGTGGAACAATTTGTGGAGCATATATTGGAGCTCCGTGAATGTGTTGCGGAGACTGAATAATGTGAGAGTTTTGCCCCATGCCGAATGAGTTTGCTTCTCCATTTGCGTAATGATAGACAGGATAGTTAAAAACTTGTTCATATGGTATAGTATAAATAGGATATATCATAGGTTGTTGGTAATTAAATGTAGTTGTTTGAGGAGATATATACTGTTGTGGGTGAATATATGGTTGGGTAAAGGCAACGGCAGGGGAACACGGAGTACACGGGGTGAGAGTTTTAGCCGACTATAAAAAAAAATCAATTAAAAATTCAAACAAACTAAAATATCAATTGAAATATATTTAACAAAGACAAACGACTTACTGTTTTTCGTTTAACGTTTACTTTTTGCCAAACGTTACTTAAACGTGGAGCCGGTGAGCCGCTGGCATCCTATATTTAAATAAAACTATGCATAACATAAAAATAAAACATAATTTATTAAAACTTTTAATAATATATATATATATATATATATATATATATATATATATATATATATATATATATATATATATATATATATATATATATATATATATATATATATATATATATATATATATATATATATATGAGAAGAAAGCAGCTATTACTATTTTTTCATTCACAGGAGGAACTGTAATTATTTTTTCGTCACTCAAACATTCTTCAGAAGGTGAAGGAGTATCAGAGTCAGAAGATTCCAGTGAAGCGTACGGGGGCGAGAACTCAGCAGCAAACTAAAAACAAGTTTGTTAAAATATCTAATTGTTTAATTTCGAGTTCAATATATAAAGACGATAAAAAAAATTGAATTTAAAATATGAAAATATCACAAAAAAAACAACAAACAACTTAGGACTATAATCAAATTTAAAACAATGCTTATTTATAAAAATCTTGCTAACCATTTTTTTAACAGCTGGTCCAATGTTAATTTTTTTTCCCTTTAAATATAGATCGTTTTTGGATAAAACGTTCTCGACGTCATCATGAGAAGCAAAAGTCACGAAACCAAACCTATACACAAAGATGTTTGTATAATTTGCGTTATAATCATATTTAAGTCTAAAATCTTGGATACTCTATTTGTAAACAGAGTTTCCATAACGTCCCTTTAATATCAAGTTACAAATTTAAGCAATAAACTTAATTGCACCTTCTAGACCTTCCAAATGAATCCAATACAATCTTTCCCTCTAAAACAGTTCCGTAAGAACAAAAAAAGTTCGCTAAGTCTCCAGCACTTGCCTAAAAGAGTAAATATATATAATCAATACCAACAGTATAAACATTATATATATATATATATATATATATATATATATATATATATATATATATATATATATATATATATTATATATATATATATATTATATATATATTTATATATATATATATATTTATATATATATATATATTTATATATATATATATTTATATATATATATATATATATATATATATATATATATTTATATATATATATTTATATATATATATATATATATATATTTATATATATATATTTATATATATATATATATATATATATATATATATATATATTTATATATATATATATATATATATTTATATATATATATATATATTTATATATATATATATATATATATATATATATATATATATATATATTTATGTATATGTATATTTATATATATATAAATTTATATATATATATATTTATATACACATATATGAATATATATGGTTCGGTGAAAAGAAGCTTACTTTTCCTGGAAGATGACCAACAAAAATCCTGTTTGGGTAATGTGTTCCGTATGTTCCTTCGTCGTCTACATTTTTTACCGTCGTTGGAGAATTTCCGGGAACATCTTTTACTTCTATCTAAACCAGTTTAAACTTAATTATAGTAAAAAATGTAACTGTTTACTTGATTTCATAGGCGCATTAAATAAAAATTATTTAGAAACTTGTAGCAATAAAAGTTTTGCATTTTTTAAAATCATTGATAAAGTTTTTAGGAAAACAAATAGCAATAATTAAATCGAAATTACATCTTTAACAAGTAATGATCATTACAAGTCAATAAAGAAAACTAATGATTCATGACATCATGCTATTAATTACTTCGGTTTAAAACGCGTTTTGGCATTTTGAATTGTAAATTGTAATTTATATAAATCATATTTTAAAATTCTATTAAAGTTAAAAAAAATTTAACATTAGGAACTAAAAAACTTCGTTTAAATAGTGCGCACGTAGGAATGTGCGTTACTTCGAGATCTTTGTCTCCTGTCGCCTAGATATAAATATTCAATAAAAGTTCAAATGTAAAAAAAAGTCCGCAAAATAAATTAACTTATGCAAATTACCAACAAAGTCTTAACGTCGTGTTAAAAACGTTTCTCTTTTTTTCGTTTATTTTTAATTTCGATTAGATTATTATGTAGCTTTAAAAGCAAAAACATTTAGCTCTTAAAAGGAAAAATAATGATAAAAAGTATATAACTTAAATATTCAAAAACATTTGGTAATTTTTTTATATAAATTAAAACTTGAATTAAACATTTAATAGTAAACAACTTTTAAATTTAAGAAAAATAGGAAACAAAAATAGAAATGAAAAGCTAAATACAAAATAAAAGCAAAAAAAGTAAATTTTGTTTTTGTAATAATAACAACAAATGAAAGTAACTTACTTGGATATCAGTCGAGTAATAGTTGGCTGAGCCCACTGATAAGCTATTTAATTCCCTAATCGGTACTTTTGGAACCTCGATACGCAAGTTTCTGAAATTTTTTTTAGATGGATTTGTTGCTTTTGTCGAACTAACTGTTTCAACTTTCGTCGGACTTACTGATTCCACCGCTTCTGTATTTACTTTTACTTCGCTTACTGATGTTTGAACTGTCAAAGCCGCCATTGTTTTAAAAATTTTTAATTTAATATCTCTCTGCACTACTTTGCCGAAGATGTCTAGATTCTGAATTTATAGCAGCTTCGTACGGAAGAATTATCACAAGTAATTAGTAGAACGTAGTAAAAATTTACGCCTTCCGCGTGAAAGTTTGTTTTCTTTAGAAAAGATAATAATAGCTAACAACCAGCCTTAATTGTTTTTCATTACCGCAAAATCACTTCTATGCGTAATTGTTGCGTTCCTCAAATAACGGAATAAACCAAAATAGACGTCACAACTCGCAGAGCTTTAGGGCAGTATAACTTCTTAAGGTCAGTAACACAAGTTTAATCAATAAGAAAATTGCAAAATTGAACTCTTTCCACATAAATATAGTTAATACTCTGTATATTGCGGGAGAAAGAAAATAGTCAGTTTAGAAATATTACTGACTATTTTTTCGAAGAGTAATTTGTTACTATGCTTTTTTGAGCATTTGAGGTTTTACGTTTTTTAAAATTTCTATCCTTAAAAGGCGTTTTACGCAAATATAAAACCTCAACTTATTTACAAAATAAAACTTTTTAAAACTAAAAATGTTTTATTTTGTATTTTAAGGTGCGTATTTATTATGCGTTGTAATTTAGTGTCTCTTCTTATTTGACTTTTCCTTAAAGTTGAGTTACAATTAACTTAACTAGTAACCAATTTCTAAAGACCGATATTTGATGTAGTTTACCACTATACTACTCTACCGACAGGTTATTGTTCAACGAAAACTAACTTTTTCTCTTTTAACGTATCGGTGCTAGCCAATCTTGTAAATTTGTAAAAGCCATTTTACTCGGTTAAAATTAAAACTACTTTATTTATGAGTAGAGTTGATCTGTGAGATATTCGCAATCTGTTGCATCAAATGCGCAATTGCATCGTCATTGACGCATGGTTTAAACAAAGTAAAAATTATTTTAACGAATAAACATAGAGTTAAAGCATTTTTTAGAAAACAAATATTGCATTACAAATTCAAACTTCAAAGCAAGTTATTTTTATTTTTTGACTTTATTGACCTAAAAACCTAAAAAGCAGTAGATAAATATTTCTTAAAGTGAGTTACAACTCAACTTTTAAAAATAGATATCTTTTTGTTATAAATAAAAATTGCTCTCAAAAATAAAAATATCTTCTGTCTAGTACGTGCGGTATTGGGAATGGGTGTTAAATTAAACTGGTAAATTTTTTGCTTTACAAAAAAAGAATTGTGCGATTTTAAAAGTATTAATTTTTACAGGTATTTTTACAATACTATTTTATCGCATCTTATTTTTATATAAAATTTATTTTTACTTGACCTCATTGTTAGCAAAACATATCGTCATGGTGTAAAATTTTTTTTAATTTCAAACGTAGGAGTATAGCTATCGTGAAAAGAGTCCCATTTTTTAAGAGCGCAGTGCAAAACCTAAATAAATTCTTTGGGGTTTCATTAACGTTAATGAACGGCCTAAGGCATACGTTATAACGTATAGAACGTTGATCATGCATGACATTTTGAGGAAAGGGGTAGCAATATACTTTTTTTTAAGGTTGAAAAGGTGGGGAAGAGTTAGTCTACTCATTTAAAATTGGCTTCGTTAGTCTAATTTTCGCTCTTTAATTTTTGGTAAAAATATAAAAAAAAGTTATAAATTTATTTTTTCGTGAGTTCGAACGCGCACAAAAATTTTTAATGAAAAAATATAAGTTTAGAAAAATGTCGTGAAAATATCAAATAATCAAATGCAAAAAAGTGTATTTTTAATGTAGCGACAATTTGTACTTAGATAAGGTGACTAATGTCCCGTTTTTTATGTTAAAGAGTGCCCGTTAAATTTTACTAGCTTTAGCACGACGGTCGTAAAAAACGGGATTTAGTCATGTTTACTTGGACTCAAGTCTAAATATCTCTACCATGTATCAGCTATCGTCACTAGGTATTATAGTAACAAATAAAGTTTATTTAAAATTCACTATAAAAATTTTTTATAACTTTAGTTCGCACATTTCAAAACAATTTAATGACGTCATAGTTTATAAAAAGCAGTTTTTAAAAAATACGTCGAATATAAATAAATTATAAATAATTTGTATGATGTCAAAACACATACCAAAGTTGTGATATAATCAAAAATGCGACACTTTGTTGGTTTGAAATATTAAAAAAATATATTTGATTTGGTCAATAAATATTTTACATTACGTAAATTTTTTACATTACATAAACTTTGTTTTAACTTTAAATCTAAAACATTTACTTTATAAAATAGAGAAAGTTATTTAGAGTTTTGCGTTTTTAGTAAATTACTCGTTAGAGTTTTGTGCATGCAACAAGGAATGTTGAACCGAAAAAGAAAATTATGGTTGCGGCTAGGCTTAGGTGACATATTTTTTGAACTTTGGACTCCGGGTGGCAGGAAAAATCCACCCGGAAAAATACCGCGGGATTTTTTTTTTTTTTTTTTTTACCGCGCATAAAATAAACGGTACACGTAGGAGTATTTGACGATTTTAGCTGGCCAAAATTATTTCTCTCTTTTTAACAGCTGAAAACTTTACCATATGACAAGAAATAGTAAATTAAATGTTTTTTGTACAAATCCAAGCCAGTGGCGTTCAATATAGGGGAAAGATGGGTACTTTAGGGATTACATTTTATTCTATTCAATAAGATTTGAGGAAATAAAAGATATATTATTTTTCAAACTTTATTATGGTAAATAACATACTATATTTTGATATTTAATTAGATTCCACTTCGTCATTGTCAGAATATTCTTCATTTTCGTTGTTTTCAGTGTCGGAATCTTGGACTTCTCCAGGAAGAAGCAATTCCACAGCTTCTTTTGAAAAAGGCTTTGTAAGTTTGTGTTTCTTTTTCCCAATGCTGGACAACAGAGGGTCGGATGTTAACAATAACCTATTGATGATATCTTGGTTACAATCTTTTCTAGAAAATTTTCTAGCATAGCTAAGTCTGTACTCCCGGAAATGTTTGTTTCTGGCTTCGGCAGCTTCTTCCGACAATTGTCCAATTGGCAAAAGCGTATTCTCTACTCTATCAGGACCATGTACTAAAACTTTATGCAGAATTGGAGTCATTGGACACCAGGGATATAGTTCAACATAAAGCTTTGCAGTATCCAAAGTATACTGTCTGAACTTTTCTACATCAATCTTGCGGCCACTGGAAATTACTTCTAGGATAATTTTCATTCTGGAAATTAAACGGTCTACTCCTCTACTCCAGTGATCTGCAGATGTTTCCGGGTCGTTGAAGAATCTCCTGCTTGTGTTGCCGTTATTGGTATTCCCAAATCCAACCTTAGGTATGTCGACAAAAATGCCCATTTTGCTCTTGAATTCATCTTGGATTTTCTTTTTCCTATCTGAGATGAGTCTCTTCTCATCTACATTCAGCCTTTTCTGCCATTTTTTTACAGGCAATTTATATGATAGGTGAAGGAGACTTTCAAAACACCGTATTCTAGCATGCAGAATGGATAGTCCAAATTTGTAGCTGCTTTGATTGTCAACACATGTTCTGTCCAAATCATTAAATTGTCTTGATGTTGCTCCACAAATATAACATCGCATGGTCGATTTAGTGGTGGTTGCTGCGTTACAGACTTTTTCGTCAATCATAATTAACATCATCACATGTTCTACTGCTATGTCTTGAAGTTGAGTTGATTTCAAGCCTGCAATTTTGTTTTCCATGTAAGCAATTTCTTCAGCTATTACATCTTTTATGTTTCTTTTATGAACCTAATTCGAATTGGCCTGCAAAACCTTGGAGACGATGGTGTAGAGTTTTGCCAGATAACCTTTTTATTTACTCCACAAGTTAGCTGTAATGGAACCATTGAGCATTGAAATATACTGGCATCAGAATTAGAGTCATCTTCAAACTTTCGATTAAACTGTGTCTGCTGGGAGTCATCACAACCCCATTTCGTAGATAATTTCATATGTTTACGCCCACTTTCCGTTAGAGTCTTGATAACTTCTTCTAAATACAACACCAATCTTTCGGCAGTATGGTTTAACAGACTTTGTAAGTCTACTTCAGCTAAACTTTCTGTGACTGTGACCGAATCAGGATCAGGATAGCATGTTTTTTTTTCTTCGACCAAAATACTGTAGCAGGGCCATTGCTTCTTGTCACTTGTACGTACGATTTCATATTGAGATTTTGTTAGGCCTGCGTCAGTAAATATTAAAAGAGCCTCTAACGGTGTCAATGATTTTTTTGTAGGTTCAAGACTGCTGCGATAGGCTTTTTTATACTTTCCCGCTCGTTTGGGAGATGTTTTAAGATCTTTGAGGACGGTTGCAGCACTTCTTTCGCCACTTGTTGTCAAACAAATTTCAGCTGCAAAAACAATAGCTTCTGGTTCCACATCTTTCCTGAGCTGCTCTGTTTTTCTCCTCTTTGAACATTCACTAGAATCGACAAAACTTTTTCTTAGTCGTCCTGCTGATGGTGGAGTGGATGGGGTAACCGGTATTTGGAAACTCCCTTGCAGCCAAGGGCCATGCTTCTTAATAAATATTTCATGAGTTCTGGATGAAGACGACCACATTTTTCTAAAAATAGCTTTCAACCCCGACATTTGACGCTTGTATACTGTTTTTAGTTCTTCGGTATATTGATTTCTTGATAACAAATTTTGATCAGCTAAGTCCATTTTTTCATTGAAATTTGGAACCTCCTGCTGCTGAATACTGTTGTAGAAATCCAAACGAGAGATTGTTTGCATTCCTGATGACCCATCTAGAAAAAAAAATTAAGTTGAAAAATTCATCTTGGACCTTGATATGCTTAGAACATGAATAAAATTTAGATGGCATCAACAGGCAGTTGAAATTAAGATTTTTAAATAGCTAGTGGTATAAACTCATAGAAAAACGAAAAAAACTAAGAGGGTTTCAATGCGCACTACAACTTTTTCACTTTTAAAGTCAAAATTTACTTTAAAATTCGTTAAAAAAAGGCTAAGTTTCATGGTACATAACTTTTGCGGTAATTAATATTTCAAAACGGTAGCAAGAGTAAATAATGTACATATCTGTCATAGATTCATCCATGATATAACACTGTAAAACTTCTGTTGTAAACACTTGTACACAGCTTCAATAAACACCACTAAAATCGCTCGTAAATAAAATGAACCACGCAGATATAGATCGGATATTTAACTAGACTGTGTAGTTCCAATTACTACTTTTATAACCAAACCATTAACTGCTCATTAAGCGACCATTATCGAGAGATAATAAGGGTAGGTAATTAAGTGGGTACGGCCACTTTTAATAATTCCAATTTTGGCCAGCTAAAATCGTCAAATACTCCTACGTGCGGTATATCAATATAATAGTTGTTTACAATATAAATATTTTATACATACATATTATATACAAGTAAAGCCTTTTCAATTTACTTTGGGTATTTTTATTGATTTGGCTTAAGCCTTTGATACTATTGATCACGAAATTCTTTTTAAAAAGTTTGAATGGTACGGAAATACTTGAAAATTTTATAATTTGGCTAAAAAGCTTTATGCCTACGAAAATATATTATCCAATTTGTTGAATGTGGAGTGTGGAGTTCCTCAAGGATCCATTTTAGGACCTCCGTAGTTTTTATTATATTTTAATGATCTATCTAAAGCTTCTAACCTAACAACAATTATGTTTTCTTGATGATTCCAACTTATTTCTTTCTCATAATAACATTATAACACTTTTTAACAATATGAATATTGAACTAGTAAAAGTTTCCGAATGGTTTAAATTAAATAGATTGTCATTAAATACTGATAAAACTAAATGGATTCTTTTCCATCCAAGCGGTAAAAAAACCTGCTGCCTTGTAACTTGCCTTTTCTTTATACGGATAATGCAATAATTGAAAGAGTTTTAGTGACAAAAATTTAGGTGTCTATATTGACGAAAATTTAATCTGGAAAAACTACATTGCTAACTTGTGCGGTAAAATTTCAAAGAGTATAGGTATTTTAAGAAGCGTTCTTAACAAACGTACCTTAATTCACTTATATTACTCTTTAATTCATTGTCATATTAACTATGCAAACATTGCATGAGGTAGTACAAATAAAAGTAAACTTGAACCTCACTATCGGCAACAAAAGCATGTTGCACGCCTTATAAATTTCAAGGACCGTTTTACTCATGCAAAGTCTCTTTTATATGGAATGAAAGCTCTCAATATATACGAGCTAAATGTTTTTAATATCCTTTGTTTTATGTATAAATGTAAAAACAACTTTTCGCCCGTTTCTTTCCACGACTTGTATTTGCAAAGAGATATAAATAAATATATTTTAAGGAATGAAAATTTAATTAGACCTTCATTTTCTCAAACTAATTTTGAAAGATTATTTATTTCATTTCGCGGACCATTTTTATGAAATAATATAGTTTTAAATACTACAAAAGACGTTTCTCAATAACCTAGGTTTATTTTATATATAGGTTTGATTCTTTTAAACAAAATCTTAATAGAACTCATTTTTTCCCTAAAAATATACTTATATACTTTTAAAACTTACACGAATCTTGATTTTGTGTGTATGTGTATGTGGGCAGGATTGAAAAATCTTTTTTTTTCAAAAGAAATGACCCTTATTAACTATATTGGAAATTCAAAAAAAATAAAAACGTTTAGAAGGGGGAAATAATACCTATAAAGACCTATTTAGTTTCAGGTAAAGATATTGCATGTGGAATAATAACTTTTTTGTTATAGCCATTAAAACTTGTGTCACGGAAGGAACCTATCGTTCCTTCTGTGACACAAGTTTTTAATGCCTATTACTAAAAATTTAGAATTCTACTAACAATGTCTTTTCCAATTTTATTAAATTTCCAATTTAGTTTACAAAGATCATTCCTTTTGAAAAACACGACTTTTCAATCCTGCCCATATGTATATTTTTATTACGGAAAGCTTATTCTAGTACGCTACGTAAACTTTATGTAAATACGTATTTTCATAAATATGTTGCAATACGAATTTTAATGTTTTTTGATCATATTTATAAGTCGACTTTATTTTTACTTGCATGTACTGTAACGTAATCTAATTTATTTTTGTTTTCTTTTTACAGCAATCATTTAAAACAATTAATTTTGAACTCTACTTTGAGTCTCCGGTTTCTTTATTATTTGATCACGAAATTTAATTTAATTCTTTTAAGTTAAAAAAAAAAAAAAGAAAAAAAAATGCATGCATGTGTGTGAATATACTTTTGTACATCCCCGTTAATGTATATATAGTTGTTCAGAGCCGTAACCACAATTTTGATATTGGGGGGACCTGGGGTTTCTTCGATTGAAAAAAAAGGGAGGGGGGAGAATTATGATCAAGATATAATAATAACTTATAATAACTAAAACAAACCTTTTTAAATTAGTTTTAATAACAGAATGCTGATAATAATTCGGAAAAAATGTTGATAACAACATTATTCGATTTGACAATCGAATTGTGATGTGTAAAAACCTCACGTGTATTACAATAAATACTTCATTTTTTGCAATAAAATGCATTATTGAGAAAATGTAAGGTTTTAGCAGATTTTAAGTTTATCTAAAGAAAATACATGCTATAGATATAAAGTCTTTCTATACATTTTACAATAGGTTTCTTATGAAAAAAATATTTAAAAAATATTATTGGGGGCCTAGGCCCCTGGCCCCCCCGGCAGTTACGGCTCTGGAGTTCATGGATGTCTATGCATATGTGTATATGTATATGCGTGTGTGCGTGTGCGTATGTGTGTGTGTGTGTGTGTGTGTATGTGTGTGTGTGTGTGTGTGTGTGTGTGTGTGTGTGTGTGTGTGTGTGTGTGTGTGTGTGTGTGTGTGTGTGTGTGTGTGTGTGTGTAATTATATGAATCACAAAGTATATAACTATTTATCTCACGATATAAAAAAAATCTTTTTACGGTACGAACCCTGGAGAAGTATGTTAAAGAAGTTTTTAAAAAGGAACAGCCGATTTAAGAGATGGAGTTGTGAAATACCGTTTTGCAATATCAGGGGTTGAATGTAGCCTACTAATTATGCATTATTTGACAACTAATTTTTGAATTATAAGAGTTATCTATTTACGATTTGTAAAAAATGGTTGAGCCATTTGGACACTATATAAATTAGGAGAACTATGCGTAATATTTACGGGAATTGGAAAACTCAACCAAATACTGAAACTCTACAACTACCAAAGCACAAAGTGCAGTCCAAACAAATTACCACAAAACATCAAAGCATCAAGCCAGTTTTTTTTAATTTTAAATTCTGCTAAAATTATGGTTTTTAGTATGGATCATGCAACAATTTATGCCAAAAACGAAGAAATAAATTAAAATGACAAATTTTGATTATTATTATTCTTAACATTTGTTGTGGGGTTTATTGTTGGCAAACTGACCAATATCAGTTTCAATAATATCAGTGGTAATTATAAATAGAAAGAAATTTATTCTAAAAGACTGTTTTAATGATAATGTCTGTTTTAAAGATAATGTTAATTTGCATATATTTTAAAGATAATGTTAATCTGCATATATTTTAAAGATAATGTTAATCTGCATATATTTTAAAGATAATGTTAATCTGCATATATTTTAAAGATAATGTTAATCTGCATATATTTTAAAGATAATGTTAATCTGCATATATTTTAAAGATAATGTTAATCTGCATATATTTCAGAAAAAGTGAACTAAAGAACTTATTTTAAAATGATATTAATTATAATATCATATATAATCTATTTTATTAAATTAATAGTCATTAACAATCATTGATTTATCACGTTTAATTTTAGCGGTTCTTGGTGACAAGACCTAATGGTCCTCTTCGTGTGTCCGCGTTCTTTGTTTTGTTTATTAAATATTGTTAAAGTTTTATTCTTTTTTACGAATTTTCTACCTGTAATTTTATTTCTTGTATATATATTTGAATAAAATTGTAAAAAAAAAAAAAAAAAGCTTTAACCCTTTTTTTTAAAAAAAGTCGGCTGACAAATAGGTAGAACATGCAAGGAGTGTGCATACATCGACTGACAAATAGGTAGGACATGCAAGGAATGCCGCTTCATTGGCTGAAGGTTTAGGTTTGGGCAGAAAATCAATCAATTTCATAAAATTATTTAAAAAAAAAAAATTTTCGGGGGGATTTTTTCCAAAGGGATTTTTTCTTAGAAACCGACTCCGTATCGAATTTTTTTTTTAGCTTTTGTCTCAGGTTCCGGCTCACAGTTTTTTTACACCGGTTTATTAACCATCCATTTTAATAAGGTGACCAAAGTTCTTTTATTTTTGTGGGAGAGTGCCGTAAAAATTTAAATTTTGTATAGGGGAGAGTTGGGAGAAGTGGGACGCGAGAGAAGTGGGACACCCCCATAAATTTATTTCGCAGCAGCGCCTAATTACTGTTATTTAATGTAAACGTATAGATTTCATGTGCTCTTTTTAGTAGACATTATTTCCCCTCTCTGCGCGCGGTGAAAACCCTTTTTTTTGAAAGTACCCCAAAAAAGTACTTTTCCTGACAGTCTAGTAACTTATGTATGTATTTATTTTTGACTGTTGTTGCACTTTTTTTCTATTTTACAGGGAAATGCAATTATCATCTAACATTTAATAATTAAATTTGTATTTCAGCTTTAACTGTGTGGCTGTAATTTTAGTTTTATTTCGTCTTCCCTACATAGGGGTGAAAATGGGACAAGAAAAAAGCCTCTGTCCCACTTCTCCTTTACAGTTATGCGTTATTTTATTGCGGAAAATTCTAGAATATTTTAGCTACGATTTTTTATAGTTTTCAAAATAAAAATAATGAGACGCTTTATTGAAATATTTAATTTTAGTTTTAGTTCTTATTCAGTTGATTTAAAACAAAATTTAGAAAGAGAGATCTTCATTAAAGATAAATTTGATTTGATTCATCATTATTGTTTGGAGCAAATTTAGAATTCTTTTTACATAATAGTTTGAAAGCATTTGGAAAGCAAAAGGCATGCATAAAAGTTTTTTTAATCAATAATAATAGTCTGATATAAGATATAGTTATAACAGTGACCTTAATACCATAAAAAATAAATATTTTTTATAAAACCTAATTTCTTTTAATTTCAGGTCATGCCTAGAGTTTATAACAGAAAAAGTGAATCTCCACATGTTTCAGAAAACATTTTGAAAGTTGCTGTAGCCGAAGTGGAAAATGGGATAAGCCTTAGAGAAGCAGCATATTCGGCTGGCATTTCTAAGTCTGCACTTCATAGGTGTATAAAAAAAAGTGTCAATACCCAGCTGCTAATCTTCAACCAAATTATAAACATTCTATGATTTTCTCTGTTGCACAAGAAGAAACACTGAGCACTTATCTAAAGTCATGTTCTGATATGTTATATGGCCTTACACCAGTTCAAGTAAGAGCTCTAGCTTTTGAAATGGCTCAAGCAAACAAAATTAAATGTCCCTTGCCTTGGGTAGAGCAAAAAAAGGCTGGTCGAGATTGGTTAACAGGATTTTTAAAACGAAACCCAAAACTATCTGTTAGAAAACCAGAGGCAACTTCAATTGCAAGAGCATCGGCATTTAATCGGTATACTATTGATATTTTCTTTAACAAATTACAAGAAGGTATATCAGAGTCTAAAGCAACATCATTTAAAATTTTGAATCTTGATGAGACAGGTTTTACTACTGTGCAAAAAACTCCTTTTGTCATTGCATCAAAGGGATCGAAGCAAGTTGGGCAAATAACATCTAGAGAAAGAGGTGAGTTAGTAACAGTGTGTTGCATTGTCTCCGCAGCTGGTGTAGCAATACCCCCTGTTATTGTTTTTCCAAGAAAATTATTTAGAAACCCACTAATGAAAGGAGCATCAGAAGGTTCTATTGGATTAGCCAATCAATCTGGATGGATGAATGCTGAAATATTTATAGATGTTTTAAAATATTTTGTTAAGTTTGCTCGCCCAATAGCCGATCACAAAGTTTTATTGATTATAGATAATCATGAAAGCCACCTTTCACTACAGTCACTTGAATATGCAAAAGAGAACCATGTTTGTATGATGACTTTGCCACCACATACTTCACATAAGACATAACCTTTAGATAGGTCTGTTTTTGGTCCAATGAAAACATATTTTAATGCAGCTGCCAATAGCTGGATGCTTAGCATTCCAGGGCAAGCCATTACAATTTATGAGATGGCCAGTCTCATTCGACAAGCATGGGAAAAATCTTCCACACCAACAAATATTATGTCAGGATTTCGCGTGACAGGAATTTGGCCTTATGATAGACATGTATATGGGGATGATATTTTTTACCATCAGTTGTAACAGATAGAGATGCGCCTCAAGAACCATGCAGTGAAGGCTCGTGTGAGAAATCGATTACAACTGCTACTCCTTCAGATATCTCAGGTTTGGATGTGCAACATGAAACAGTTGTTACAGATAGAGATGTGCCTCAAGAACCATGCAACGAAGGTTCATGCGAGAAATATAATACAAGTGCTATTCTTTCAGATATATCAGGTTTGGGTGTGCAACATGAAGCAGTAAAAGAAAACTTAACTGTATTTTCTCCTTAGATTGTACGAGGTTATCCAAAGGTAGTTTAAACTAAATATTCTTAGTTTAGGTTTTCTTTAAATTCTATAATTATATAATACTATAATATATATTTTGCAGGCACCTTCTCGTAAGATTTTAAGACGTGGACGTAAAAAGGGAAAGTGTATGATAGCCACATCAACACCAGAGATTTTAAGAATAAAAAATGAAGCATTAAACAAACAAAAAGGTAAAAAAATTGTCCTTCAAAATCCAAAAATGTGAGGAAAAACATTTTACCGAAATCGAACAGTGACCTTGATGTAGATTTCAACAAAATAACAAATGATGTTTCTTCTAATTGTTACTCACTAGAGTTTGAAGAAGAATTGGAAACAGTTTCTTTTAGCGTTATTCAAAATGTGAGTGTCAGTGATTATGTTCTTTGCGAGGTTTGTAGTAAAAACACCATTTCTTATTATGTAGGCATAGTGAAGAAAGAAATAGACTCAAATTTTGATGTTGAGGTCAGCTTCCTGAAATGCCAGAATAAAAAAACTTCTAAATTTGTCAAACCTAGAATTAATGACATTTGTAGTGTGAATATTGATGATATAAAAGCAGTCCTGCCTCAACCGCTTGCTGGAACAACATCAAGAACAAAAGCTGAAATCATTTTCCAAGTGAACTTTGGCGTCTTAAATGTAAAATAACTTTTTTCTTTTTTTAACAAAGAAATTTTAATTCTTAAAATGTAATCTTAATTTGATTGAAAAGGGCATTAATAATTTGATTTTTTTTTCTATTTTTCATCTCTCCAAGGGGCCACTTCAGTCGAGGAGGCTACGCATTTTTAAATAAATTTTTTTATTGTGGTTACAATCCTCTCTCAACCCTTTAACTCGGAAACACAAACCTTTACGAACAAGGCTCGCTGCGCGAAGAAACTAAGTTGAGCGTGGTACTTCCAGAGACGTCAGGGTGGCCACAGCTCCTCTAAAATCCTCTAATGTCATTTTCTTTCAAAAACCTCCTCTAAAATCCTTTATTATCCTCTAAGAAGTTAAAAATGTAACCAAATCTCCTCTTTAACTCCTCTTTTTTATTTTTTTATTTCTTGATGGTAGTATAATGTTCAAAATTCATGGTCTGCAAAACTGGGTAACATCTGAAATAAGGATTGGGTCGTAAAAAATTATTTTTAGCGAACCCGTGTCATCTAACATAAAAAATGACATTTGTTGACCCTTGTCCAAATCCCAGTTATGTGGAAACATGGACGTTAAACCTGTATAAAAAATTCTCTATTTTTATTCAAAATTTTGTAGTTTTGCGAGAAAGTCGTCTAAATTAAATGCAAAATCTCCTCTAAAATCCTCTAATATCCTCTTTTTCTCATAAAAATTTTATGTGGCCACCCCGGACGTGTGGGAGTCAAACCTCTCTCTTACAATTCAAGCGATCTACCATTACTCCTCTGCCGCGTTTTATTTAAACTAAACTTAACTTTAAAATCAAAGTTTGCTCAAATAAATATTTAACTAGATTTGGAGTTGTTTTTATTTAGTCCCATATCTCCCCCAAATGTCCCGCTTCTCCTGCACACTTGTCCCACTTCTCCCACACTTGTCCCACTGTACCCCAATAGCAGGGTTCCAATAAATATATACTTTATTAAAACATTCTGTCAATCTTAGTAGGTGGATTCGGTGCCCCAAAAACTGCTTTATTTGTTAAGACTAGTTTGGTTCAGTTCATACATCAAATAAAAAAGATATTGCAATTACCCTGAAAAAAAAAATTCGTGTCCCACTTCTCCCCGCTCTCCCCTAAGTTTGTCACTTTTCTCTCCTAGGTAAAGAGGACGTTGGTCACATTATTTTAATAACAAAAAAAATAAGATTTATATATATATATATATATATATATATATGTATATATATATATATATAAATATATATATATATATATATATATATATATATATATATATATATATATATATATATATATATATATATATATATATATAAATCTTTTCATCAAATAAAAAAGATATTGCTATTACCCTGAAAAATATTTTTTGTGTCTCACTTCTCCCCACTCTCCCTTACTTATAAAACCTATTTTCTTCATATCATCTTCGAAACTAGACTTTTTAAATACTTGGAAAAACTAGATTTTTTAAATATATTAAAAAACTAGATTTTATAAAAAATATAAAATTTATAATATCTATTAATTATCAAATAATTTATAAAATCTGAAAATATATATATATATATATATATATATATATGTATATATATATATATATATATATATATATATATATATATATATATATATATATATATATATATATATATATATATATATATATATATATATATATATATATATATATTTTCAGATATATATAATCTGAAAATATATATAGGGGAGAGTGGGGTAATGGCGAACGCGGGGTAACTCCGAACATGGTCAAAACAGCATTGTAAAAAAATAAATTCGACAATTTTTTTTTACCTGCTGATAAGGGATCCTATGCTCAGTTCCAGACGTGCAGTAGTGTAATGAAGCTGCGGATGTTGTTTACTATGATTTGATTTTAACTTTTTCTGATAATTTTATGCAACTTTTTTCTTGAGTAACACTCTGTTGGAGCTTCTATGGCAATAAAGCCACTCCTATTTTGTTGTTGTTGTTGCATTATATAATTTTTAGACTTAGTTATTCCAATTAGCATTTTATTCATTATTACACAACAGTGTTTGTGATTGCCCCCCGATGTGTTCGGAATTACCCCACGTAGGTAGGGTAATTCCGAACACCAAGAGTTTTATTTTTGCCTTAAATTTTTATTTTTATAATAAGATTTTTAAAAATTGCTTTTGAGGGTTTGTGACTGAGTAGTTAAACTAATTGATAAGCAATAAATATGATCAATTTTGTATAACTGGTGTCTTTAATTCGCATTCCCGCTTAGGTGTTCGCCAATACCCCACTCTCCCCTATATATATATATTTTCAGATTTTAAAAACTAGATTCTATAAAAAATATAAAATTTATAATATCTATTAATTATTAAATAATTTATAAAATCTGAAAAAAAAATATATATATATATATATATATATATATATATATATATATATATATATATTCAGATATATATAATCTGAAAATATATATATATATATAAAATATATATTTTCAGATTTTATAAATTATTTAATAACTAATAGATATTATAAATTTTATATTTTTTATAAAATCTAGTTTTTTAATATATTTAAAAAATCTAGTTTTTCCAAGTATTTAAAAAGTCTAGTTTTGAAGATGATATGAAGAAAATAGGTTTTATAAGTAAGGGAGAGTGGGGAGAAGTGAGACACAAAAAATATTTTTCAGGGTAATAGCAATATCTTTTTTATTTGATGTATAAACTGAACCAAATAAGTCTTAACAAATAAAGCATTATTTGGGGCACCGATTTCACCCCCAAAGATTGATAGCATATTTTAATAAAGTATGTATTTTTTTGATTTTAGAGGAACTCTGCTAATGGGGTAAAGTGGAACAAGTATGGGTGAAGTAGGACAAGAAACGGGACATTTGGGGCAGAAGTAGGACTATATAAAAACGACTTCAAAACTAGTTAAATATTAATTTTAGCAAATTTTGATTTGAAAGTTAATTTTAGTTTAAATAAAACAAAATAGACAATGCATCAATGCAATACTCAATTAGACTTAAAAATGCTAGCGACTTCCAAAATGTTTTCTGAAGCATGCGGAGTTTCACATTTTCTTTTATAAACTTAAGGCATGACCTGAAATTTAAAGGAAATTATGTTTATTAAAAAAACATTTATTTGTAATGGTATTACGGTTACTGTTATTACTATATTTTATTTCAGAATATTGATGAAATTATGATTATATTTAAAATTAAAAAAACTTTTATGCATGCCTTTTGCTTTCCAAATGCTTTAAAATTATTGACGTAAAAATAATTCTCAATTTGCTCCAAACAACAATGATGAATCAAACTAAATTTATCTTCAATAAACTTTTCTCTTTCCAAATTTTGTTTTAAACACTGTATAAAAACTGAAACTAAAATTAAAAACCGCTCAAATGTATCAATATTTTTTATTTTGAAAACAATAAAAAATTGTAGCCAAAATGTTCTAGAACTTTCCGCAATAAAATAATGATAGGCAGCGACTATTGTATTTCCTTTTTTTAGGCAGTGAATTTTTAAAATTTACTTTTACTGACGCGCTTTGACCTATATTAAAAATTAAAAAAGAGTAGCATGTCAAAAAGTTATTTATTGTAAAAATATTTTGACTTTTATGATTGTTTTCTGCTGTTATATATATTAATATTTTGGTTATAAATCAACTTTAAATTGTTTATTTAAAGGATTTATTCATTGCAATTCGAAAGTATTATTCTAATTCTACAATTTAATGAAAAAAAATTATTATAAACCAAGCTTGCGAAAAGTATTCTTAGTAAGGGACTTTTCAAAAAAAATGTTTGAGTCAAGTCTGTAAACTTAAACATTTTCACTGGAAGCTTAATTTTTTTTCTCGGATGTCTATTTAAATTTTCATGTTTTATCGGACGGCCATAATTTTACATGATAAAGATTATAAAACAAATTTGACTCATTCCCCTCCTATTTGGGGCTGGGGGGGGGGCTAACATTTTGGGGGTTTTGTTGTTCCCAGTCTCCAACCACCGCAATTTTTTAAATAGCATCCTCATTCCTCATATATCTTTGTGTTTCAAAGTTGCTTAGCTGAAACATCAAAAAAAAGTTGTCTACGGCCTTGAGATGGCATTGTAAAAATGATAACAATGATATATAACTATGCAATGTTTTTTCTGCATTAAAAGTTAAAAATATATATTCTTTATGCATTAGTATATTATTATGTCAATTGCCACAAGTAAATAGATCTAATAATTTATTTGTGGCTTCACAAAGTCAATAGATTTTCTAATTTTAAGCATAAATATAAGCAGGAAATTAGACAACAACAGTATGATGAATATTATACATTTTTAACATCAAAACAGTTCAATATAAATCCATTCAAGAAACATTTAATAGTTTGTTTTTCGAAATTGATAAACATTAAAGGTATGGTAGGTGAAAAATGCTACATAAATAATGTAATATTTTCTAATATTCTTTACTTATAGTCTTTAGATTTTCAAATTTAAAAGTTGATTGTTTGTAGATTGCGAACACGTGTTGTATGCTAATGTACTAATGTGCCGACTCAAATGCAAATGTATCGACTTTGGGAGTTGGGTTTGAGGAGTTAGCTTTGGGGGATTGGGACACCTTTTACACCCCCTTCCTCTCCTTCAGGACAGCTCTGTTTGTAATATATGTTTATAATTGTTATACGTATTTATATGAGTAATGTAAGATTGCATTTATTATATAAAGTTATATGCGTTTATAGCATATATACTTATACTATGTTGTTTCCATGTTTTCAAAGTGGTGCGACTTAACAACCTGTAGAGTACTGTTGTTAGGCCAGCCAAGCCGTGTACAAATGTCTTATGCTATATTTCTTATTTGTGTGTGTTGTTGTTGTGATATTATTTTTACGATTTGTGTTGATAGACAACTTGGCTTACCTTTCCGTTAGTTACTATCGTTAAAAATGAATAAAAGGTTTATTTAAAAGGTTATTAAAAGCTTTATTACAGGGTCATTCAATAAAAGCCAAGACAACATTTCGTTATAAATGCAATTTATGTCCTAATTTGATTTTATCTTCAGTATTGTTAATTCTTTTGATCATTGAAACAGATTTTATAGTTGGCTTTTCAATAAATAACCACTTCAATATCACAAAAGGTTACCGTAAAGAAACTGGTAAATTAATTTTCAATTTTTAAATGTGATTTATTTTTTTCTTTTATATTATGTCATAATTCCATTGCTATCATGACGTATTTTTCCAATATAGAAAAATAAAATTGACAATAGTTGTCAATTTTGTTATTCTATATTGGATAAATAATTATAGTTATGTTTTTTTAATTATTGTTATGTTATTTTTAGTTAGTAAATTTTTGTTAATTTGTTACAAAGATATATTTTTTGCGTTAACTGTTATATTATTTATTAATTTTTATGAAGATATATAATTTGTTCATTTTATTTAATATTTCTATATTTTATGCATAATAATTTTAATAGTTTAACTTAAGTTTAAGTCAAAGCTTAAAAACAAAACTGTAGTATTAATCTATTTTACCATTTACTAAAATCTATTGAAATAGACTTTAAATAACAATTTTAGGAGAGTTGCCTTAAATGGAACACTTAAGGAATAAATATTTATTAGCCATAAATGGTTTAACTATGAAAACATTTATGATTTGATTAATACAAACAGACAACCTTACTATACTTTTAACCATAATTTGACTTAATTGATTGCACTGTTTTGGAAATAAATTTGTCTTTGTAAAGATACCATTTTATTTCAATAAAGGCAACTGGTTCCCTAAATTGGAACACATTGATTCCTTAATCAGAACAGGTTTTTTTTTTAAAAAAACAACAGTGAAAATTTAAACATTCAAAACTTATAACAGGAATAATATTACCCTGGCAAACTGAAATTCTACAAACAAAAAGTTGTATAAAAGCTTCAACTGTTATGACGTTCTCTTAATTTATTGATTAAAAATCACTAAATGAAGTATTTTTAAGGTTTATGGTGGTTACTACTTATTTTTAAATTGATTTGTTACTAAGTAATTTTTTATTACTGATAAAGTAAGGAAAACTTTATAGTTCTAATCAAGGAAACTTTGGACAACTTTTTTATACCACTGCATTATCATGCTTGCAGCAACTTATAAGATAAGTTTGTACAGTTATTTTGCATTTTAAATCCCATCGAATTATATACAAAAAACTGTATAACCTATAGCGGTATAGTTTACCCAGCGCAATCAATACAAAATGAACACAAAATTAGATCACCGAAAAAAAAAATTTTCATTTAAATTATTGCTTCATTGTGGACTATGTTTAAACAATTTTATGCTAATATCATGGTTATGCTACGGCCTCGTAATGACAATGCACTTTGATTTGGGGTCATTCCTCGGAGACTGTATCCGTGGTTTCTTATCACATGAAGATTGAACGGGCTTTCATCAGTATAAATGATATTTTTGTAACGTTGTTGCAATGTCAAGTTTAAATACCATAAAATATATTTTTTTCTTTCTTCTAATACCTTTGCAGTATTGCGTCTCTCACTAATGGGTCTTAAAATTTTGTATGTATAATTCAGTTTTTTTAACCATTGCCATAATGCAGAGACATTGACATCAATTCCGAATTCAACCTTTATCTCCTGTAGATTATAGTTTCTGTTATCTCCAATTAACTCATGTAGCTTATTTTTTACTTCCTCAGTACAACCTGACTGTCGAAAACCATCTCTAATACCAGGATTGATATTACCTGTTGATATATATCAATGTACCAGGCGTCGAATCGAGGTCTCGTGTCTATGCACGAGTTCCGATACTTTTTTTTTTGTTATTCACCTCCTCAAGGCCGAGAAGGTCACTACAGGTGAGGAGGCTATTTAATAGTGGTTATAACCCTCTCTCAACTCTATAACTCCAAAACACGAACCTTGACGAACAAGGCTGCTACGCGGAGAAACAAGTTGAGCGTGGTACTTACAGGGATGTGGTAGGAATCGAACTCGAAATCTCTTGCTTATGAAGCGAGCGCTTTACCACTACACCACTACCGCATTCTACCACTTCTTTTACACTTTTTCTTTCGTAAATTACAAGATTAATGATCAAATTTTTAACTTCAACATTAATTTCTAAGCATTGTCTTCGTGCGTTATTCATTTTAGACCTTTGAAAAATTTAAGAGAAAACGAGCTTAAGTTGTATATAAGGACGTTAAATTAAATGAAGCTATAAAAGCAAAACTATTTATCATGATAAAGAAAAACCGCCATATTGAACAATTCTAAACTTGAACATTACGGAATCCGAGGAGTTGCTTGTAATTAGTTTCAATCTTATCTTTGAAATCGAAAGCAGTTTGTTAGCATTAATGGTTACAAATCAAATGATAAACACATAGTTTGTGGTGTTCCCCAGGGTTCTGTTCTTGGCCCTTTATTATTTTTGATTTATATTAATGATCTAAATAACTTTGTCCACTTCTTATCAGTCTATTTGTTTGCTAATGATACTAATATCTTGCATATTAATAAGTCTCATCATTCTTTGTGTAAGAATAAAAACTAGATCTAAAAGGTTTAATTCATTGGATAAATGCAAACTTAATTTCTCTGAACTTGGAAAAAACTAAACCAATAATTTTTTTATCTCCAAGATCAAAATTTTTATACAACAATCATATAACTAAAATTAAAATTAATAATAGACCTTTATATCCAACACACGTTGTTAAATATCTTGGTATTTTTTATAGATTCGAACCTCTCAAGAATTTTCATATAGATGCACTCCGTAAACAAATTAATCAAGCTAATGAAATGCTTTCAATAATTCGCCATAATGTTGATAAAACCCTTAAGAATGTGTATTTTGCAATTTTTCAGTCTTATCTTAATTACTGTTGTCAGAGGTTTGGGGAAAAATTGGCAACTGTAATGTTAATAAACTATTATTAGCTCAGCTTTAATCAATCCGAATAATAAATTTTCAACTCCATAATACAGAAACTTCAAACTTCTAAAAATTTCTACCAGCACTAGTTAGATTTGCTAATCTTCTTTTTGTTTTTAACTCCCTTAATAAAAATTTACCTTCCTCTATTCACATTAGAATCATCAATTTTGGAAAACTAAATGTACCTCCCTATAAAACTTTGAGGTATGGTAAGTATTCAATTACACATTAGTGCATCAGTGAACGGAATCGAAGTCTTACGTGCATTGTGAATGAATTTGAAAAATTAAAACTTCAAAATAATTTATCTTCATTTCTTTATTTAAAACAAAATAAATTTAAACAAATTCTAAAAAAATTCTATTTGATATTTTTATCACCATTAACTTCTTTTAGTTTTCTTATTTTTCTTTTTCTTCTTACTATTTCTATTGAAACTTAATTGTTTTTGTCATTATTATTTATTTTTTTCATTACTGGTATTCTAATTATTATTATTATTATTATTATTATTATTATTATTATTATTATTATTATTATTATTATTATTATTATAATTGTAATATTATTATTTTTGGTATTACTTTTTCTCGATTAATGAATAAAGTTATCATTGATATTAATTTTTTTAAAATTAATATCTTTAATATAATTATTTGAAGTCACTCATTTGATCAGGTTTTTGTATGAGTGACTCTTTCCTTGTCAACCATTTATTAACCGCCAGATTAAATGCAAAAAACTGTATGATTAAATGAAAAACCACCGGGTTTGTGCAAAAAACCACCAGATTAAATAAAAAAACCGGTAATGATATGCATGAATTTGTATAATTATGTATTTTTTCTTATGTATGTATATTGCTACTTAATAAATATTCACAAAATATTTAACATTTTTGTTTTATATTAATTTTGGGTCGCAATAAAACTTCCTATCATTAATATGAATTATCAGGCAACCAAAAAAGTTCGTGCGGTTTTGCAGATCCATAAATAAATACTCATAAAAACAGTTTTAATAAAGTTTATTCTGAAAAATAGTCTCCTTCAGCAAGAATAACTTTCTCCCATCGTGAAACAAGCTGGTATATTCCATTTTTATAAATGTCTTGAGTTTGGTAGCTAAAAAATTGAATTAACTCATTTTCGAGATCTTCTCTATTTCGAAACTGTCGATTCTTCATATGATTATCCAGGGCCAAAAACAGGTTATAGTCGCTTGGCGCAATGTCTGGTGAATACGGAGGGTGAGGTAGAATCTCCCATTGTAAACGTGCTAGAGTTTCCTGCGTGATTTTTGCGGTGTACGGTCTGGCGTTGTCCTGGTGGAATACAACACCTTTTCTGTTTGCCAAAGCTGCTTGTTTTTGGTGAAGAGCAACCGAAGCACTGTCCAATTAGGCTGAGTATATCTCAGCAGTAATGGTTTGTCCACTTGGTAGCAACTCATAGTGAATGATACCTGCTGTAGTCCACCATACACACAGTAAAACCTTTTGTTGGTGAATGCTTGGTTTAGGAGTCATCGGTACTGGATCGTTACTGGCTAGCCAATGATATGTTCGTTTATTGTTGCAGTACATATTCCGTTTTTCGTCGCACGTCAACATCCGGTGAAAAAATGGCACTAAATTGTGGCGGGAAAGCAATGAAGAACAAATGGTTAAGCGTTGTAGCTCGTTTGTTTCATTCAATTCATAAGGTACCCATTTGCTCAACTTCCAACGTTTTCCAAATTGGTGCAAATGTAAACGAATAATTTCATCACTCACATTAAATCTTAAGGCAAAGTCCTGACATGTTTGACTGGAGTCCTGCTCGATTGCCAGCTTGATATCCTCGTTGTTTACGATGGATGGTCTTCCAGATCTTGGTTCATCTTCAAGGTTTTCATTGCCAGAAGAAAATTTTTTAAACCACTTTTGACCCGTCCGTTTGGCTATGGTACCTTCCCCAAAAGCAGCGCATATCTTACGAAAAGCTTTTGCAGCTTTTGTCCCAAGTTTGAACTCATAAAGTAAACAGGCGCAAATTATCGCATCTGACACAGCTATACTCCACTTAAGACTTTTAAATTTAAAACGTACTAATAAAACTTACGAAGCACACTGATTGATTCTCCTTAAAACAAGTTTTAATTTATATGCAAAATCATCCCCCCACCACAACCAGTTTTCTTAATACATTTCTTAGAAAAATGCAATTAGGATAAACCGCACAAACCTTTTTGGTTGCCGGATAAAAAAGTTTAATAAGCCCTGTTCTAAATTGTTGCTGTTTCGAAACTGTTGGTTTCACACAAGAATTTAAACTTTTATTTAAGGAGCCACTCGTTGTAGTTAAGGCGATTTACAAATTATTCGAGTTCTTTTATTTGAAATTACCATGTTTTTATCAGCGTATTATGTCCAAACCAGAGCATTAGATGTTGTAATTTTTTTTGCTTTGGGTTTTTTAATATTTAAAGAAACTTTTCTTTTTTATATATAATTTTCGAAACGTTTTTACTAATAGTAAATCTAAAAAACACTATTTTGGAGTCTTTAGATCAACTTCACTCATCGGCTTTAAGATGAACTTAGTTAAAATCTTTTGAAAAAAATCCTTAACCCACTATAGATCCTAGTTCTAATCGGTTCTGACGTATATTAATTATATATAGTTGTCAAAATACAATATTTCTATCAATTTTCACAAAAATACTAGAATTCCGACAAAGAAAGAGTTTACAATTAAAAAAAATTGCCAATAAACAATCATAAAAGATCATATTATTAAAGTATACTGTTTATTTCACTTATAAACGTTTTATTTAAAATCATATTCAAATTTGGACGAGCGATTGTGATTTTCAGAAGATTTTTTTTTTAAAAAAAGAATCTTCGAACTGGGTTTTTTCGCTACAAAAATTTATATTTTTTGAGACCGCAAAATTTATAATCAATTTTTTTTCGTCTTTTCATAATTCACAGACCTGATCATTAAACGGAAATATTTATTTATTATTTTTATTTTTTATTATTTCAGTTTACAAAGTCAGTCGTTATACAATAAAATAAACTGTTAAAATACTTTTACAAATATATAAATATAGCAGACTAACAATATAAACTAGGTTTCCGAAAGATCTTGTCATCGGGACCTTATAAAATATAATAAAATATATAGTTTTTTACATCTTTTTAAATATTCTTTTATTTACAATAATTGTGAAGTGCAAGGTATTATGAAGAATACATATATATTAATCTTTTACACGAGTTAAACTGTAAATAATATAAACTATTAGGTTGCTGCAAAAATAATCTCGTTTTTCATATTTTATATTTTTGGATGAATTTTTGAATAAATTTATTATTGGCAGATGTCATGCTATATGTTATTTAAAAGCGCGTTTTTCGCTTGATCTAGTTATTGTATTGGTTTTGTTTTATAATAATTTAGTCATT
This sequence comes from Hydra vulgaris, assembly GCF_038396675.1. Lineage (NCBI taxonomy): Eukaryota > Metazoa > Cnidaria > Hydrozoa > Anthoathecata > Hydridae > Hydra > Hydra vulgaris. The sequence goes on from NC_088923.1 coordinate 43,194,754, forward strand.
TTTTACAGGACGTCAAATCTATCATGGACAAGAGACAAATTCGCACAATTTTTCTGTTCCAGTTCAAGATGGGCCGAAAAGCTGCCGAGACAGCTCGCGATATCAACACTGCATTTGGCCCAGAAACCACTAACGAACGTATGGCACAGTGGTGGTTCAAAAAATTCCGCAGCGGTGAGGAGAGCCTTGAAGATGAAGAGGGTCGCGGACGCCCGTCTGAGATTGATGACGATCAATTGAGAGCCTTAATCGAAGCCGACCCGCGCAAAACCATACGAGAGGTTGCGGAAGAACTCAACGTTCATAACTCAACAGTTGATCGCCACTTGAAGCAAATAGGAAAGTCAAAAAAGCTTAGCAAATGGGTGCCGCACGAACTGAACGAAAATCAAAAAAATCGTTGTTTTGAGGTATCGTCTGCTCTTCTTCTGCGCAACAAAAACGATCCGTTTCTCGACCGGATCGTGACGTGTGATGAGAAATGGATCCTCTACGACAACCGACGACGTTCCGCGCAGTGGTTGGACCGCGATGAGGCCATACAGCACTTCCCGAAGCCGAATCTCCACCAAAAGAAGGTTATGGTGACTGTTTGGTGGTCTGCAGCCGGTCTCATCCATCACAGCTTCCTGAATCCTGGCGAGACGATTACGGCAGAGAAGTACTGCCAGCAAATCGACGAAATGCATCAAAAGCTCCGATGTATGTGCCCGAGATTGGTCAATATGAAGGGACCAATTCTCTTCCACGACAACGCCCGGCCGCACGTCGCACAACCGACCCTGCAGAAGTTGAACGCATTGGGCTACGAAACTCTGCCTCATCCACCATACTCACCGGACCTCTCGCCCACCGACTACCACTTTTTCAAGCATCTCGACAACTTCCTCCACGAGAAATGCTTCAAAAGCCGAGACGATGTCAAAACGACCTTTGATGACTTCATCGCTTCCAGGACTTCGGAATTTTACGCTACCGGCATAAATAAACTTGTTTCTCGTTGGCAAAAATGTGTTGATTGTAATGGTTCTTATTTCGATTAATAAAGTTTATTCTATGCTGAGTTATGTTTGTTCAAAGTTAACGGTTGAAAAACGAGATTATTTTTGCAGCAACCTAATAGCAAAATATTGTAAACAATATAAAATACAAAACGTGAGAAAGAAATTAGAAAAAAAAAGTTCACAAGTTCAGTTAAAATAACAAGAAATTAAATTTTTTCAAGTGATTAGTAATATTGTAAAATGTTATCTTGAGAAAGAATAAAATTTTTTGCTTTGTTTTTTAAAAGATGAAGAGAATTAGTTAGATCAAAATCAAAATTTGACAAAACAAGTTTATTCCACAGGTGTGGCGCACGATAGGCAAGACAGAATTGATTAAAATTTGTGTGACAAAAAGGTTTTTCTAAAAAATTTATATTTCTAAGTTCGTATTTGTTGGTTGGTTTTAAATTGAAGAGATCTTTAAAGACTGGAGGAGATAGATTGTTTTTCCACATATAAACAAAACATAATATTTTCAAGACGTTGAGTTCATATATATTTAAAATTCTCATTTCAATAAAGTAAGGTTTACAATGAGAAAAACGATCAGCAAAGTTAATTATGCGATTTGTCCGTTTCTGACAGCGATAAAGACGTTGTAGTTTACTTTTTTCAGTACTTCCCCTTCAACATTTGCATAGTTTAAGTAACAATGAATAAATGAGAAATAGAGTTGTCTTAAATTTATCTTATTGAGATAATTTCGAGCTTTGTATCAAACTCCAATGTTTTTAGAGACTTTAGAGCATATATAATTAATGTGTTGATTCCAAGTAGTGTTCTCATCGAGATAAACACCTTGAAATTTGGTGACCAAGGATTGAACCTTGTGGAACCCCGCATGTTATATTTAGACAATTGTTTTGATAGCTGTCATTACCAATAACAAATTGTTTTCTATTCGATAAGTAACTTTTGAACCACCTTAACACTTATTTATTTATTCCATAGTATTTCAGCTTTTCAAGTAAAATGTGATGGTTGACCGTATCGAAGGCTTTCGATAGGTCAATAAAAAAACCTAAAGTATATTTTGATTGTTCAAAAGATCTTGAGATTTCATTTACAAATTGGATGATGGCATGCTCCGTTGAGTTATCCTTTTTAAAGCCAAACTGGTTAGCGTATAGTAAGTTATTTTTGTCAAGATGTTTGTATACTCTGTTACACATAATTCTTTCTAAAACTTTCGAAAATATAGAAAGCACAGAGATGGGGCGATAGTTTGTTATTTTAGATTGATCGCCCTCTTTATAAATAGGAGTCACTTTAGCAATTTTTAATTGCTCTGGAAAAATTCCTTGTTTAATTGATGCGCTAAAAACTTTAAAGAGAACATCTTTTAATTGCTCGAAACAATCTATAATCACGTTTCCGTTTATTTCATCTGATCCACATGATTTATTCTTTTTTATAGATTTGAATGCCCTTTCAGGTTCTTCAGTTGATAAATCAGAGGACAACTCATCAGAGCATACGCACTTATCCAATGGTCAATGGTAATAAGAAGTCACTAAATAAGGCTTTGGTATTAGGATCTTAATTGATAGTTTAGGACCTATTTCAGTAAAAAAATTGTTAAATTTATGTGATATTGCATTTGGTTCAAATATAACAGTGTTATCAATTTTAATCATTTGTGGTAGAAAACGTTAGCATGATTTTTATTTTCCAGTAATTTGCTTCATTATTTCCCAAATGCGCTTTGTGTTATTTTTAAATTTGTTAATTAATTCTGAATAATAATTTTTTTTAAGTTTTTACTAATTTTCTCAAACAAATATTTATAATTTTTGTAAATTTTTTCGTTTGCAGTTGTTTTTGTTTTAAAAAAAGTTATATACAACTTTTGTTTGATTTTCGATGATTTTTTTAATCCCTTGGGAATCCCAAGGAGAGTTCAAACTCTTAGGTTTTGCAATTATTTCGACAGAGGGAAAGTTAGCGTCAGATACCGAATAAAAAGTTTTGAAAAAAGTTTCATATATGTCATTTGCATTATCATTAATGTTTATATTACTCCAATTTAGTAAAGATAGCTGGTCTTTGAATGAGTTAAAGTTATTCTGATTAAAAATTCGTTTCTTTATTACTTTTTTTTTGTCAATTGTTTTTTCTGTATAGGTGTTAATTGTAACGAAAATGGGGAAATGGTCTGTTATATCAGTTTTTAAAATGCCTTTTTGCAAATCATTATTAAAAATATCTGTTGAAATAATGTTATCAATTAGAGTCGCTGAGTTTTTTGTTACTCTAGTAGGTCGATTGAAGAGGGGGATTGATCCTGTTTCAAAAATTGGGTCATAAAAACATTTTACTTAGTAGTCATTATTATAAAGAAAACAATTCATATTAAAGTCCCCAAGTAAAATATTTTTTTTCTTTTCCGCGTCGCCTTTTTTAATAATTTGTTGTAAAAACATGCTTAGGGGTTCACTCACGCCACCAGGTGGCCGGTAACAACAGCTAATCAATAGGTTTTTTGTTTTTTTGTTTTCAATTTCAATTGTTAAAACTTCTTTATCGCAGTCAGAAACGCTCAACTCGCTTCTAAGCCTTAGTGTTTTATGTGCGTAAATTAAAATTCCACCACCTCGTTTGTTTGTTTGTCTCTCTAATGAAATTATGTTAAAGTGAAAAGCGCAATTTAGATCTTTTAAAGTTATCCAAGTTTCTGTTAGGCATATTATATTAAAAAGATTTTTTGTTTCTTCAAATAAATTTAAAAGTTTTTCAAAGTTACGATTTAAATTTCTTATGTTGAGGTGGAGAATTCTAATTTAATTAGAATTTTTGTCAATAACATTCAGAGCCGTAGTGAGAATTTTTTGGTGATTGAGATAGGTAACTTCCAGACATGGAGCAAACTCCAAACATTTATATGTTTATACTTATGTCAAATTGCGATGATTGGAGGCTGGGAACAAAAAAGCCCCAAATATTCACCCTCCCTGCCCCAAACGTGAGAGCATCAAGTTGATGAAGTATTTTTTGTACTATTCTTAACTAGACTTATATTCATCGATAAATTTTAAGTTTAATTTTAAAATATTTTAGCGTTCAAAAATTATGACCATGTAAAGTTTAAACCCCCCTCAATTTGAGGGGGCTGCAAATTTTATATGGTAATAATTTTAAACGCTAATAGATAATACTATGAAACTTAAAATTTATCGATGAATATAGTCTTAAAACATTTTGATTTTTCTCTGGAATGGAGTTACCTCTCATTTAAAAATAAACTTGAAGAAATTTTTTTGTTTCTGGATAATATATTTTTATATTTTAAAAATAATATATGGTCTCTGGATAATATATTTTTATATTTTAAACGTTTAATAACTTCATGTATTATTTGATGTATTTATGCTGTCAGGTTTTATAGAGATATACAACTATATTTGATTATGATTTATTGAGATTGTAAATTACGAGCGATTCTCGATGACAAGACTTGACGGCCTTCTGCGAGTCTCCGCGTTCTTTTTATAGTAGTAATAGTAATAGTAATACATTGACTAACGACTATTGTCGCGGAGCATAAAGTTTAAAATTTATACTTTACCAGCCGTTAACAAATAAATGTTTATCTAGCTTTAAAAGATTTTACTGTCATTGCAGAAACCACTTTATAAAATTAAATACCTGTATAACTATATCATCTTTTACTTAGTTCTTATTGTATGATTTTATTATTTAAATGTTAACGATTTTATTGTACAACGATTTACTAAAATGTTTAAAAAAAGAACAAAAAAAAAAAAAAATGTCCATGTTACGCGTTAAATCGTTTTTAATCGAGAAAACAAAAGTTGGCGGTATTTACATTTTAAAAAATAAAAAAAAAAACTTTATAGTAATATTGCAATAACCCAGAGCCGACAACACCGGGGGGAAGGAAGGGGCACGTGCCCCCTCCCCCCCCCCCCCGCTTTTTTTCTATAGGACCTTTTTTTTTAAGAAAATTCTAGACATAGAGGACTTTTTTTAAAACTGACGATTGTGCCCCTCCACTTCGAAACTCGTTTTGTTGGCCCTGTAACCTAAATGTATTATAAAAACTAAACTTTTCATAATTTTCTTTTTTCTTTTTACAGATATAGCTTAAAATATCCGCGTCACAAAGTGAAATCGATAAACACGCCGTGACGCTTTTATATAAAGTTTAAGAAAAAATTTTAAAGTTAACTTGTGGTTAGGTATCAATTTTTTAGGTGTTAGCTAAAAGTCCTAGATTTTAGTGCTTTTGAAAATCGGTCAGAATTAGGACGTAGCTAGAAATAGGTCAGTTTACCCTACTCATTTATTTTTGTGTTGAACATATGACTTATATTTATAAAATAAATGTGCTCTCTATATACTCAAAAATCCTAGAAGGAATTTTGTGCAACAGAGCATCTTGACAAAAAAAACCTACTCTATGTTAATCAATTTGGTTTTAAAACATATAAGTTAACAGAGCATCTAATTTGTAAATGAAATTTCAAAATCTTTTGAACAATCAAAATATACTTAGGTATCTTTATCAACCTATCAAAGGTCTTCGATACGGTTGACCATCACATCCTACTTGAAAAGCTAAAATACTATAGAGTAAATGACCTAATGTTCCCAGCAGACAAAAATACGTTTTTAAAACGTTTTAAATACGCATATTAAAATCGCTCCTAATACGTCTTTTTATAGTATAGAACGCAAATCTGAGAACACGTATCGAAAAGTCGTTAATAATGCGTCTTAAAAATACGTGTGTTACCCTAAGTAAAAAAACGTATTTTAAACGTTTTTCAGAACTTACATAAGATGTCTAAATTGCGTTATTTTTTAGTATAGAACCCAAATCTAAAAATACGTGTTTTAAAGATGTATTTTAAACCGCTAAATTTAGCGGTTTAGCTATGTTTATAAACATTGTGTCTTTTTAACAAATTCAAACCATAAAAAACGACAAATGTTTAGTTTGAATTTAAAATTTCTGATAAAACAATATATACAGTAAATTATATATATATATATATATATATATATATATATATATATATATATATATATATATATATATATATATATATATATATATATATATAAATATTATAATAAATTATATATATGTATTACATAATTAATATAAAATGAAATTAATTATTTCTATTTTGGCGAAAGTTTTAACTCAGCGGGTGCATTTTTCAACTTGTTTCCTACAATTTTTCGTATAGATCTTTGATTAGCATTTGACTATTTGGCCATAACTGCGCATAATTTTATTAATATTATTAAATACATAAGATATATGTATATATTATATAAAACTGTTAGTACAGCTAATTATAACTGATCTCACCGTAAACTGCACTATTGTACTCTAATTTGTCAAATAAAATCTTTGTTTTTGAAGTACCTTTACGGTCCTTTCCCTTCAAATTCATTTTTGATCGTAGCTCAACAATGAATAATCTGAAAAATAAAATGATATGAAAAAATTATATATATAATCAGATAATTAACTATTAAAAAAATATATGTTTAAATCATATTCATAACTTAAATCGAAATGTTTTTAAATTGTTACCAGAATAAAATATAATCATTTAAAAAGTATATTATAAATTTACTTTGTTATTATATTGCGTGTAAGTTGTTCAAAATTATCACCACCAATACCTTTTAGCTTTTCCAACTGCAAGTAAATTTAAAAAAATAATAATTAAATATAAATTTCATAATCCAGAGAAAAACTAAATAAATCTTCATTTTAGTTCTAGAAAAATCTGCAACATGATTTAAAAGCATATATAGAAAAATAGCATGTTTGCTGAATGCTCCTCTTTTTTGTGTGTGCAAACTTAAATCAGTGCGCCATAGATTTAAAATTTAAAAGTATATTTAAGGATGATAAAATCATATAAAATACCAAAATCTTCTTTTCATCCATGTCCTTTAGTGAATTTTTTTTTTCCAATGTTTCAACATCCATTTTCATATTTATTTCATTTGGAGTCCCAATTTTGTTATTAACTTTTAATAATGTATTTATTCCATCTCAAATCTCAATTAATAATGAAAGGTTTTTTTTTTGATATTCTAAAATAAATTTTATAGCCAAATATAATTGAAGACAATATATTTAGATGTAAAATAAACTCAATAAAATATAAAACATACTAGCTGTTGACATGAGACACTCTTCTAAGTGAGTACTCCAATCTGATTCAGCATCTGATTGCTTAGATGAAGTATTTTCTAGATTTTTAAACTTCTGTGATTAAATACTTCTATTTATAATTCCTTGATTTGGAATTTGCAACCCTTGATATAATTATATAATCAATTATTCATTTTTTAAGTTCATGAACTCATTAATTTATATTATTTCTCATTCAATTTCAATAAAAGTAGAATTTCAGTATACCTGATTCAGGAGAAAACATTCTAAACAAGTCTAGTAAGGGTTTTGATTGATAAGAAGAATTTGATTGAAGAAGTTGAGTTAGCGGAGCTACGTGACATGATGATGAGCTTGGCAAATAAATGCCTACAAATACAAAATGCCAATAAAATAAGCAATTAAAATTAAAAATTTCAATTAATATTCATTGTTTTTCAAGATAAATCTCTAACAATCATCTTATATTTCTTAAATATAATTTAAACAATTTCTTATTTTAAACATAATCTCTACATCTGCATCTTTTGGGAGTATATGCCCTTGTTTTCTAAGCATGGTTAGTAACTTATTTGTTTAAAGTCTTGGAAGACTTGGAAGACTTGGAAGACAGCTAAATCTTAGCTTAAAGTTGGATCATCTTTTCTATCAACATTATCTTCATTGTTATAACAAAAATCAAAATCTGAAGGTGTGTTTTATTCACTAAAGTTGGAACCATATTTGATCTCTTCTTCTTCAAGACATACAGATTCCCTTAATAAATTTTCAGCATTGTTAATAAAGCAATTATTTTCTGTGTGAGAGAGTTTACTGCTTAGTATAGGTGTGACTAGGAATTGAAATTCATCTTTTAAAAAAGCAACTAGTTCACCTTGTACCCTTCTGTACTTACGAAAATAAGCCATTTATTTTTATTTAATTTACTTATAACTATAAAAAAATATATTAAATTATAATCAACATTAGACCCTGACCTTAAATTCAAAGCTAAAACAAATTTTGAAATAAGAGCTTTTTTCTTTATTCTAAAATCTATATATAAACATGTGGATATATATATATATATATATATATATATATATATATATATATATATATATATATATATACATATATATATATATATATATATATATATATATATATATATATATATATATATATATATATATATGTATATATATATATATATGAGCTGTTTTCTTTATTCAAGAATCTATATACACACATGTGGGTGTATATATATATATATATATATATATATATATATATATATATATATATATATATATATATATATATATATATAAATAAATATATATATATATATATATATGACATATACATACACACTTGCAAGTCTCTTAATGAACAGTATATGTATATATATATATATATATATATATATATATATATATATATATATATATATATATATATATATATATATATATATATATATATAAATAAATATATATATATGTATATATATAAATTTATATATATATATAAATATATATGCATATATATATATATATAAATAAATATATGTATGTATATATATATATATATATATATATATTTATATATATATATATATATATATATACACACTTGCAAGTCTCTTAAGGAACAGTATATGTTCTTTACCTATTGCTTTAAAGAGACTGCTAAAAGGCAAGACAAGAATAAATTAAAAAATTTTTTTTCTTTCATTTTGTTAATTAAAAGTTTGCAGACCCAAATAAAACCCTTAGTAGATGGGATCCCAACCTTAAGAGGACATAAACTATACTACGGGGACATAAACTATACTAAGGGGACATAAAGTGGGCTCTCCCTAAATTAGTCAATGTATGTACACTTTGTCAATCAATAAGTAATAAAATCAAAAAAACATAAACGAATAAACAGCATAAAACAGTTAAGAAATAAAGATAAAAACATTCTGAACAAAAAAAACAAAAAACATGATCTATAAAAGATGAGTTTTGTGAATTTTTCGAAAAACATTAAAATTTAATTAGTTTCTATTATTTCTATTTCTATAGAACTATTTATATATATATATGTATATACATATATATCAACTACATATCAACATATATATATATATATATATATATATATATATATATATCAACAACCGTGCGGGTTCTCCCTAAATCAGTGGATGTATGTACTGAAGCCTGTACTGTATGTACTGATATCATCGATTAAGGGTTTGGTTTGGGCCTGCAATCTTTTAAATAAAAGAAAGATAAAATATTATTACTTTAAATTTGGCGTTTCAGCAAAATCTCAAAGTCAAAATAACATGGAATAAATATATACTGATGCATAAGAATTTTACAATATATATATATATATATATATATATATATATATATAGGTACCTTCATAAAAAATTTAAACTTTTATTTTCTAAACCAAATTAATTCAAATAAAGAAAATATTAAATGACAATTTTTAATACTAAATTAATTATCCTAGGTTAACTAGAAAAAAAGATATGCCGTTTTGAAGGTGGAGAAAATATAGTGGACATCTTAACAAAGATACACAGGATAACGACTTCAAAAAGTGGACTTTAAAATATTGCGCATAAGATTATTCACAATGTACCATGACATATATAATAAAAAATGTTTATTATATCCCACTTCATAATAATTAGATTAATAAAAAAAATATATATATATAAAGGGGGTTGCTTAGGCCCATTTTAACAAGTAAAATTCTATTTAAGTCATTTTATTTAAAAATTGTCATAATTTGTCATAAATTTAAGCTTGTTCAAAATTTTTTTACATTCTCAGTATCAAATGAGAATGTAAAAAAAATGTATGAAAAAAAAAAATTGTGATTGGAGCCTGGGAACAAAAACACCCCAAAAGATTAGCACTTCAAAAAGTGGACTTTAAAATATAGTGCATAAGATATTCACAATGTACCATGAAAAAAACCTTATTTAAATATGTGACGGGATTGAGTAAATACAATACTTAATTTAAATTCATCCACAGGGTTCTGATTCACCTAATAATCTTTTTTTTTTTTAAATTTATGACCAAGTGAAGTTTCCACCCATCCCTAAACGAGGGGGTTGTAAATATCACATGGTCATAACTTTCGAGCATTAAAAGATGTTTAGATTAAATTTGAAAGCTGTTCATGAATTTAAGTTTAGTTTAAAATAAAAAATTAATTACTCGTTGGCTTAACAGTTAGTTAAGCCAACAGAGACAGGGGTGCTAACTATTTTAGGTATTTTTGTTCCCAAGTTTTAGTTATCACAAGTTTCTGCAAATCATTTTCATTTGACATATAAATGAACATCATTATATTTAGAGTTTTCAGAAAGCCTTAAGTGTCTGTTTTTTCTTTTCTTTTACATTATCTAAAATGTAAAATAATTATGTGTCAGCTCTTAGTTACTATAGCAAATTTAAAAAAATTAAAATTAAATAAAAAATTTATATACAAAATTTTCAAAAAAGACGTCTTTGACAATAGGGCATAATATAATAATGAAAGTTTTAAATAAATTCTAGGTCTTTAAGTATTAAATCTGCTACAACTCCTTCCTGGCTTATGTCAATATCTTCAGCTTCATTTTCATTGACTTTCCAATATCCTATTGTGCATGCATATGATGTTTTCTTTGTTGCTAACTTTTGATTATTAATCCTACCAAAAAATAAATGTATATTTCCATCATCAAGCTCCCATTTATGGCTTATAAACTGCCCTATCAACGTTCCATTCTTCAAAATTATAGCTAAAAATTGTTTTTTTTTTCATCAATATTAATAAAAAGAGTTATTTTTGCATTTTCAACTATTGCTTTTTTAACATCCTTCTCTAGTTGCTTTCTTTCCAGTAGTTTTTTTTTTTAAATTAGCTTTGGTACACCTTTTTCCAATTTCTTCATACAAAAGATTATTAAAATTTTTAGAGGCTCGACACGTTAAAGCTCCTCTCTGAATCGCAAACTGAATGAGGTCTTCTGGCAATGTATTCTCATCAAGCCATGTTAATGCTTTGTTTACTCTGGCTTTTATTTTTAAATCCAGGAAGCCAAAAGTAGCATTAGGAGCACGACATAAAAAAAAATCAACCATGCCCAAGATCCTTTCAGCCTCCATTGTTTGTGGTGGAGCAGATAGTGTGGTTTTTATCATTTCTTTAGATGGATTTGAGAGATAACCAGTCAAATACCTGGCCATTTGTCTTTTAATAACTGTCTGTGTGGAGCTTATCAAAGCTGATATATTTTTAATGACACAAAGTGATTGGTGTACCTTATCTACTTTAATATTCAATATTTGACATCTGTATAAAGAATTGATTCTGGATTACTTTTGAAGTTGGATAATTTCTTTATTGCTTTCTGGAAAATGTTACCCTAACAAAAAAAGATGAAACTTTTATACATGTTTTAAATTCCTTTATTACTTTATTAAAAAACATTAAAAACTTACTAACTCAAGATTACTCTTTCCTGTTGCATTATTATAAACCAGACTCATCCATGGCCCAGTTATTATTTATCCTATTAGGCCCAATCCTTGCAATTGCACAAGTGTCATATCCTTACTTATGTTTTGAAGTAAAAGTTTGCAAATTTTATTTATAGTGTTGCTGAAATAACAGAAGAAAGAAAAAAATTCAAGTATAGTACAAAATTGTAATGGAATTCTATTAAACTTAATATTCATCTAAAAAAATATGTACCTTTCAAGGAAGTTTTGTTTAAGTTTTTTATGTGTAACAGCAATCACTGCCATATGGAGAAAGACATGAAATCTGTTACCAACATATCGAAGGAATAGCTCTGAATTCTTTTTTTTAAGATAGCTTTTGAATGCAGCAGGATCTCCTTTTGAAACTATACCTGATTTTCAGATTGAAAATAATTACTATTTCATATTTTCAAAACAATTTGTGAAACAACAAACAAACAGAAAAGTTATTAAAACTATTATTGAAAAGTTTATAAAGTTATACATATAAAAAATATCCATTACCTTGGCTTTGAAATATCTTTGAGGACTGTTACAACGATCCCATCAGTTCCTTTAGCTGGTTTTACCTTCATCTCGTTATCTATTGTTCTAAAAGCTGATAATGCCTCTAAAGCGATAGTTTCCAGTGGATGAAAATTGCAGTGTAGTTGTATTAATTCAATGTCCATTTCCTCCTGAAGCATGTTTCTCACACAACTATTACCAGGTACTCTGTCTGACAGGCAACTTTTGATTTTTTGAGTGAATATGTCTAAAACTTCTATTGCTGGCATTTTTTTGAACTCTGCAAATGTATTGGCAAGTTCTTTTAACACACTAACTATATGAGTAGCACAGTCAAATCCTGTACCCCAGCAAGTTTAACAATTGATAAGGAATCTCTGTAGAGGATAGGTATTGATATGAAACGCGTTGATATGTTTGTCTAAAATGGTGGTCGCGTCGAACACCAATGTTGCACATTCACAATTGTTTCCTGTAGTTCTGTGTTGTGTAATGTTTTCAGAAATTTTGAACATAAATGAGACACTTTCCACTGGCACATTGTTAACAATTGCAGCATAAACACATTTTCTTATGTGTAGGTCATATGTTTTTAGTTTTTTGGTTTCTATAATCAGCGATTATCTCCTTTTTTTTTCTAAAATAATACTAGTTAAATAATGATTTTGTTCTACAAGTTGTTTGTTTCACGCTCTTTTTTTTTTATCTGTTCCTGTAATTCGTTGATAGCAATTTGGTGTTTCCTTTCTATCTTTTTAACTCTTTTTTTGCAACTTTGTTCTAGTTATTCTAAGAATTCTCAATTCATTTATACATTCTGGAGTATGGAACTTATTCTGCTGAATTCTATTTTTTCTTTTTTCGTTTGAATACTTTAATTTCCACAAATTTATTGAAAAACATTGTCTTTTAAGTCTTTCGCTTGCAAGTTTGTTTTAAGTCATTGAACTTCTTAACAAACAAACTGCCAATTTTCTCTCCTTTTCTTGTAAATTATGTAGTGCATTTTTTAAATTTTGCATAAATTTCATTTTATTCTGTGTTGCGTCTGAGGCAATAGTTAAAGTAGGAGAGGTAAGATTACTAGAAGTAGGAGACATTTTGCTAGAACAGGATCAAAATTTATGTTCATGTGATTGAGCTTTAATTTTTTGTATATCTATTGAAATTTCCTTTGATTGACAAGCTACGCCAGGCTCTGTATTTAAATCACTAGTGATTAGGTGAATATTTACATTGGATATATTTATTTTTCTTTCATATTTAAATGGCTGTTGCCAAATATTAACAATAGCAGTGCATGACTGGATAGGGTTTCTTTTGAAGATTTTTATCGTTTTATGCAAGTGTCTTATATTGTTAGTGAATATCTTTAAATCAGATGTATCTTTAGGTTCAATTTTCAGTTTTTTTAGCTTCAGATAGGTTTTTGATAATCTGAATTTATTTTTAGAAAAAATGTTGTAAATGTTACCATTTAACACAGGCTTGGATTACCATTTATATGAGTTAAAAATTAGTGTTTTCGGCTAGTTTTCAAACTGACAACTATAAATGAATGTGATTCCAACTTTTCAATTACTAAAGATAGCAAAAGGTTTAAAAGATCATACTCTAATGTGCAAATGATCAACATGGAGATTTTTGGATGTATTGGAGTATTTAAAACTCCCTCTTGTTATGGAAAAAGAAAGTCCTCTTTTATGGTGGAAAAATTGTGGAAACTCTTTAAAAATTAAAAGAAAATAGCCCAAAGGTTTCTCTCAGCACCACATTCTTCTGTTGAAAGTGAAAGACTTTTTAGTACAGGTGGCAACATTTATGAACCAAGTAGAAACAGACTATCACCAGAAAGTGGTGAAAAATTAATGTTTATACATTATATTTTTTATCAGTTAAACCAGTTTAGTAGTAAGCTTGTAAGAAACTTTCTCTGTTGAGAAATTTATTTATTTTACTACAGCAACAATAGGCATCACGTTTAACAAGCTTAAGTTCAATAAAATATTTTATTCGTTTAAATTCCTATTTGTTATTTTAAGATTAACAAATGGCGATTTTATAATATTAGATTTTTGTGATGAACTAAAATAATACTCAATTGATGCCCGGAGTAAGGTGTCTGCAGAGGGGGTATTTATTTTACAATTATTTTAGTTGAGTAATAATTTTGGTAAATCTGTTATTCCATTTGGTCAGATTAAATTTATTCTGTAATGAAAATACATAATAAAATTTAAACCAAAACTGTATTGAAATTCATTTATAAAATCTTATGTTCTTCTATTTTCAATTGGTGCGCTTTTTTTAATAAAAACTTTATCCATTTAAACCGTAGCTATGGTACGAGTTAAATTTTTATTTATATTTAGATAAATTTATGATGAATTCCAAATTTGCATTATTGGCCGAACATTTTCTAAGGTTCGACACCATCTGTGTCTGGATCAATCGGCTCGGAGGGTACGAGTACTTAGTAGTGCAGACAAAACAACAACACGTTGGTCGTTAAATCAAATGGTAGGATACATCTGTTTTGATAATTCCTGCTGTTAAAGCAGCATCAAAAATTGAATTTGTTAATATGTTGTAAATTGCCGTTACTGAAGTTGGAATTACCCGGATGGGTTTGTGTATAATTAGAAAGATATTAGGCCTTAGTACAGTGTAATGAAAAAAAAAGTCTGTAATGAAAAAAAGTCTTCTTACTTAACGCGATTTTTGGACTCCAATAATAAAATGTTATTACTTTTCTTTAAGACTTTCCTTTTATAAAAGTGATCATAGGAGGGACACCAATTTTTTATTAATAATAAAACAATATAAAAATAAAAACTAATAAACATCACATTACTAAATAATATATATTAGGGACTGTCCATTAATTACGTCAACAAAAAAAAAGGTGGGGGGAGAGAGGGTCTAAAATCTTTTGACAATTGTTAAACGGGAGGGGGAGAGATCGAGAAAATTTTACGTCAACAATGTTACTTTTTTTAATAAATTTAATTACTCAAACAAACGGAAAAAAATACTTTTTCGTTCCATTTTAGTTTTATTTAAAAAGCGGGTGTTAATCAAATGTAGACGTAATTAATTGACAGCCCGTTATTTGTTGTTTTATTTCCTATTATCTAGATTTTACGTTTAACGCTACGGATTTTACGTGCGTTCTCAAGTAAATTCCTTCGTACGGATATATTACCTAAATGGTATTATTTTTGTTCCAAACAATAATAATGCCTAGAAAGAATCATACAAATTACTAGTAATGTCCCAAGAGAATTATTTTTTTAACAATCGTTAAAAAAAATCAAGATCAGATTATTGAATTTTAAACTGATTTTAACGAATAGTGGAGCGAACAGCAAATAATACATTACTGCTGATATTTAACGCCATGTTGAATTTTTTAAAGACAAAACAAGAAAGTTAAATGTATTCAATTAAGTCTAGCTTATCTTTAAATAGGTTAATATTTTAAACTTCTATTGTTTCAAATGGCAATCTGTTTCAGAATACGACCGTACAGTTTGTAAAAAATCCCTCGCGATTACGATTTAAATATTTTTTGTCAGCGTATAAATGGTTTTCCAATCAAAATCTTGTCAGCGTATAAATGGATTCCAATATGATGGTTGTTACTTCGAATAAATAAAGATGGACCTGAAACATTTAAAGAACATGAGTGCTTTGGTGATATTTTCTAAACACTTTTTCAGTGTGTTACGGATGTCAATTTCATTTTTTTTGTCCTTTCATTGTATGAGAAATGACGTTACTCCGGTACCGATTTTGTTACTCATTTTTGATTAATTTCTAATAAATTTACATCTTTTTCAATATGAGGGCTCCATACTGTACTGCATAGTACAGTATGGAGTCTTCATCTATGTTTTTTATATTGCTTATTATATTGCTTATTATATGGACTATTTTCTTATGATTGCTTTGGTTTGTTATGATTGTTATGGATTGCTTATTATATTGACTATTTTCATTACTATTAGTAATAATGTAATTATTAGGGGAACATGGGGTAAGATGACGAATGGGGCAAGATGAAAACCTACAGTTATCTCTTAAGCAAAACTAAATATAACAGTTGACTTTAGCTGAAAGGGAAGTAGATTAGTTTTACTAGATTTATCAATGGTTTTTTTTTAAATATTATTTTTGTGACGAAAGTTAAGTATTAAAAAGTTTTTCCGACATTGAGAAAAAAACTTTTTATCCTCGTTTTACTTGATTTATTACATCGCTACATCACCAGCTAAAGGTAAGCGAGAAATTTTTATTTAATTTGATGAAACTGGAAGCCATACAAGAAGTATTAGGCTATGATAATTTGGTTATGTACTGATTCTGATTCATTTTAAAGATTGTATTAGCCTGGGGCAAGATGACCGGGGCAAGATGGCTTGTCCGTAATCTATATTAAACAGAAGTTTACTTGTACTGTTTGCTATTCTTGTATTGTTCAGTAATTATTTTATTACAAAATACAATATTTGTTTGACGATAGTTTTATTTTGTTGCGTTGGAGTTTGCTACAAACTGATTACTTGGTTGTTACTGTTTTTTTTTTGCATTGACCGATATAAATGTATAATTTATTAGTTTTAAAAGTTACACCTTTATTTGTATTACTTTTTTAATAAAAAAGAATTTGTGATGATGGTTTTTGAGGCGTTTATAGAGTTTTCTTTTCTTAAAGTTTTAAACTTTGTTAACTCAAATCGTCATCTTGCCCCGTATGCGGGGCAAGATGACGATTTGAGTTAACATCGTTTAATGAGTTTTTCCCTAGCTATTTTCTACTTTTAGAGTGGTTTTTTGATACATAAGTGACGCTGAATGATTTTTTATCACTTTTAAATCAAGTTTTAATTTTTGGGACAGATATTGGCTAAGATACAGGCATTTTTCGAAACGTTCGTCATCTTGCCCCATGTTCCCCTACTAATAGCTTATATTTAAACCTGCACTTATTAATATACTCCGACTTAAAAAACAATTGGTCAGAAATAGGAAGTTTCCAATTATAACAAATGTTGTAAATAAGTTGTACAGTTTTAAACGGCTATTACGCTTAATTGAATTAAAATAATTATATTAATATAAGAGATATTTAATGTAGAATACACAACAAGTTTATTCGGTCGAATAAACTTGTTGTGAATACACAACAAGTTTATTTCAACAACAAGTTTATTTCAACAATTTCGACCTATTGAAATAAAATTTTTGTTTAAAATTTTTTTAAAATATTCTTTCAGAGTCGTAAATGGACTTACACCACTTTCATAATTATTGAATTGTTAAAATCAATAAATTTCAATAATCAAAAATTAATTTTCACTTGAAATACATTGTTTTGTTCTGATTTTCTTTATAAAAAAAATAAAAACAAGAAATAAAATAGTGTCTTTTTAATTCTCAACATTAAGCGAGCATAACATTAGTTAAAATTCTTGAAAATAGTCAATATAATAAGCAATCCATATCAATCATAGCAAACCAAAGCAATCATAAGAAAATAGTCAATATAATAAGCAATATAATAAGCAATATAAAAAGCATAATGAAAAAACATATAAATATTGAAAGAATTTTTACATTTATGTTGCATAGAACAAACTGAAGTAGGATTACCAACTGTTAATCCTGCTTCAGTTCACAAGACTCTCGATTTTAATAACTATCAAAATAGTTCATCTCGAACAATCGTGACTTCATATATTTAAAATACTTTGAACAATTTTCATTAATTATTTAATAATAAATAGTGTGGTATTTTTAAAAAAAGCATTATTAAAAAAAAAGTTTAAGATCTTAATTTTAGATAAATTTGGATTTTATCAAATATTTTTAGAAAATAATTATTATAATGGTTGTAAAAACTTACGTAAGCTGCACTTATTAATATTTTCTATATTTTATTATTAATATAATCTGCATTATTTTTCTATATATTTATCTATATTTTATTATTAATATAATCTTGTAGTTTTATTATAATATAATTATTTTTGCAAATAAGAATATTTTTTTAACTAAAATTTTAACGATATTTTTTGAAGCTTGTCCATATGAAGAAATAAAAATTAAAACAAAAGTGCTTAGATAAATTTCTTCAATCTTTGGATGAATTAAACACTTTTAAAGTGTTCTAAAAACAAGCAATAGCTATACAACAACTTCTTAAAAATTATTAAAAAGAAAAAAACCTTAGGCTTATTAGGATAGAAATCATTTAATTTGTTGCAACATAATGAAAAATTATTAGTTAATGTGCTTGCATTTTTAAACAAATGCTATTATTTTTATTATAGTGTGATACTTCTAATTTAAAAAAATTAATTTCAACATTCTACTTAATTTAAAAAAAAATGTACAAAAAAATAGTTTTATAGTATTTAATTTAGTTAATAAGTAAGATCGATAAATAAATTTGTCAAGTAATCTCAAATTTTCAATACCAAATTGAGCAAATAAAGCATGAAATTTATAACTTTCTGCAGACAATTACGATTTTAGCCAAGTTGCTGGACTTTAGAGCAAAAAAACAGAGTTTTGTTCCAAAAACAAGTGGCTTTGTTTTCGACAAAAAAAGTTCGGTTCTGGTACCTGCCAAAAAGTGAAAACATTTGGGGTAGATACTTAAATATTGCTAAATCTAATTACCAATAACGCTAAAACAAAAAGAGAAACTTTAGTAAAGTTTTTTGGGCGTAATATTAGATGAATATTTACGTTGGAGTGATCATATAAAAAGCATTAAGAAAAAAAAATATTGCCATGATGTATAGGGTTTAACCATTTCTAAATAATAAATCTTTAAAAAGTTTTTATTTTCTTTATATAATTTATAATATTATTTAAGCTAGACTTAACATTTTAGTAAATTCAATTTTAGTAGTTATTAATGTTTTAAATAGTTATTAAATGTTTAAATACTTTAAACAATTTTTAATCAATATTTACATTACATAGTATATTTACATATATTAAATTGCATAATAAGTAAAATATAAAAAATATTCGATTAACTATTCAAATAAAAAACATAAGCATTTAATAAACGTATTTTCTACTATTTAAATTTTTTTGATTTAAATACTAGAAAATCTGTTCGTTTAACTTTTACTAAAAAGTTAATAATAATATATAGTACTGCAAATTCTAAATGCGGACGAATATAACTGCAATACGACAACTTTATTAGTTCAGTATCTTTATACTTAATTGATTTGGATATTATACCAAATTTGCAGTTTGTAAAGTTGTAAAGATCGGTAGATGATGCTTTGATTTGCGGTTCCTATCTTAAATTATTTGAAATAAATACGCCTTTAGATCTTTTTCTAATTTAGTTGTACCAAGGAAGTATAATAGGCTCTATTATACCTTTATTATATTCTACTATACCTCCTTGATGCCACTCAATTCTTGCTTTACATTATTGTTAGTCATAAAATATTTATGTTTTATATTTTTATTATCCGTATGTATGATTTTACATAATTATATGATTTATATTTTAATTATCCGTATGTATGATTTTATAAACTGGAAGATAAAACTAAATTTTTTAAAAATTTAATTTACCTTCCAGTTTATTGCCCATTCCTCTATTAGAAGATTTTATATTTAAATATAGAAGTTCTAATATATCAATGTCATTTTACTAAACAGTTGCATCACTTTCATTGTTAACTTCAGCTATTACTTTGCTATCATCTGCATTTAACATTATTTGATTTACAAAATGACTAGGAAAATCATTAATGTATAATAAAAACAAAATTGGATCAAGCACAAATATTTGTGGCACACCGCCTAATATAATTACCCATGATGATACTCTTTCTCCTAAAACAACACTTATCACTTATTTTTTTATCTATCAGATAAAAAAAACTTTATCCACTTCAATATCATAGATGTAACAACATATGCCTCAAGTTTTAAAACTAATTTTTTATGTGACACTTTATCAAAGACTTTTTTAAAATCCGTATGAAGGATGTCAATTAATTTAATTTTGCAACATCTACTGCTACTGTATCTACAGTATCGGTCAAAACATTTTGGACAAACTTAAATTTAGAACATAAATTGATCAAAAACTAAAAAAACTAGTAAAACAATTGTACATATAGTAATTTTTAAATAGTTTAATATGTTCTTAACAAAATTTAAAACGTTTGAATTATACTAAGAATCACAAAAAAAATTTATAACACATATTTCTCAACAAACTACATTTTTCCTTGGAAAAAACAAGGTGGACAAATCATAACGATGCTTTTCTTATAAGATTTCATCGTCTTTATTCAATTTACCGTATTGTTTTGTTTTCACTTTTATCATAACATTACTCTAAAATAATAAAATAGAATTTGGAACGTCTGACCAATTATTTTTTCAATTTAACTAAAAATAGATTTAACTCGTGATAAATGGCGTATATTGCAACTTAAAATGGCTTACGACAAATTAGGAAGTACTTTACGTGAAAATATTATAAAAGATTTTAAAAGCGGAAAATGTCAAGCTGAAATTTGTAGAAAATATAATATAGCTAAATCGACTGTATGCAAAACTGTCAAATCATTTGGATCTCATGACTGCTATAAAACAAACCATCGGGGCGGACGTCCGAGAAAAACATCACAAAGACTAGATCGAATAATCGTTAAAAAGCTTAAAAAAGATCCATTTTTGTCATCCACAAAATTAACCAAAAAACTTGAACTACAAATCTCTAATCGCACTGTGCGACGAAGAGCTAACGAAGCAAAGTTGTTTTCTCGAATGCCTGACAAGAAACCACTAACTTCTTTTAAAAATAGAAAGCTAAGACTTGCGTTTGCCAACGCACACCGAAATTGGACTGTAGACCAGTGGAAAAACATACTTTTTAGTGATGAATCAAAATATAACCTTTTTGAAAGCAACGGCAAGAAGCGAGTCTGGAGACCAAAGAACACCAGATTCAATACTAAATATACTAATAAGAATGTTAAGTATAGAGCGTCTGCTATGGTTTGGGGATGTTTCTCAGCACTAGGAATTGGTTCTATTCACAAAATTATTGGGATTATGGTCCATTTTATTTACCACATGCTGAATAGGAGATGCCCCTAAAATGGATTTTTATTAACAGGACAATGATCCAAACAATTGTCAAAAATTGCAAAACAATGGTTCAAGGACAAGAATATCACCATAATGCAGTGGCCTGCACAAAACCCTGACTTAAATCCAAAAGAAAATTTCTAGGAAATAATTGACAATAAGATTGAGAGTGAAAGTGTGAAGACCTGTGAGGAATTATTTGAACAAATCGAGAAGGCCTGGCGAGAGATTGATATGAGAATTGTTCACTCATTAATTGAGTCTATGCCTCAAAGAATGAAAGCAGTAATTAAAAGTAAAGGAGATCCTACAAAATATTAAGTTAATTTTTGAAGTTTTTTGAAAAATAATAAATTAATTTTTGAAATTTTTGAAATTTTCAGTCGATTTTTTGAATGTCCACCTCGTTTTGTCCAAAGAAAAATGTAGTTTGTCAGGGAAAATGTGTTATAAAACGTTTTTAGTGATTTTTAGTATGATTCAAAAGTTTTAAGTTTTGTTATCAACATAATATACTACATAAAAAATAATATGTTTAATTGTTTTACTAGTTTTTTTTTAGTTTTTGATCAACTTTTGTTCTGAATTTGAGTTGGTCCACCATGTTTTGTCCGATACTGTATATTCACTATTTTTATATTTGAATCGAAAGTTGGATGTTGCATTAAAGGTAAAAAAAGTAAAAGAATTTTATTCTTTTACTAGTAGAAAATTTCTTTTTTTAGTAGAAAATAGTACTTAATATTAAAAGGCAAAAAAGGAAAAATGTATTGAAAAATCTAAAATCAAATGTTATCGTTAAACCAACTTTAAGAAAAACAAAAATATGCATGCAATGGACAGAATCCAACATAAAAATGGCGATGCATCTAGTTTTAACCGGTATATCTTAACGAAAAGTAAGTACAACGTATAAAGTTCCACGATTGACTCTGCAGACCATATCTAGAGTAAGTTTGAAATGGAAGCAAAACCAGGGGAAAAGGCAAATCTAGGTATCTTGACAAAAAAAATATATTAACCAGAATGACTAAGTTGGCAAATAACATAAATTAAATTTTAAAAGTGGTAAGTCTGGTAAAAAGTAGTGACAACTATTTAAAAAGAGACATGGTTGTGTGAGTCTTCGTTGTCCCGATCCTACAACTTCTGTGCAACATGTATGTATAGACAGGAAAAAAAGTTTCAAAATATTTTACAACTTTGGAAGGACTGGTACAAAATAAGAACTTATTCGACAAACCATAATGTATTTAAAACATGGATGAAGCAGAGATACAACTAGAGCATAAACCAAAACATATTGTTGCAAGGTAATGCTCAAAATACATTCAAAGTTGAACAAGTGGCAACAAAGAGACCATTATTATTATAGCTTGCATAAATGCAGCTGGTCATTCCACCTCATATAGTAGTAAAAGGAAAAACTATAAACACCATGTTGCTTATAAAAACTATAAACACCCTTCATGGTTTTGACTCAGAAATTCCTCTAAAAGCTGCAACATTTCTCTCATAATATTATTGAAATAATTGAGCTGGCTTTTAAACCAAATTGAATATGTAGAACTTCCAGCTAACACCAACAGCTGGTTGCAGTCTAACAACAAAACAGTTTTTAGGTTCTACTGAAAAATGGGTATTTTGATCAAACAATAATGAACGACTACCCAGGGCTCACAGTTTCACATTCTAACTTTTGCGGTTTATTTTCAAAAGTGAGGAAATGTGCCATGACCAATTCAAAGATATGCTGAGGATTTGTGCTTAAGGAATTTATTCTTTCAATCCAGATGCTATTCCAAATAAGGCATACATCCTAAATTTCCAGTATAGTATATTTTTAGATATTGTGCTAGTTTAAAATGTATGTCATTAATAAACAGTTCTATCATTGCCTGATCTATGAGAGCACAACTATGCAAAAACCCAACCAGTAGTAGAAAATGAGTCAATTCATTTTTCTATTCAAGACAATACTGTGTATTTGGATATTATAACAGAACTAAGTTTTGAAGAAGTACAAGTTATTGAATCAATCTTAGTTAAAAAAGTCTCTATTGATAGTTCATCGATGCTTCATGGATTTCAGATTGCAAGTAATTTTTCGAATGCAATTTGTGGATATTAGCAACACCGAGATCTAAATAAGATACCAAATTTTCATTTCTATTTGCAAACTGATTAACTCCATCAGCAAATTGTTCTTACTTATCTTTGACAAAAAATTAAACAAAAGAGAATTCAAAAAACTTTGACTTAAAAAATTTCCGTTCTCATACCAGGTGGTTTGTTGTTCGTGACAGCAGGTTTACAACACAAAGCTTGAAGACAGAGCTGCAAAAGTAGCTCGCAAAAAGAGAAAAATTGAAGAACAAAAAAATAAAAAAGTTGTGCTAAAAAGAATTTAGCTCAGATATCAAATATGCAAAAATCAACGAAATCAAAAAAGGAAAATGATGTTTTTTAGCAAAAAGTTTTCCTTTTTTTCTTGAGGTTCATAATCTGTACTAAGCTTATAATGAATTAAATCAAATAAATTATCTTGATTCTCTTCAATCTAGAATCTCATGAATGTCGTAGAATAAAGTTTGATCTAGTAATGACCTATAAAATTATTAACAACCTTGTCAATCTACCTTTTTATGAGGTTTTTATATTTGCTCCTTCTTACTATCCTACAAGATGTTATGCCCAAAAGCTTAACTCGTGTATCATATAAAATGATACACGAAGATTTTTCTACTGTGAAAAAATTATCAAGATATGGAATTCTTTACCTGATTATATTGTTAATTTGTGCACTTTGTTTTTGTTCAAATCAAATTTAAAAAGTACAATGTTTATCACCATTGAACACTATTTTAATTAGTTTTTTGTTTTTTTGGTGTTACAATAAAAGTAATTTTGGTATCCTGTATCACTTATTTGTATTCCTTATTTTATAAATACAAATAAATCAGAAAATAAGTAAATAAATAAATCTAATTCAATATTTTCCTCAGATTCATAGAAATTATCATCGGTGATATATATAATAGAAACAAAGTTTCAAATTTTAGGCCGGTTTCACTGACTTCTATTCTTTGTAAAACCTTAGAACGTATAACATCGAACCAACCAATGCATTATTTGAATACAAATAATTTTTTTTTTCTCGTCAGCGTTGTCTTATTAAAGGTAAAAGTTGTACAACAAATGTACCGAAATACATACAGTATCGGACAAAACATGGTGGACCAACTCAAATTCAGAACAAAAGTTGATCAAAAACTAAAAAAAACTAGTAAAACAATTGAACATTATTTTTTATTTAGTATATTATGTTGTTAACAAAACTTAAAACTTTTGAATCATACTAAAACTCACTAAAAACGTTTTATAACACATTTTCCCTGACAAACTACATTTTTCTTTGGACAAAACGAGGTGGACATTCAAAAAATCGACTGAAAATTTCAAAAATTTCAAAAATTAACTTAATATTTTTCAAAAAACTTCAAAAATTAACTTAATATTTTGTAGGATCTCCTTTACTTTTAATTACTGCTTTCATTCTTTGAGGCATAGACTCAATTAATGAGTGAACAATTCTCATATCAATCTCTCGCCAGGCCTTCTCGATTTGTTCAAATAATTCCTCACAGGTCTTCACACTTTCACTCTCAATCTTATTGTCAATTATTTCCTAGAAATTTTCTTTTGGATTTAAGTCAGGGTTTTGTGCAGGCCACTGCATTATGGTGATATTCTTGTCCTTGAACCATTGTTTTGCAATTTTTGACAATTGTTTGGATCATTGTCCTGTTAATAAAAATCCATTTTAGGGGCATCTCCTATTCAGCATGTGGTAAATAAAATGGACCATAATCCCAATAATTTTGTGAATAGAACCAATTCCTAGTGCTGAGAAACATCCCCAAACCATAGCAGACGCTCTATACTTAACATTCTTATTAGTATATTTAGTATTGAATCTGGTGTTCTTTGGTCTCCAGACTCGCTTCTTGCCGTTGCTTTCAAAAAGGTTATATTTTGATTCATCACTAAAAAGTATGTTTTTCCACTGGTCTACAGTCCAATTTCGGTGTGCGTTGGCAAACGCAAGTCTTAGCTTTCTATTTTTAAAAGAAGTTAGTGGTTTCTTGTCAGGCATTCGAGAAAACAACTTTGCTTCGTTAGCTCTTCGTCGCACAGTGCGATTAGAGATTTGTAGTTCAAGTTTTTTGGTTAATTTTGTGGATGACAAAAATGGATCTTTTTTAAGCTTTTTAACGATTATTCGATCTAGTCTTTGTGATGTTTTTCTCGGACGTCCGCCCCGATGGTTTGTTTTATAGCAGTCATGAGATCCAAATGATTTGACAGTTTTGCTTACAGTCGAATTAGCTATATTATATTTTCTACAAATTTCAGCTTGACGTTTTCCGCTTTTAAAATCTTTTATAATATTATCACGTAAAGTACTATTTTGTCGTAAGCCATTTTAAGTTGCAATATACGCCATATCACGAGTTAAATCTATTTTTAGTTAAACTGAAAAAATAATTGGTCAGACGTTCCAAATTCTATTTTATTATTTTAGAGTAATGTTATGATAAAAGTGAAAACAAAAGAATACGGTAAATTGAATAAAGACGATGAAATCGTCTTTATTCAATTTACCGTATGTAGTTTGTTGAGAAATATGTGTTATAAATTTTTTTTGTGATTCTTAGTATAATTCAAACGTTTTAAATTTTGTTAAGAACATATTAAACTATTTAAAAATTACTATATGTACAATTGTTTTTCTTTTTTTTTTAGTTTTTGATCAACTTTTGTTCTAAACTTGAGTTTGTCAACCATGTTCTGTCCGATACTGTAAGAAAACTTTAGATGTTGCTAACCAGTTAACAACTTTATCACACACGTCTTGTGTCACGTACCATGTGTCAAGGTTTTATTACACTTAGTTATTAATCATGTCACGTGAAATATGATTAAGTGTGAAAATGAGTTTTAAAAATTAAAATTAATGTTATAAATTAAATATTTTTACTATAATTGTTGTTCACTCAATACCATTTATTGGTGACGACCAGTAAGTGGGTTATATAAACGATTAGTAAATGGTTTAACAGGAAAAGTTTAATTTAGATCAGTTAAAACACTATTTGCGAGACATTAATTGAACACTTTGTATACAAAACATGCAAAATAATTAGTGTCAAACATTTTCTACGCCTAAAAAATTATTACAAAGTTAGAATTTACGAAAACAAAGCGTAAACTTTTACTTTTATTCTGATGATTTTCAAAAATTGTTCTACTGATTAAAACTTTCTAGAGCTTTCCCGAAGTGGTGTTATTTTTAAAATTTTTTTAAAGACATTGAATTTGAATATTACTGTAACATAACTAGGGCCACTGTTTTCTGAGAAGAAAGGTACAAAAAGTGGCCAGCACACGGATAATGGCCTGAATCTGTGAATTTACCGATTTACTTATATTTTTATTTAAACCAACAGTCCAGAGGACTCTTGCAGGAAAACAGTCCTTTAACATGTTTTTAGAAAGATTTATCTACTCACGTTGTTTCTCAAATTACCTCAGTAAAAACAGGTTTCTCTTATCTTAGTTAACACAATACGTTCAAGTACGTTCGACGAACTTTGCGAACGTTCGAGCACGTCCTATAAACGCTCATAAACGTTCTTGAACGCTCGCAACAATCGTTGAACGCTTGTGTTAGCTGTGTATATAGAATATTATCTTCAAGTTCTGATCGTACCTACGCTAAGTGAAGCAAAATGGTCAAAATGCGACCAAAACTTCAGTTTTGTAACGTAATGAACATTTTTATCAAACTATTATCCTAATTCAGTAATAATTATAAAAAATAGGTAATTTCACAGATTTTAAGTTACGGATACTCTCCAGACCTTATTCCCCTTTGAATTACTTCGGTGCACATTTTTTTAATTTTTATATTCTAGAAATCATTTTAAGAATACTTTGTTAGTGAAAAAAAAGTGTGTTATGTTCACTTACTCTATTTTTTTTTATGCATTAAAGTTTAATCGCATAGATTTTATATACTGATAGGTGAGTTCTTACAAAAAAAAGTTAAAATTTAAAAAAATAATATTTATTTAGAAAAAAAACTGTTCATCTCCTTTATAGTATAATATCTATGTGGTATTCCCTATTTCCAGTTTCGATAAAATAAAAGTTGTTCATTTTCAACTCCAGTTTCAAGATCTGTGTCATCAAACCTTTGATTGCATATACTTTATGATAATGCCCCATTCATTATAGCTTCCCGATAGAATTTTCCAATTGTTTGTGCATTAGATATGTTCATAATTTTTAATAAAGTGTGGTTCACCATTGACTAAAAAAAACACTTGGTAGATGAATCTGAAATTTCCAAAAGTTTTGAATTTTGGACTTTGCATCAAAAATCACTTTGACTAAATAATATATCTTAATTTCAGTGAAAAGTTGGAAAGAACTTTATACTGTAAATTATTGAGATCACAATTTATCTTTAATGCAAGAGTCTATTTTGCATTCATCATTACTAGATAAGTATTTTCAATACTTTTCCTAGCTAGAGTTGGATTTTAGAAAGATTGTTAAATAACTTTTGCCTTTCCTGGGTTTGATTTAGCCCTCAATGCAGCAGCACATGCAAGTTCTTCTGTACAATGGTTACTAGTTAAACTAAAAAGAATGTTTTATATTTTAAGAAAAAATGTACTCTTTTAAATAAAATTAGCAACCAAAAACATAGCATGTAGGTTTTAATATACCTGGATACTTTTTTCCCTTCAATTTTCTCCAAGTTATCAGTCCATGGTGTAGCAGGCTTTATTGATTTTGATGTTGGAGGACCAAGTCTTGCATACAGTTCTTACGCCAGCCAACTTTGATAAGTTCCTCAAGTTGAGAGAAGGTTTTTCTGGGTTTGTCATATTTGATCTTCAACTTTGCAACAAATGTTTAATCTTTTCTTTTAAGTCACTCAAGCCATGAACATTTATCCTAATCTTTATTTTTTTTCTCAATCACTGAGTACAGGTTGGGATTATTAATTGCATATCACAAGTTGGGATTGTTAATTGCTTATTACAAGTTTGGATTACTAATCCCAAGTTTCTTGATTTTATTCAAAATATCAACTCTTCTAATGTTTACAACATCAGTATCTAAGACCCAACAAATACTGATGAAAAACTGTACATATGCAGAGCCGGAGCCACAGTTTTTACTATCGCTATTTTTCAGGCATGGTTTCAATCCAAATATTTCTATTTGGAAAAAAAATTGAAAAACTAAAACAAATTGAACTCCGAAATAAAGGTTGTATTATATCTTAACGGACAAATTAACAACAATACTTAAAAAAGCTTTTGATCGAATCTATAATCACTTTTGATGACGTGACTGATGCAAACCCATCAATTACAACAAGTTAAAGCAGTAAAAAAAGGTTTCAAAAAAACTCCAGTTTGCTAGAAGTTTTACAAAGACAAGCGCTAAAACAAGATCACTTAACGAATGAAATTTTTATATTACAAAAAGATAATGCATATCTTACTGAAAGAAGAAATTGCAACTTGTTTTCACAAGAGAACTACCATATATTAGGAAAAAAAGCAAAAACTTTTGATAGAAAAAAACCGAGATCTTGCACTCCGTCAAAAAGGCACTGAACGTCAAACAGCAACCAGACTAAAAAAAAAAAAAGCTATAGAAGCTTTAGATCTGGATATTAGAAAAAAGTTGTGTGGTATTAAAAATGGAGAATTTAAAGTTTGACCGCTAGGTTTTGATCAAGACAGTTTAATTAAAACAATTGTAGATGTTTCCATAAAAGGGTCTGTTTCTGATGATAGGAAAAGAACTGAGATTTATTTGAACTATAAAAACATTAGATGAATTGGTTAAAGAATTGAAAAAATATGGCTCTAATCTCTCCAGATTAAGAGTTTATTTAAAATTAATTCCAAACACATCATTGAGCACAAATTCTGACCATAAAAATTATGCCGAGACAAAATTTGCCAAATCATCTATCAATGCCCTTAAATAATATGTTGCAGGGTACCAGGCGCCAATTGGATTGAAAACTGCAAACAAATTAAAGAACATGTTTTGGGTCCAAAATAAGTGAAGTTTCTTTCCCAGGGTAATAAAGCTAGGGAGCCAATTGGATTGACAACTGCAAACAAACAAGCACCAATCATAATGCATATGAAGTAGAAGGTGACTTTAGTTGATCATGATTTTGTAATTGCTTCTTAACTCATACTAACTTTTACTGTAATTGCAGACATAAAAATCAAAAAAGATTGCTTCGAAAAACAAGCAGTACATATACATTCTCTGGCCCTAAATACATTGCAATCAGAAGCGCAAACATGATTCATTAACAGCACATAATCACCTAGAAAACATGAATAGAATTAACTATTTTCCTGCATTTGAAAGCAGCTTTTTTATTGAAGATGGAGTTAGCAAACCACTCATGGTTATAATTGTTGATGGTGGAACAGGTTAAAATCCAAGATATGAAAAACAATTTATTTTGCCAAGACTTATTTCAAAGAGCATGATCTTAATGACATGTTTGTGGCAACCAATACTCCTTGTAGAAGTGACTTTAACAGGGTAGATAGAAAAATGGCAAAGCTAAGCCATGAGCTTGCAGGAAATTATAATTCCATCTTAATTCAAAAGGAGAAATAACAGAAAAAGTTATGGAGAAAGCAAATTTTACCTACGCTGGTGAAGTTGTAGCACAAATTTGGTCCAGCACAGTCATTGGTAGATTTGAAATTATAGCCAAGTGCAAAAAACCAAACAATGAAAAAAGTGTACAGTTAAAGCAGTTTGGAGCAGAATGGGGTGCTAAAAGTCAATACTTCATATTTTAAAATGCAATTATCAAAACTGCTATTGTCATCATCGCAGCTCACTGCTTTATCTTATTCCAACTGGTTTTTTTCCTCCACCAATTTCTTTGTTCCAAAGAAAAGATGGCTTTGAGTGCAATAATACAAAGAACAACTTTGCAAGCCTCTTTTTAAACTTATCACTTAGCAAAACAATTTTACCCAAGACAGTTGCAAAAAAGTTTCCTAAAGGATTGTCATACAATTACTCATGTCCAAGAATTTGTACCAATTGTATTCTATATTTTGCCACTATCAACTCAATGAAACAACACAAACTAGTTTGCTCAAGTATTGGATTATTGAATGAGATTCAAAAAATTAAACTTCATTGCCTATTTGCTTAACGTCTATCTGAACTCATGAGCGTCTCTTTAAATTCAGACAATTGAGTAGTATAATCAGGACGATGTTAATACTTCTGAACTTAACTGGCCTTGAATAATTATTGAACTTGAAACTCCGATACTTGAAAGTTAGAGTCCGAATTAAAGGTCTTAAACAGTAATATGTCAATTTTATTTAAAAAAAAAAACATGAACTGTTACAATTAAACACTTATAAAAAATTCAAATGCTTATATTCGTAGCGTTACACGGGGAAAGGAGATCTTTAAAATGTCACAAAATTTCACATAGGGGTGGGGTTTCTAAAAACGCCTAAAAAAAAGCCAAAAAGTGTTACATATTATTTGAACTGCTCCTTACAAAAAATTGCTTTCATTCGGTTATTACTAAAACAATCAAAATATTTCCGTAAAACTCTAAGGAAAATAGGAGGATAAAACTCGAGGAAAATGACCTACAACTACCAACACTTCATTTTTTTTTTTTACTAATAATGTAAAGAACATAACTTTGAGTGAAAAAACATGTTTTTAAGGTAAACATTTTGTAAAAGTTCTAGCTCTTTTGATCTATAATCGCGTCTAAATTAAGGACGTTTTATAATTTTATTTAAAAGAAATTGAAGCAAACCGACTAAGCAAGTTCCTAAAGAAATTCCAAAAAGAGACTAAATAAAGTTCTGCATAACCTGCATAAACCAAAAAAAAAAATTTTTTGTTTTTAAAACACAATAAGTAGTATTAAACAATAAGTATTTGAAACACAATAAGTTGTATTAATTAAAAACAAACTTTTCTTTCTTTCTTTTTATTTAAAGCCTAAGCTATAGGTTATATTTACGGCGTTAATTTTTGTTCAAGAATAAAAACCAATATGTAAAATAATTTTTTAAACTTAAAATTTTGTAAATAACCAACATTAAACAATCTTTATAATTAATTTAAAGAAATTATGAAATATAAATAATCTAATTAGTAAAAAAAAATAAAAAGCAAATTCTTCTTAGAAAATGCTGCAATGAAAAATATTTTAAATTGGCTTGTAGTTGGAGGTTTTTTTAACCTCGTTGCAGAAAAGTTGGCAATTAGAGCCTGCCAATACCTAAAAAGCAAAAATAAAAGTTACTACTGTCCTATCAATCTATCATACATCCTCTACTTTCATTCAATTTGTAAATTCTATTTCATTAACCTACACACACTGTAATTTGCATAGCTTATTGAACAGCCTAGATTGAGATATGTTGTGGATTAAATAGCTAACCTTAAACTTAACTTAATCTTAAACCAATAGAATAACTTAACCTTAAACCAATAGAACTACAATATACATCTACACCTTAATTTATTAAAAAAAAAAAAAAAGCATAACGCTAAGAAAAGTGTCATCAGTTAAAAAATGTGCTTTTGTATATCAAACATACTCTCATGTTAATAAAGACACATAGAAAAAATTTTTTTTTTGGTTTTTATTAGCCCACAACACAACAATTATTTTGAAAATAACTTGCATGCATATCAGTTGACAATACATAGAAAAAAATTAAGATAAAGAGAAAAAAATTGATGCGTCTAAACGAATATGCCTCAGTGTATATCATATATTCTAAAGTAATTGCATTTGATTTTTTTTTTAATATATTGCTTTACATTACATAAGGCATTTTGATTTTTTTTTCTTTTAAATAGTTAAATAAATTTGTTTTATAGATAAGAAACCAAGTAAGATTCAATATTATGTTTTTGTTTTTATTATTAAGTATATCTTTGTTATTTGGATTGCAGTTTTTTGTTGATTTTTACTTGAACATTATTATTTATCTCTTGACAGATATGTTTACTACTTTGTAGATATGCTTACAACTTTAGACTATTAATATTTTGATATTTTTAATTTCTTTTCCTTTTTTTTCTTTTTTTTTTTTTTTTTTTTTAAATAATGGCGATTTATCAAACCGTTTATTTTATTATTAGTAATAATTAAGATAGAAGTAAATAATTTTATAGAAAAGATCATAACTCCTGAAATTCTTTTGTGTTTATTTGTTACTACAGTAGTAATACCACTGTTAATGTGTTTATTGATAATTGTGAAATTGAAATGGATAATATTAGGCTTAAATAAGTTATTAGAAGAAATACTATCAACTTAAAAATAATTAATAATTTAGTGAAATAATTTGGCAAGCTGAAATTAATAGTCATTAAAATGCTGCTCGGTAAGAAGAAATTAATTTATACCTAAATTAGAACATCATGGTTAGACGAGTTGAAAGTAATTATCACATAAATGAAAGAGATAGGTCTAGACAAGATTAATCATTCTCAAAATGTATGAAATGGTACTAGACAAAAAGAATGTAATGTATAGCAAGAAATGAAACTATTCTAGATTATTTAAGAGAAATGAGCCAGATCTGTCAGCATTGCTGTGCTAAAAAATTTCTTGATGAAGCACATTTTTTATGTTGCTATTATAGAGTGGTAGTTTTGCTTCCGTTTTTACTATTTCCGCAATCTTTACAAGACTTACAGGATGTTATATATATCATAATTCCAATATCAACTTTTTAAAGTATATTAGAATTTAATATGCCTGTTTTTATATTGCTTTATTTACAGATAATGTGGTTTAACCTATGAATCATAGGCCGCCATGTTTTAAAACATGTGGCCAAGTTTTTCATTGTGTAGGTAATCTTAGACCAGATCAGGATATTTCCCCAATATTATCAACTGATTATCTCTGACCCACTTGCAGCAGTTAATTTTAGAAAGCAATAACATCGCAACCAACTTTGCTTTCATAATCTAATGTTTTTATGCAAACTATAGTTAGTGAAGTTGCAGTTGTAATCGTTGGAGTAGATGGTGTTCCACTTGCTTCCAGGGAAGTTATTTACCCAAAAGGTCATTTAGAAGTTATATTGAGTATGTCAGCTTACTTAGATCCTACGGCTTATTCACTTTTTTCCCAAGAAATGGCATAATTGGTTTGCAACCTTGAACATGCAACATTGGTTAGAAATCATGTTAAACCATGCTAAGAAACTATTTCAGCAATATGCTGCTGATGCATATGTTAAAATTGATAAGCAGTGTCTTTCATAGAAATAACCAAAACAAACTGAAATGCATACAGTATGATGCCTTACATGAAGATGTAAGCAACCTTGGTAACAATGATAATGTCAGACCATGATGTGCGTTATAGTTTTCTATTCACTAAGGAGGTATTAAAAAAAGACTATGAAAATGCTATGGTTATAATTAAAAATTAAAAAGTTAAATTAATAAATCTGGTAAACCAACTCTTTTTATTACTTTTTGTCTGCAACCAAGTGGTGTGTCTGCAACCAAGTGGTGTGTCTGCAACCAAGTGGTGTGTGGTAAAAAAAAGTACACAAATTTATTTTCAAATGTTGTTAATTAGTAGTGTATAATAAGTTTTTATGTGTAATAAATTAAATGTTAATTGTTTAAATATAATATGTTAAAAGTTTATATATGTTTATATTCTGTTTTTTTTTATTTTTATGTTGTAAAAGCGGTGTTACTTAGCAGTGTGTAAAGCAAGATTGTTATCCCAGTGGTCAAAGGAAGTTTTTAAAACCCTTAAAATACGTCTTAAAACGTATTAATACGTTATTTTGACGTCCTAAACCCTCTGATTTCTTCCCAGTCAAGAGATGTTACTAAATTGCGGTATTACCTGGCGTTATATAGTGCCGGGTGGTCTTAATTTCTGTTGATTATTTTTTACTTAAGACACTTTAGAACTTAGACAAAATATAACTCTTACTAAATATAATCTTATCTTTAAATATAATCAGTATCAAAATATGAATACTAGAATTTGTTAATCTTTTTTTTTTTTTCAAAGTTACCAAATATAATTTCTTGGACCCATCAGATAAGTGCTAATATTTATATTTTGAGTGGAATTCAACCTTACCTATACCTACTTTTTATTATACTCAACTTTTTGTTTCTCATTACTTTCAGATATTCTTCATGATATTCTTCAATATCATGACTGATAAGTTGAAGATTATTATAATAACTTAGTTTTTATGATTGTAATTAATTAGACTATTATCAGATTAGTTGTATATATTTTAGTTCTAATATATAAGTCACTGAATTTTTTTACGAATCAAATTTTATTAAACTTTCATATAACTGATTATAATGATTTTTTTTTTCTTGACATTTAAACATAATTGTACTTTTTTTTTTTTTTGGTTGCCATTGCTTTATTAACAACTCATAGATAAAATTTTGGACAAAATTTAAAAATTAATATTTTAAGAACTAATAAGTTTTATTATGTAATATTTCAACTGTTAATATGTTAGTATACGTAGTTTATAAATATATTAAAATAATTGCCTGCTTACTGTGATGAATATAAATGGGGGCTGATGCAACAACAAGAAACTAAGAGCTTGTCCTCGTACTTTTTACGCAAATTGTATCTTAATTGGTCAGAACATTGAGAGGATCTGCGTCATAAAACCTATCATTACCAGCTAATGTGCTATTGTTTAAGGTAAAATAACTTTCATTATCCATAACAAAATCCAAGTTTTTAT
Source organism: Hydra vulgaris (assembly GCF_038396675.1). Lineage (NCBI taxonomy): Eukaryota > Metazoa > Cnidaria > Hydrozoa > Anthoathecata > Hydridae > Hydra > Hydra vulgaris. Next base: position 43,230,026 of record NC_088923.1, read on the forward strand.
AATTTTCGTAAAATTTACGACATTTAGGACGCATAGCTTTCTTCTGCTGATGGCTACGATCTGGACGATTTGTTTTTTTGAAAGTTCGAATGTTAGTCATTGTTTTTAATACTCGGGAAATTCAAGTTTGACTACAGTTAAAAACTTGAGCTACTTTCTATTGGGAGCACCCTGTCATATTTTCAAAAAATGCGATTCGACCACTTCCAACTTTTCTTTTTAGAGATCCATTCTCCAATTTTACGATTTTATTGTAAGCAGTTGATCTGGGAAAACCCCATTCCATAAACTGCTTAGCAACAAACGCTTTACCTTTTTCTCGATTTTTTTGGAAAAACATTTCCATAATTTTTCGAGGTCCTTTACTTTGACCATTTTATTTTCAATATTTAAATAATATTTTTAACTTAATTAAATTAAATTTAAATAGATTATAAAATCCTCTTTCAAATAAGTATAAAAGTTTTTTGCGTGCATGAAATAAATTACATAATAAATGCAATTAAAATTTGTCCGAAATTTTATTTATAGGGTGTTAGTTTGCTTATTGTTTAAACAAGGTTTTAATTTAGTAAATTTATATGATATGAAATTTACTGTGTTAATTATTATTCACAGTTATGAAAAAATTTGGAATCTAAACTATTGAGGTAATAATAATTTTGTTTAGTGGTAACATTAAGAGGTCTTTTTTTAATGGTCAATTGTGCTATAATTATTTTGTGCTAATCTATTTTTTTGCCATTGCTATTAAAAACAATAACTTAAGTTATGAATATAATAATTTATTGTAATTTTTTTTTAACACAGTGCCTTTGAAAACACAGCTTGTCACCTCTCTGTTTAACGCATATTTATTACTAAAGGAGAGTATTATTTTGAACACTCTTATTACTAAGCTCTTATGTATTTTTTGGTACCATAATTGATTATGACCATGTTTAAGAAATGTCTTACTAGTCACTAATTCATGAACAAAGTAAAAAAATGCTCTCCTTTATTAATAAGCTTACTTATTCTAATATACAATAATAAATATGTAAAATAATGCTTTTGTAGTTTAAATGATCTTTTTCAGGTATTGGTTAGCTGTGCTTGGCTTTCCTTCTCTGGTGCTTGCTGTTATTAAAAAGAGCATAATATCTTAGGTTACGTGGTCTTTACTAAACGCCAAGACCAATAAAAGCAAGCAAAACCAAAAAGATTATATTATATAGATAAGGCTGCTAATGTCCCGATTTTTACGGAGGAAATCACAGCAATAAACGAATTTAAACTTTCATAGAGTTCTTCAGCGAAAAAACTGGGACAATGGCGGCCCTATATATAGATAAATTTGTATTTTATATTTTTCAGATAATATATCAAGTTAAATTGTTGTTTAATTACTACAAACCCGTATTATGGGTTGATACTGCTTGTGAATATAAATGACTTGTGAATATAAACAACTTACTGCTTGTGAATATAAATGAGAGAAACACAGTTTTTTAAGATATACACCAACATATGTATGAAAAAATGAGAGAAACACAGTTTTTTAAGATATACACCAACATATGTATGAAAAAATGAGAGAAACACAGTTTTTTAAGATATACACCAACATATGTATGAAAAAATGAGAGAAACACAGTTTTTTAAGATATACACCAACATATGTATGAAAAAATGAGAGAAACACAGTTTTTTAAGATATACACCAACATATGTATGAAAAAATGAGAGAAACACAGTTTTTTAAGATATACACCAACATATGTATGAAAAAATGAGAGAAACACAGTTTTTTAAGATATACACCAACATATGTATGAAAAAATGAGAGAAACACAGTTTTTTAAGATATACACCAACATATGTATGAAAAAATGTTAATATAAAAATATTTAAATCTGTAAAAATAAAATATTCTATTAACACGTCAGTTCATTACCAATATAATGTAACAGTATTATTGAAACAGTCTGTTTAACTATACTAACTATAATTAATGAAATACTTTTTTGAAGTTGTTTATACTTTTCATTCACAGTAATGCTTTACATTCCTGGAACTCTTTCAATGATAAAACAGTTGTAATCAATAATAAAACTCAATAATAAAAATGTTTATCAATTTAATAATAATTTAATAATAAATTAATACTATGCAACAAAGTAAAAAATTTATCCTTCATAAAAATATTTAATGAAGTTGTCAAGTATACAAAAAAAAAGCAGAACAAAATCAAAATCTTTTGAATACAATTTTATAATTTAATGAAAATATAACTTTGAAATACATGAATACGAAATAAAACATAATATGGATATATAAGCGCCAAACTGGCCTGTACGCGCTGTAAAACATACGACCACGCATTACGCAACGATTTTAAATATGGAAGACGTCCAAGTTTTATGTAAATAAATTATTTGTGTTTTACTTATTATTCATCTGAAATCTCAATTAAATTTTTCACCAACAAAAATAAAAGAAAGTTTTAATTGACACCCAATAGGATTTTTCCAATTACCGCTTAAACCTCAAATGTCTTTTTCATGACTTTTTATATTTTATTGATATCATATTATTATTTCCAGCTTTAAATTACAAAGTATATTAGGACTACAATATTCAAAATACAAAGAACTTTGTACTCTTTATACCTTTCTCAATTACAACTTTTATCTTCTCAATTACATCTTACGATTTCTTATTTACAACTTTCACGTTCTAAATTACATCTTACGTTTCTCAATTACAACTTTCATGTTTTAAATTACATCTTACATTTCTTATTTACAACTTTCATCTTCTCAATTACATCTTACGTTTCTTAATTACAACTTTCAAGTTCTCAGTTACATCTTGAAAAGGTGTAGTCTACACGACATTTAGTTTTGATAGTCCCGCAAACAATTTGCTTTGGGAAATTTTTGGCTAAAAATAATGCCGTGATTATATTATTAAAGATGAAATTTTTTCGATTTAAGTTTTACTAATTTGCTTTACCTACGTTGGGGCAGGGTTGAAAAGTCTTTAGAAATTCAGAAAAAACAAAAACGTTTAGAAGGGGGAAATTATACCTTACATAGTACCTAAAATATTTGTTTAAATTTAATTATAGGCATTCAACACTTGTGTCATGAAAGAAACAATAGGTTCTTTCCGTGACACAAGTATTAATGGTTGTAAAAAAATTAATATTCCACACTCAATATCTTTACCTGAAACTAAATAGGTGTTTATAAGGGCTCCATCTTATCAATTTTAGTTTCAAACTTAGTTTACAAAGGGCATTTCATTTTTTGAAAAAACGGACTTTTTTAATTTTGTATGTTAAGTAAGGCCACTTTTTGAGCTCTTCGTTTCGTAGTGCTACGGTAAAGCATACTCTTATGTGAAGGTACACCGAAAGGGACGTTTTTTATTTATTGAAGTTATGATAAAACAGCTGTTTAAAAAAAGCCGCAATAAAATTTTCTTACTTGTCTTCTATAAAAAATTTCCACCAACCTTTTTATAAAGACTCATCCTCCCCTATTCATTTAATATAAACTAAAATTACCCTTCCCCTTGTAATAAGCACCCAAGATTACCTACCAGCAAAAAAAAAATTTTTGCAGCCGTGGCGCAGTGGTAGTGCACTTGCCTCAGAAACAAAAAATCCGTGGTTCAAACCCCACCTCTGGGCAAGTTTTGCGACATCTGTTTGGAATGAGGCGTGTACTTCCAATTAAATGCTTATCTGCGGTGTCCTGTGATAAGTCCGTAAGGGCTTCTTGGGGCACCTAATTAAGATAAAAATAAAATAAAAAATTCAATGTCGAAGAACATTTGACTAAAATGAAAAATAATTAATTTATCTCGAAAATGACTTGATAAAGCACAGCTTCAGTGCAAACGCTTGTTTAACAGCCTGCGGGCTGTTTCATAGCCTGCACCTGCAAAGGAGTATTGCTACATCGACTGAGGTTTTGGGCTGGGACACCAAATTTTCCTTCATTATCTTATTCTTAAATCTCAATTAAGTTTTTTTGAAATTTTCTTTACAATAATTTTGATAAATCTTTTAGATAAATCTCTAGTTTTGAAAATGTTTTAAGACCAAATCAGAAATCCAGGGGTACTATAATAGCAGCTTTCTCATCGCGTTCAAAAAATGTAGAGACTGATTTAGTTAAATGTAGATTAAGTTAGCAGTAAAAGTTACTAAAAGAAGTTTTAACCTTATCAAAAGACTTGAAGAAAATGTTGTGTAACTGTTTGTATCTCAAACTATGACTCAGTAAAAGAAAATGTTGTGTAACTGTTTGTATCTCAAACTATGACTCAATAAAAGAAAAGACAACTACTTTTAGATTATCAACAGGTCCGGAAGAGCGTTAGAAATGGATTAAAGCAATACCAAAAGAAAATATACTAGACAAAAATGAGTGTAGGTTGTGCAAAACACTTTCCATCATCAGGACATCCAGGTTATTAAATTAAAAGGAACAACATCCAGGTTATTAAAGTAAAAGGAAGAGAAAGACCTCAAGATCCACCTTAATATTCGAATTAATTCCGAAGAGTTTAGTGTCAACTCCTCAGAAAAAAGAAAAAGCTAGAAAAAAGATGAACGAATTTGAAATTCGTAGAGCTAAACAAAAATAATTCATTTGAAAATATTTGCAATTCTATCTCAAGGAAAACATAATGATTTAATCGTTTTTTTATACTTGTTTGAACAGCTAAAATGTATTATTAATAGCATTGTTTTCAGAGCATGAAAACAATGCTATTAATAATACATTTTGTCTAATAGTATTTAAATACCTAACATATGACGTAAATCATGCTGGAGTTAAATGTACTAATATCTCGTATGTTAAAATTTGTATTCATGTTCATATTCAAGTTCAAATGTTGGTCACAAGTTCACGAGGATATTCTTTGAAAAGGCTTGAAAGAAAACAATTTTACTTCAGCAAGTTGAAAGCATGAGTAAAATGAACTCAAGGAATATTCTTAAGCAGAAATATTTACCTGAGTTTATTCGAGCTTTTGAGTATTTTGTACAATCGCGTAGTTTATATAATTAATTAAAAAATGATTTTCAACTAGTATTGCTGCTTTGACACGAGACACTACCTATAACTTCAAAAGTTCCACGCATTAACGATAATAAACACGCATTAACGATAATAAACACGCATTAACGATAATACTTTTATGTTTATGTTTTTATGGGGGGACCAAAATTTTTAGTTAAAATATTAATAAAAGCACAAAATCAAAAAGTAAAAAACTTTTTTTTACTTTTTGATTTTGTGCATTACTTTTGTGCAAAGTAATGCACAAAATGTGCATTACTTTGCACAATTGCATTGCAATTGGATAAATGAAAAATCTGGTGAAATTGACTTTGGTTATAGAGAAAAAGTATATAATGCTAAATGGGATCACATCTAAAAGCTTCAAAAATTGGAAGAAGGTGAGCTGGTTAAAATGTCTAAGCTGACTTATGTTGTTGTTAACCCAAGACCGATTGAGAGACAAAAAGTTGATACATGTTTAAAAGTATTTTGTGAAGAGACTATAAATGTATTAAAGTATCATCAAGGTATAAAAGATATTGATACTGATAACTATTTTCTTAACCAAGATGGTTCGGTTTTAAAAAGTAGTCAATGTAAAAACTCCAGCTGAAGGAATCCACTTGAAAGACAGTTTATCATAACATTTCGTCAGTAAATGATTTACGATTCAATAGTTTAATTGAGTTTTCTGAAATGTTAAAGTTAACATTGATTTAAGGAAAGAGAGTTAGAAGTATAACCATGAACACAAGCAATACATTATATCAAACTTGTAATAGTTTAGTTGAAATAAGTAAACATTTCGTCCCCTCAGTATTATCTTGTTCTATCTACAAATGTAGTAAATAAAATGTTTTATCTAATATATAAAATAAATACAAAAAAAATTATGTGTAAATAAATATGTTTTATGTTATATAATATATTATAACAGGTAGAACATTGTACTTATATATATATATATATATATATATATATATATATATATATATATATATATATATATATATATATATATATATATATATATATATATATATATATATATATATATATATAGTTCTATAGTTTGTTGGCTTTAGGAAGAGCGGAAGGAAAAAAGTGATTCTTACGCCAACACATACGTCACTTTTAATTACTTTTGACTTTCGTCCAACATTTCCGTGTTGGACGAAAGTAAAAACCATTAATTTAATTACAAATTAATCGTTTTTTAAAAAAACCACAAAAACGCAAATTTAATTGACCAGAATGTTTTTAAAAACATTCTGAATGTTTTTATAACATTTTGAATGTTTTTAACAATATAAACAAAGTTTTTATTTTTATTTTTTTTAATAAAATGTTTTTATTTTTATTTTTTTTAATAAAATGTTTTTATTTTTATTTTTTTTCTGTAAATCATGCGCGGAGTGTTGCTACATCGACTATCTTATAGCCTGACTCGCAAGGGAGTGCTGCTACATCGACTGACAAATAGCCTGACTCGCAAGGGAGTGCTGCTACATCGACTGACAAATAGCCTGACTCGCAAGGGAGTGCTGCTACATCGACTGACAAATAGCCTGACCCGCAAGGGAGTGCTGCTACATCGACTGAGGGTTTGGTTGGGGCAGGCAGTCTATCATTATTAAAAAAAAAAAATTCCGGTCTTGCATTTTAATTTTTACTTTTTGTCAACAAAATATCGAAAAAACTTTCGGACAACATCTAAGGGTTGTATATATATATATATATATATATATATATATATATATATACAGTGGTGTGAAAATTATTAAGACCATTGTTGAAAAAGTAAATTTTTTGAATATTTCCTTTAAAGACACGCACACAATGTCATAAAATGGGCATAGTTCAGTATTTTGTGGATGCTCCTCTAGCTGCAATAAGTTTTTCAACCCTCTTAGGCATTCCATCAATCAGTCTTGGACACATGTCTTGTATTTCTGGATCATGTGTCCAAACCTCTATGAGCGCCTCAATCAATGCGACTTTTGTTGTTGGTTTTCTGTCGGCAATTATCTTTTTGACTATCATCCACAAGTTTTCTATCGGGTTCATATCAGGTGAATTACCAGTCCATGGTAGGATAGGAACATTATTACGATTCAAAAAGTTTGTAACAGAGAGTGCCCGATGACACGGTGCACCGTCTTGTTGGAAGATGAAATCACCATCAGGAAAATGAATTGGAAGTTGAGGTAGAAGGCTTTTCTCTAATATGTTGATGTATTGATGTTGATTCATTCTGCCTTCAACAATTCTAAGGGCTCCTACACCATGGGAACTTATCATTGACCATATCATTACTGAGGTAGGATGCTTGACGGTCTTTACCAGACATTGCGGATGAAATTCTTCCCCAGAACGACGGCGCACGTACTGACATTTATCATCGAGTATCTCGAACATAGACTCGTCACTAAAGCAAACCTAAAAATACAAACACACTGTAAAAGCCTTGAGCTTACATTAGATTAACATCCTGTAATCACTGGTTACATGTTCAATTCATTTTGAATTCATGCAATAAACATAGCCATTGCTACAATGTTCGATACATAAAACAATTGCACTAGTGGGTAATGATATTAAACATCATTATTATATGAAAAAATATGTTACATTTTGCTTCAACTTAAAGTACATGATTGTAAGCTCTTATATAAAAAATGGTAAAGGGTAAAATACCTTTCTCCATTGTTCTGTGGTCCAATCTTTGTGATCCATGGCCCATTGCAGCCGTCGCATTTGTTGAGCATTGGTCAAGAGCGGTTTTTTGCGCGGTCGACGTGCTACAAATCCATCTTGTATCAACCATCTCCGAACACAACTTGTTGAGACATTGATCTGGTGCTCCTGCAGCACACCCTGGAGCTGCTTGCTGGTCATTCTTCTGTTTTTTCGAACGTTTGCAAGCTGAACCCTTCTTGCACGTGGCGTCATGACTGGTTTTCGTCCTGAAGTGGAACGTCTTGGAGAGGATGTAAAACCAAAGTCCAATCGTTTCTTGATGGTAAAAACTGCTGTTTTACTTAGTCCACATCTCTTGGCAATTTCCCGTTGTGAAAATGTTTCCAACTTTAATAATGCTTCAACTTTGCCTCGCTTTCTGGGACTAGGGTCAGCAACTTTACCCATATTTTGAAAATATAATATAATCTGACAAAAAAAAATGCTTAAATAATCAAAATCACATATTTAAAATCAGAAAAATATTAAACTGTATCACTAACAACAGCAATAATCTAACAAAAATCACTTATAGTTCGTTTGAACCATACATATTCACTTGTCTGCAACTTACATTTCACAAGGCAAAATATACCAAATGTTTACTAAAACACATAACTCTACAATAAAAGTTAATAAATTAAAATTAAAATTAATAATTTCAATACTCAGCCACACCCACAGCACGTTTATAATAAAATAAAGTAGTGCTGCAACTTTTTTAGAATCTAAAAAGTGGTATAAACTAAAAAAAAAGCTTTTTTTCTTGGTGGTCTTAATATTTTTCACACCACTGTATATATATATATATATATATATATATATATATATATATATATATATATATATATATATATATATATGTGTGTGTGTATATATATATATATATATATATATATATATATATATATATATATATATATATATATATATATGTGTGTATATATATATATATATATATATATATATATATATATATATATATATATATATATATATATATATATATATTTTATTTTCTATTTATTTTATACATTAGATGAAGTATTTTATTTATTACATTTGTAGATGATACTAAGGGGATTAGTTTGTTAAACAATTCTCACATGTAATTACAACTTTGAAACAAGCAGTTTTAGAACTGCTCATTGTGTACCCAAACCATGATCAACCCTAAACTCATGTCCCCAGAAAACCCATTTGGGGGATTTGGGGAATAGCCAATATATAGTAGACCATTTAGATATAAATTTGGAAATCAAACTATTACGTCCGAGAAAGATATTTTGATTTTAAATTTTAAAGCTCATAGGCCTAAATGACAGGGGATTCTGCATTTTTACTGAACTTATTACTCAACTTGGTTATGGGGAAAACATCTAAAAGTGATTTTAAGTGAAAACAGTAGTGTTTCTGAAAAATAATTTTGGTTGTTTTTATCATTCCCAAAACAAATACCTTAAAATAATGTCTTATTTTTGTGGCGTTTTTTCCAAAAACATTTCTGGGGAAAAGCATGGATTTCAATTTTCACACACACTAGAACATATAAGTTGCAAAAATGCCTCACAAAGCCAAAGACTACGAAGAGAATAAAAAAGCTGTTTGTTTTTTGTGTCTTCAGAAGGGAAATCGTGAGCTAACAACTTTTCTAATTGAGAAAGCACAAAAAGTTTTCAAAGTTGAGCAAGATTTTTCTGATAACAGGATTCCTTCAGGTATTTGTGAAAGATGTCGTGTTGCCATTAGAAGAAAAGATGAGGGTAAAAATCCTCTTCTTCCTAATCTTTACGATTTTACGAGCATCTTAGTTCAACCAGCTACCAGAGAATCTCCTTGTGATTGTTTGATCTGTCATATTGCCAGTAAAAAGCTGAACATCCACTGTCAGCAAGTAAACATAAGAACGAAGGATGCATTGAAAAAAGATGTTCAGACTGTTTTTCTGTGATTGGGCGAGGGATGCCCCACAATTGTACAAAAGGAACAATGCGATAAAATTTGATTGCAGCTACCTCAAAAGACGCAGTGGCTGCAAATATGGTTGTAACTATGGTCATCTGAAACAAACCTCCTTCTCCTCATGGCACTGTCACAGTTAAGCAAAGGGAGGCAGCAGTTTTCCAGTTGTTTCAGGTATGATACAGTTTTACTATCATAAGCATTAATCTCTGTGTCTAATAGCATAGCCTTTTCTTAGGGCCATTCAGCGCAAGAGAACTCTTTCCTGAGGAGAAAAAGCTAACAGCTATAGATATGCTTAAGGTTCAAAATGAAACTGGACTTTCTAATCGTTGCATGAAAAAACTTAGATCATCACTAAATCAAGCCACTCTTCATCAGATTGTTGAAAAAAAATTTGTGATAAGTTTGAGTTACTTGGAAGGACTCTTGCAGAACAGTTCACCTCAAACCATATTCAAGACTAAACAAAGAAAGATTCAACCAGAGTTGTTGTTCACTGCAAAGAAATGTCTGATATTGTCAATCATGTTTCAAAAGTCAGAAATATTCCTGGAGAACCATTGATCAAAGTGGGAATTGATGGTGGAAGTGGCTTTTTGAAGGTATCTTTGGGAGTTATTTAAGCAAACGAGAGGATTCTTCTCCTCCCCCAAAGCGTGCTGCAAAAAACACAGGTGTGAAGTGCCAATTATTAAAAAAAATAATTGCTGTTTCTGAAAACCTACCAGAGTTATAAATACTTATAAAGCGTTTTGAATTTGCTCTAGTTGCAGAAAATTTCTTTTGTTGTTTCATGTGACATGAAAGTAGCAAATCTCATAACTAGACTTCAGTCTCATGCCAGTGCTCACATAGTGTGATGCAGAATTAAAAAACCTTCACATCTGTGGGAAACTCAGAACATTTGGTTCCATCAAGCTGACTTCAATGCATTTCAGAAGTGGGTCAAATTTTGAGAAGCTTAGACGATCAAACACTTTTATTTAACTTTATCCCTCCAATGGAACTTTATCTTTATGGAGTAGAATATCATCAAATTTATTATCAAATAATCTTATTCGGACGTAATAATTAGATTTCAAGGTAGTTTATTAACTAACGACAGTTTTGACTGAGAAGGGAAAGAAAAAGCGTTATGACGTTCAAGCGAATTTTAACGTTATTCTTTGCCTAACTTAAGAGCTTTTTACCTTCGCTTTATAAGGCATTGCGTAAAATTAATGATTATGTGAATTAATAACGACAATTTTCAAATTAGATATATTAGGATGTATTTACAGAATATATTAAATTCACTTTTAATATAAATACTAGCTGCCGTCGAATGTTAACATCTACGATATCAATAAAAACGACCCGACAAAAAAAATAGTCGATTTTAAAACGTTTTAGTAATTATCAAATTTTTATGACTTATTTATTACTTTGGGGAACAACGGCCTAGAGAGATTAGCTAATTATTACATAAAAAGCTGTATTTCAAGCTTTTTAAATTTTAATTAATATTCGAAACTTACATGCCTAAAAAAAAAAAAATTTATAACGAAAAAAAAAATCAGCCTCCGCATTAAGTAGGCCGCGGCGCGACGAGTAAGCTCGTTATTTTGGCACTACAGAGATCCAAATGATTTTTACTACTACATATATTTATAGAATACACCGCGCAAAGGTAAACCAGCCATAAATAAAATAATTAAAATGGAAATAAAAATACGTAACAAAATTCAAAGATATTATCTATTGACCAGCCACAAGACTAAATTACAGATTGAGAAAATATTTATTCCATAAATTTGATATCGTTTGGATAGTTTTTCTATGGAAAGTAGAAGTTTTTGAAAACACATTATAAAAATAATATGGATAATTAGAAGGTGGTCACTTTTTCTTTCCAGCAGCAACTCCTGCTTTTTGAGCTGATTTAGTAACCTTTCCTGCAGTGGCGACAGTTTTATCAACCTCCTTGATAACACCAACAGCAACAGTTTGTCTCATGTCACGTACTGCAAATCGTCCTAATGGAGGATATTGAGAAAATGACTCAACACACATTGGTTTTGAAGGAATTAGGTTGATAATAGCAGCATCTCCAGATTTGACCATTTTGGGTTCAGTCTCAATAACTTTACCTGATCGACGATCAATTTTTTCTAATAACTCAGCAAACTTGCAAGCAATGTGAGCAGTGTGACAATCTAAAACTGGTTGATATCCAGCGTGAATTTCACCAGGATGATTAAGAATGATAACCTAATTCATTACAAAAACATATTTTCATCATTTACAAAAACAAAATTTCATCATTTAAAATATTTACAAAAACATAAGTTGAAAACAAATCCAAATGCGACCTATAAAAATTATATATTTGTTTTATCATATTATTTATATTACTTAATCCAAATTTAACACAATACAAAATACTTTTTGCTCTCAATGTATTTTTAATAACAAATCAAAAGAAAAAATTAGTAAAAAAAACCAAGAATAAATTCTTATTATTGCATATTTATCTTTAGTGTATCTGTTATTACACAACAATAGTAGCACCATATTACAATACGAAAATTTATTGACTAATACCTGGGCTTTGAATGCAGCAGCTTCAATAGCAGGGTCATTTTTGCTGTCAGAAGCAACCATACCACGTCTGATATCTTTAATTGAGACGTTTTTAACATTGAAACCGACGTTGTCTCCTGGAAGAGCCTCTGGAAGAGATTCGTGGTGCATCTCAACTGATTTTACTTCAGTAGAAAGGTTTGCAGGGCAAAATGTGACAACCATACCAGGTTTTAAAATACCAGTCTCAACACGACCGACAGGTACTGTTCCAATACCACCAATCTTGTAGACATCTTGAAGAGGAAGTCGAAGTGGTTTAGAACTTGGTCTAGCTGGGAGTGGAATGTTATCAAGAGCTTCAAGGAGAGTTTTACCAGTGTGTTTACCAGTATCTTTGTATTCTACTTCCCACCCTTTGTACCAGGACATATTTGGGGATGGTTCAATCATATTATCTCCGTGCCATCCTGAGACTGGAAGCACTGGAACAGTCTTAGGATCATAACCAACTTTTTTAACGTAGGCACTAATTTCTTTTTTGATTTCATTAAATCGAGCTTCGCTGTATGGTGGTTCAGTATTGTCAATTTTATTAACAGCAACAATCATTTGTTTAACACCTTAAGAAATAAAAGACAAAATTTAAATTGCTATGTATAAAATAAGGCATAAATTTCATTTAACGTTTGGCCTAAAATTTTAAACAATTATTCAAAATATTGATAGTTTTATGTAAAAATTTAACAAGAAAATTTTATAATTAAAGTAATAACAATTAAATTAATTTAAATTACACCTAAAATTCAACTATACGTCTACAAACCAAGTTATTATTTCATAACTAAGTTAATATTTCATAAACCAAGTTAATATTTCATAAACCAAGTTAATATTTCATAAAATTTTGAATTTTACTAATTTAGATTATAAAATTGACAAAATATTTGTTTGAATGGGTGCAACTTACTATCCAAATAGTTATATGAGTAAGTTACATATTAACTTACCTAGAGTGAAAGCCAAAAGAGCATGTTCTCTGGTTTGACCATTTTTAGAAATACCAGCTTCAAACTCACCAGTACTGCTTGCAACGATGAGTACGGCACAATCAGCCTGAGAGGTACCTGTGATCATGTTTTTAATGAAGTCACGATGTCCAGGAGCATCAATAATAGTAACTACGTATTTAGTAGTTTCAAACTTCCATAGTGCAATATCGATGGTGATACCTCTTTCACGTTCAGCTTTAAGTTTATCTAAAACCCAGGCATACTTAAATGATCCTTTTCCCATTTCCTGGGCCTCTTTTTCGAATTTTTCGATTTGTCGTTTGTCGATACCACCACATTTGTAAATCATGTGGCCAGTACTTGTTGATTTTCCTGAGTCGACATGTCCGATGACAACGATGTTGATGTGAGGCTTCACTTTGTTAGACATTTGTCACTATTGCTCCTGATCTAGATTAATAGTATAGTAAATAAATAAATAGTTATTATTATTAGCAATAGCTAACTCAACTTTACAAAAATTGTAACTAACACTTTGATATGTGGATTGAATAAATAAAACGTTTAAATGACAAAATTCTACTCAATGACGCAAAAAACAAACTTAATTGACGATATACAAAATTTGTGAAACATATTACGAAATTTATAAAAAAATATGACAGTGATATTTGAGGATAACAATTCTTGCTTTTACGCCATTTAAAACGAGCAGTAGTACCTCGATATAGACGAAATTCGCTCGGCTTAAAAGGACGTAGCATGCAAGATCGCGGCTTTATACATTTGAGGCCTGAGAATGAACTGACGTAACAACTTCTATTTAAAGTAATGCAATTGACAAAACGACAGTTTAATTTTCCGTTTAAAGATTATTTTACATTCACAACGTACTTAGTTTATCAAAACTTTAAAAACCGTAATATTGCTTCAACTTATTTTTCTTCACAAGATACGTGAATACATACATATAAATAAATTTCAGAGTAATAAAAATTAAAAACTTTGCAGTCCTTATAAATATTTTAAATTTTTTGACATTAAACATGTTTTTTAGTCGGTGTGTGTATGTTTAGTTTAATATACAAAGTAATAACGAAAACCCACGTCTTCGTTATTACTTTGTATATTAAACTAAACGTACGCGCTATCTTCGAATTAAACTTCGGATTTCTCCATTAATAAGATTATTTTGGCAAAAAAATATATTTTGATGATGTAATTTACGTGAATAAAGCTATGTTTCTGCTTTTTTATATATTTTTCTGTTAAATGTTTTAAAATTATTGTTTTAGATAAGGAGTATTGTCACGTGACATTTTATCGCGGAAAAAAATACTTCATTTGTTTTTGAAAATCTTCGTCCAAAAAAAGCAAGAAATGATTTTATGTAGGTGTCGAAGTACGCACCCATGAAAATTAATAGTATATACATATATATAGATGTTATTTTTTTTAGAAAAGGATGTACTACAATAATTCGATTGGGGACGATGTTTTGCTTTAGAATTGATAAAGTTATTTAATTTTAAATGATTCATCTTTGTTAAAATACCAATAAATAAAAATAATTTTTTCGTCCCCATATAAAAATAGATTCTGCAACTATTTATTCATTATGTGAATATGTTTTGGTTGTTTTTTTTTTGAATTTTTGTACAGTGGGTTTTTTGTTTTCTAAGTGGAGATTTTAAATTTCCCCCGTCTTTAAATATTTTTGAGTGCGATCAAAACTTGTAAGGTAAATTTGCCGTTTTTCTTTAACAAACATTTAAAGATTTTTTCACAGATTTTCACACATCAATTTTATTTTTTATATACCTGAGATTTTATCACAAATTTTTACTTATTTTTTATGTTGTTGATGTTGTTGTTGCTAACCAATTAGTAATTTAATTTCTCAGTAAGTCTTATTTTAAATAAGACTTATTGATTATATTTATAACTTACAATTTACTTTTTTTACAATTTACCTAATTTTAAAGTTATATATATATATATATATATATATATATATATATATATATATATATATATATATATATATATATATATATATAAATATACGTATATAATTTTAAAGTAATTATTTAATTCAAATATATAAATTGAAAGAAATCTTTAATCATTAATAAAATATTTAACTAATTTAAATCAATTTCAAAATCTTTTACTTATTTTATATATTATATAAATATTATATACAATAAATTTTTATATTTGTTTGATATGATGACTGAAAATCTATATTTATTTAAGTTAAAATGATCAATGAAAGTTTTTATGATTGGTATTTGACATTAAAAGATACATCTTATCATGCAATATATTGTAGATGTTGCATGGATTTCAATGTTAAACTGTTTAGCTGCAAGAAATTTTTAGCCAAAACGATCAAATAGATTAGTTGGCAACATCTGAAAATTAAAGAAACAACAAAAAATTATTATTAAAAGTTGTTAGGTGTAGTCTTTTTTACACCTTCGGCAAATTTCCTCATTATAATGTTAAATAATGTAAAAATTTAAGTTTTATCAATGATTTTTACCAAATCATTGATAAAACTGAGTTGAAGCAATATTAAGCGATAAATATTTTTAATAAATGCATCCTAAAGAAACAATTCTATTTCAATTCTATACAAATTAATAAAGCTTCAATTTATACCAAAAAATAGAAAGTCGCAAATGTCTTAACTACTGTAAATTTTTATGGAATATGCTGACACTATTATAAAAAGAATTTTTTAGAAATGATTACTTATGCTTTTTAAAAAAAAAAAAATTTTAAAAAGGGAATTTAATGTAAATATTATCTGAGCTCATTCATTTTTATAGTTTATATAAAAATGATATGCAGGCACTGTTTTAAGGACCAATTCAGTATAAAATCATCAATATTTTTACCTTTTAATTCCCATATACATTTTGACAGCATAGTGTCTTCCCAGTGGGCACAAGATGTAAAAAATACGTCTTTTGAACGTCTTTTGAACGTTTTGGACGTCTTTTGAACGTTCAAAAGACGTCTTATTTAGGTCCTGTGCCTACTGGGTTTTGAATACTTTTTATTTTTAAAAGATTGCTTATGATTAGCAAAACGTTTTTTCCATTCACCCTCTGCTATGCCAATATATTGTTTATCAGGTAGAGAAAACAACAATTATAATTGAGAGGAAACAACAATTTATAATTGCTCTGTTCTTTTAAGAGCATTGAGTACTCTATTTTATAAAATGCATTTTAAAGTTGTTTAAACATATATAAAGATCCTTATTAACATTTGTTGAGCACTCTTAATTGTATTTTAACATTCCGTGTAAATATGGAAACTAATAATTTCACTTACTTGTTGAAATATATACCTATACTAGATGAAAAAAGTTATACTATTTCTTTGATTGAAAAAGTTGAGCATTTTATTAAAAGACTTCGTTGGAAAGCCCATTTTTTCTTAAAACCAAGTAGAAACAGAGATAATTATATAATAGAAACAGAGATAATATTTTTTAATAATTTAGACAATGATAATTATGGATTTAAAACAAAAAATACCCCACCTTTTATACCTGATATGAAAAAATTAATAATAATAATAATAATATGAGGAAGTGGTTTTTTATATATATTGAAAATTGTTGTGTCTCAATACCTAGTTGTGGTACATTTATAAAGATTTTAGCTGTTTAAATTATAATCATAAAGTCTAAATATATAGTTTTAAGTTTTTGTAATTTTGTTATCATTCTCAGATGTCATTGAAACCTTTATCAAAAAGAGTTTTCATTTAGAATACAATAAAAAATGGTGTGAAACGACAAAGAGAAACCTTTTTTATAAAAAAAAAAAAACATTCCGTTATAACAACGTTTTTGTTGTTACCAACAAACGATAAGTCAATTAACAATAAACTCAAATTTTTTTCTTTACTATAAATTTTATCCTAAAAGTAAAAAGTTTCTCAAAGAAAAAGGTTTTCAAAACGTAAGTTTTATTTTCTTTTTTTTCTTTTTTTTTTTTGTCTTGTTTAATTTCAGTAATCGCAAAACTTTACAAAAAATTACGACGTTAGAACAATCTTGTTCTAAAATCTCCACATTTTCAGTTTTGAGATAATACGATTTAAAAAATAAAAACTTTAGGATTCAGATAAAAACATTTTTATAACTTAGGTCTTCTCCGAACCTTTTATACTTATAACTTAGGTTTCAATACAATAGAACAACATTCTGAGGTACCTAATACTGTCAATAATTCAAATTTTTCAAAAAGTGAAGATAGAACAAGATATTTCGAACGTCGCTAGATGCTGGAAAACAAGAGATTTTTTTTAAATTTTATTGAAAATCATTATAAAAAGAAATTAAAAATAAGAATTAAAAGAGCTTTAATAACAACCTGTTTATTTTCGCAAATTTTATGTTTGCGTCAAACTATTATTAGAGTTGTTATTAATATTCTATTGATATTACCAGGTAAATCATGAAGCTGTTATGAAAAAACAGTTATAAAAATCTATAGTGTGAAAATAGCATCCTAGTCAAGTTTCACTATCTGGTTTATACTTTGTTACAATCGTTGTCTTTTTTGTCTTAGAGTTATAAAAACCATAAATAAAACAAACAACTTTTTTAAATCTTTGTTTTTAAAAAAAACTTAAAAATCACGGATGTTTTGAGTTGCAAAGTTTTGCAAAAGTATAAGTACAAAATATTGTACAAAATTTGAAAGAAAAATCATACTTTTTGTTATTATTATTCGATTTTTAATGCGATAATTCAATTTCACTTAAAAGTGTTCAGTACGCTTTTTGACATTAGTTTTGATTTTAACATACGCGCTAAAGCCTCTCTTTTAAAATAAACTAATCAGATTGCGCATATCTCTGCCTATTCTGAGCCTGTATAGGGTTTCAAAATACGCAGCCGGAAGCAGAATCCACTCAACCACGCTTACGCTGTAAGTGGGAAGAAAATTGTATTTATAAAATAATATTTTTGTATGTACAATGTATTATTATTTTTTATATTATATATATACATATAATATTTTGCATGTATTATATATTAGAAGAATAGGTTTTTAAAATTGGTATCAAGTTTAGGATAGCGATGTTAGTTTGCACAATTTTACACGGAAATATTGGGGTGAAAAAATACATTAAACGGATTGAAAAGTATTAATTAATTAACTCAAAGAAGCTCAGAGAGTTATAGACATTATTATATTTAAATCATTTTGAATTTTGTAAAATTTTGCACCCTGCTTCACCCCCCCCCCCTTTAAATATTTTAGGGGGGGGGGGAGAGTACACAACTGTTGCGTAATATTGGGGGAGGGGTCAATAAAGTGTTATGGATGCGTTACGAGGGGGTAGGGGGTAGTAGGTCAAAAAATGTCAAAAACTGCGTGACGTAATTTATAGACGACCCCTTAACAAACTTTAAATGATTTTTAATATCTACTCGTCCACCATGTAAAACAGAATGTTCTGTTAAACATGGGTGATACTAATCCTCAAAAAATGAATCTTCGCAAAGTTTTTGTTGTTTTTTGTCGTTTAACTTAATGTAAACCCTCATTTATAACTATGTTTATAAATATTGCAAAAACGCAGAACAAATTTGATCACATTATATACAACGTTCAAAACCAAAGCCAATAGAAAAGTATAACAACCCTAAGCGGCCCATACTTTTAACGTTTTTCATTATTTCAAAAATTGCACTAACTCATTACAAGCAAGAGAACTATTTTTTTTTTTTTACCGTTTTCTTAATTATTTACCATTCCAGGGTTGCCATCTAGGTTTTTTAAAGCAACATTTTTTAAATCTTTTTTTTTTTTTTTTTTGGGAGGGGGGATGAGGGGTTGTTTGAATATTTTTTTCGGTTTACTTTAGAAAATCTGGTTCCAACCTATTTTTTTTTAAAGAGTCTTTGGACTTTTTTTTTCTTTCTGGATTATTTTATCAAATCTGGTTCAATTCTAGTTAATTTTTTTTTACACCAATTTAATCAAGCTCCTTTATTTCATAAAAAAGTAAAATAGAATAAGAAAAAAATAATAATAAGAAAAATCAAAAACAAAAATAAGCAAAAAAATGTTGTTTGTTTGTTTATAATGGCTTATCTGACATATTGAAGAAATTCAATAAATAAAATTATATTCCACGCGAAAGCTTCAATAAGTTCAAACAATTTATTTGGGTTTGTTAAATTCATTTAATATTCGATTGCTTTTTGTTTAAAATGTTTTTTTTCAATAAATTCAATTTTGAAAAGAATTAGAAATTCCGACGTTAAAAAAGAAAAATACATATAATACATAAAAATTTCTGCGGATATTGAAAATTTACTTACAGTCAAAACAACTAATTATTTTTGCTTTCTTTCTAAAATTGCTAAATTTAAAATTGATTAGACCTATTGGTTATTAAGTTTATTAACCGTTACCATATATTTGATTGTTTATTTTAGATCAGCATTTTCAAATTGACAATGCCAGTCAAAAAATCATATGGAAAACTTCGTAATTATCAAAGTGAGTGGGAAAAAGAATTTGCCTGGGTAAAAAGAAGCTTTTATGCATCTGAAAAACTTTTTTTCGCCTCTGTCACACTAATCTATGCCCACACAAAAGAAGTCTAGAGTAACATCATAAAAGAACTTCCCACATATAATGAAAAATATTTGAATCCGTTTCAAAAAAAGAATAACTTTCCGGCTCAAGTAAAAATTGCAGATGTAAACAAAAAGCAGACATTCAGCTTGCTATGTGTATCTCTTGTCACTCAAAAATTTCAATTGTTGACCATTTGTGTGAAATTATTTCTAAGTATGGTTTAGGCAGTCCCCTTTAAACATTTATAACTCCACCACACTAAAGTAATCCAGAATGTCATTTCATCAACTTTAGAAGAAGAAATTGCTAAAGAAATCAAATCAAAGACATTTTCAATCATTATTAATGAATCAACGGATGTGAGTTTAACCAAGCACCTTGCAATTTAAGTGAGATATTTTTCAGAAAAAGATAAACAGATTGTTAATGACTCTCTTATTCTCATTCAAGCAATCTCAACAACCGGCAAAGATCTCTTTATTGCCTTGAATTATGAACTCAACTCTCTTGGATTATATCTAAAAAACTGCATTGGACACTTCAGATGGTGCATTAGATGTTATTGGTATTGATAACTCAGTCTGGTCTCATGTGCTAACCAAATTGCCAAACTGTATTATGATGCGGTGCATTTGTCACTCCCTTTATCATGTTCAAAATGCTTTTAATGCAATGCACCGTTCCCTCTATAGAAAAAAATTGCAATGCATTTTGGTCTTTGCATTCACCGAAAATAAATAATTTAGAGTTTAAGCTTTGTAAAATAAACAGTTAGGGATGGTATATCCCGGGATTGAATAGAAAAAAAACGCAATTGTAGAAAAAGAAGCATAAGAAGAACTAACGTTTTAAGTACTTATCAAATACTTAAAAGTGATTAACTTAATTATGATATAAATTAAGTACTTCATTCATTAATGTACCTAAGTAATTTAAATTATAAAACAATACTTTAAAATGATAACACAGTATAAATAAAAATAATAACTAAAAATAATATGAACATGCATGAATATACATGAGTTATATTTATTTTTGAAAGTACTACCCTAAAAAATCAAAGTGTCAATCATTTCATCGCTTAATCATATTTTATTTTTTAAACATAAAAACTGAGAATGCTTTTTCGGTATTCTTACTTGTTGGCCGAATAGATAATATGATCATATTTTTTTTAAGGTTATCTAACCATAAGCTACTACTTTCAAATAACAGTATTTCTTTTTGAATTTTATAAGTTATTTTTTACCTTTATATTTTGTGTTCGTATTGCTGCCAATCTTTTTTCCATCACTTCATTTTAATTGTTTTGATATTATTCTACTCAAGTCTCCTGCTGTTATTATATTTGCCCAGTATAAACACTTTATTAGGTTTGTCATAATTTTTTTATTTTTGGTACTTGTATTTGGTAGAAAAATTTCTGGAATTTTTATAAAGTAACCTGGCCACAAAGATATACTAAGCTTCTTAACGGTGTTCTCCACTCTTAATTTCGGTGACTCAAATCATTAAACAATTATTTTCCAATTTCAGATTGTTGATCATTTATTTTGTCAACATAAACTTTTATGCATTGTCAGAAGAAATTAAAGTTGCGTCTTATCGACAAAGTGCTACCACAGTTGCTTTATTGGGAGTAAAAGTACTACTAAATCAGATATCATTCTACATTCTTTCTCATTCATCTTAATTGAACCATCGATGTTGGAATCCAATTCTTTTTTTTTTTTTTTATTATTATTTCAGTTTACAAAGTCAGTCGTTATACAATAAAATAAACTATTAAAATACTTTTACAAATATATAAATATAGCAGACTAACAATATAAACTAGGTTTCCGAAAGAAGATCACAAGGATCTTGTAATCGGGACCTTATAAAATATAATAAAATATATAGTTTTTTACATCTTTTTTAATATTTTTTTATTTACAATAATTGTGAAGTGCAAGGTATTATGAAGAATACATATATATTAATCTTTTACACGAGTTAAACTGTAAGTAATATAAACTAGCAAAATATTGTAAACAATATAAAATACAAAACGTGAGAAAAAAAAAAAAAAAAAAGTTCACAAGTTAAGTTAAAATAACGAGAAATTAAATTTTTTCAAGTGATTAGTAATATTGTAAAATGTTATCTTTAGAAAGAATAAAATTTTTTGCTTTGTTTTTAAAAAGATGAAGAGAATTAGTTAGATCAAAATCAAAATTTGACAAAACAAGTTTATTCCACAGGTGTGGTGCACGATAGGCAAGACAGAATTGATTAAAATTTGTGTGACAAAAAGGTTTTTCTAAAAAATTTATGTTTCTAAGTTCGTATTTGTTGGTTGGTTTTAAATTGAAGAGATCTTTAAAGACTGGAGGAGATAGATTGTTTTTCCACATATAAACAAAACATAAAATTTTCAAGACGTTGAGTTCATATATATTTAAAATTCTCATTTCAATAAAGTAAGGTTTACAATGAGAAAAACGATCAGCAAAGTTATTTATGCGAATTGCCCGTTTCTGACAGCGATAAAGACGTTGTAGTTTACTTTTTTCAGTACTTCCCCAGGCAATATTTGCATAGTTTAAGTAATAATGAATAAATGAGAAATAGAGTTGTCTTAAATTTATCTTATTGAGATAATTTCGAGCTTTGTATAAAACTCCAATAATTTTAGAGACTTTAGAGCATATATAATTAATGTGTTGATTCCAAGTAATGTTCTCATCGAGATAAACACGAGATATCGAGATATCGAGATAAATTTGGTGACGGGATCTCTTTTAATTTCAATATTGTCAATAAAGATTTGAGGCAAGTTTGAGGGTAAGGAATTTTTTTTCTTAAGCGAATGAAAAAGTTTTCTGATGTGTTTGTTATAACCAATAATTTGGTGCCTAATATTAACTTCAGATGTTTCATTAATTAACAGTAAATCATTTGAATCTCGAATATAATCTTTCTCTTCAAAAACAATTTCTACTTTAATAACGACAACTAAAGTTTATTAAAGAAACCTTATGTATTTGGATAACTTCATCAGTTGAACAGACGTTAAGTAAACGTTTGTAGTTTAATAAACCTTCTATATTTTGATAACTTCATTAATTAAACTTTTGGAAATCACACACATATTTGTAATTAAATTGAGTGGACATAGTGAAATGTGAAAAGTGAATTTAAAATCACGCAAAAAATGGAATTAGAATGAATTAGAAAATTCAAAATAAAAAGGTATTTCTTTTATTAAAAATGTTTGATCTTCCAATTAGCAAGTGCTAAAATTTCATTTATTTTTAATAATATATTAGTTTTAATATTATACTATATATACATTTTTTATATGCTTAATCGTACAAAATATGTATGATTAAACATATAAAAAATGTATATATAGTATAATATTGCAAATAAGCAATAATGTTTTTAGTTTTCATTTTCGATAAAATACAGAAAGGGGGAGAATAAAAAGAAAACATTGCAAAGAGGATAAACAGCTACAAAACCAAGCAGCTACAATTCCAAAGCCTATATTTATATTTGATGTCTAAATTTCTTAATTACAAATTAAAGCTGAGACTTTTTGTAGTTTTACTTTTTTAAGACAATCCCGAAATTTCGGAGACGAATTTCGGGACGAACAATTTGTACGGAATCCCGGGGTTTCGGGATCCCGGGATTGCCATCCCTATAAACAGTCAAGTAATTTAATTTAAAAAGATTTTTCAAAATGATTTCAAATGATACAATATCTTGCAATAAACTGATAACTCATTCTATAAAAGAAAATATTACTGTTGAGTCAGCAACAACAAAATACCGCGGTGGCATAACTTGTTGTGTTCCGTTATGCAACTATAATAATTATAATAATTTGCTCAAAAGCAAAAATTTATCATTTTACATCATCAAAAAGGTAAGTAATTTAAGAAAAAAATTTTTTTCTTTTAATTGTTAGGAAAAACTTTTTTCCTTTTATTTCTCATCGGGTTTGTTCTGTCCACTTTACATGAGGAAAAAAGACTTATATGAACAACTTTCCATCATTACTGCTAAACCAAATTTAAGACAACATAAAAAAACCAGGAATCACAGTAAATAGTTCTACTGGATATAAAAGAAAAAATAGACAAAATTGAAAACGAAAAAAATGATGTTAATTTTTCTTTTGAAGAAACCGAGCCTGAAAAGTTAAAAAAAGAAATTGTTATCCTAAAGGACAAACTTAACATTATAAAAACTAAAAAGAAAGAAATGAAAAATGTTTTTATTTACCAAAACCACACTATCAATCAATTAAAATATACAGTTAACAGATTTAAACATAATCAAGCCCATTTTAAATTTTATGCTGGTTTTGAATCATGCAATCTATTTGAAGTTCTACTAGAATATTTAGAACCTGCTGCAAGCTAACTTATATACCAGGGCCCCTGGTATGTAAGTTTACTTTTAATGTATTTGTCCCCTGGCAGGGGACAAATACATTAAAATCTTACATCATCTAAAATCATTTTATTGTAATTAAAATCTGTTGTTTTTTTAATGTATTTGTCCCTTGGCAGGAGACAAATACATTAAAAAAACAACAGATTTTAATTACAATAAAAAGGGAAGAGGAGGCATAATAAGTTCAGAGTCTAAATTATTTTTAGTTTTAACAAAATTTCGACTTAACCTTTTGGTTAAAGGCATGGCGCTGCGCTTTGACATATCCTCAAGTCATGTTAGTAGAATCATAGTGACATGGACTGATTTTAGATAGAGTTTTTGATATTGCTGATGATTTACCGGAAAACGTTTCATTAAATATACCACCATTTCTAAATGGAAAATCTTAACTCAGTGTAGAAGATGAGCATGAAACTAGAAAAATTGCTGCTGTTCGTATTCATATATAAAGAGCAATACAGCAAAAAAAAAATTATCACAAACACCATTTAAATTGCCTATGGCGCCATAAATTAATAAAAATTGGATACTTTGTTGTTATTCAGCAAACTTTTTGCCACAACTTGTTTCAGATAAATAAAATGTTTGTAAAAAATATAAAAACTTTTAATGCAAATATATTTTCTTGCATAAACTCAAAGTAAAATTTAGTTAATTTTGGTAAAGTAGTTTTTTCCCATTGCTCTTTAGAAATTTAATACTATTAATAAAAACATCTTTTTTAGTATAAACTATAAAATCTAGTTCTTTGATCTCTAATAATGCCATAACACCTTGACATTGATAAAAATAAACACGATTTTGTTTAAGCATTGTTTTGCCATCAACAACAGCAAGAAAAAATGTTTTATCTAGACGAGCTTCAGTTATAGTTAAATCTTTTTTTAAATAAAGGCATTTGATTTCAATAGCCCTTTTTTTTTCATTTACTAACACAATTTCATCAGGGCTTGTACCAGGCCAAGGCCATTTTTTGGTTAATGATAAATCCGCATCTTGTTACTGATACATTTTTTATAATTTGATACTTTTTTATTGCGGTGATTTCACTTATTTTACCCCAATTACAAGCTTTGTTGCAAAAGTTATTTTTATTGTTTGAGGCAGGAAATATAGTTTTTTGTCTATTAATAACAAAAACAAAGTTTAAAGATGTCAAGCGTTTTTTTTCTTTCTTCAAGCCGTAAACTTGTAGATTGTGATAAAATAACTCTTTCCAAAGTCTTTATTTTCTCTTTTGATAGAACTAAATATTTTGAAATAAACATTAATTTGGTTTCACCAAATTCAAATGAGTCACTAAATTCTTCTTCATATTCATTAATTATGGTATCAACAAGACTAAATACAATATCAGAATTTAAATCGAGTTCTTTTAATTTTAGCTGATATTCAGATACTAATGTTTTATAGTAGGACGTGGAATGATAATTTTTTTCTTTTAAAAGATTTGCAAATGCTATTCATTCTCCCAGATTATATAAACTATCAGACAGTTTTTTAATTTTTTCATTTTTCATCTTGGATTATGTGCAAAAATTGGGGTTGCACAAAAGTTTCTATTTCCTGATACAAAAGGATGCTTTCATGAGTTGTTTAGATCCTTCTCTAAAAACTCTTTTCAAAGGAAACTTTAGAAAGCTTAATTAGTTCTGAGTTTTTTCCTTCAGCAGGAACATGCCATTGCTGTAACACTTCTGTGCATGTTTTATCGAATGGTACAGAATTTAAATTTAATTGTTTATATTTATTTATTTGAAATTATACTGCAGCAACATGTTTGCAGCATCCTTCTAAACCAGCTTTACAATTACATTTAACATACAATATATCTCCTTCTTTTTTTTTGAAAAAGATGTGCATAAATAAGGAACTGATTTTTTTTTATTGAAGCTGAAACGTTAGCTCTAATAAGAAAATAATTTATTTCAATGTTGACATTAGGTTTAATAACTAAATCTTTAACGAAGTTCTCCTTAAATAGCTGATACCCAGAGATTTTATGCTTTGAATCACGTCTAGCTCCAAAATCAGTCGAACTATTATCTATAATTAAGTATTTGTGTATTTTTTCTTAGCTTATATTAGGTAGTAAGGAAAGACATCTTGACCAAGAGCTTATTTGATCCTGTACAACTTCTTTAGCATCTAGTTGATTAAACTGACTAGATATTTCTCAAAATACTGGCTGAGTAGCGATTGAAATGTTTTTAAAAAAACATGGATCAATATCAATAGCATTTGAATCATGTTCCAAACTAATTTCATAGCTATCAACTTTGTTTATTGACATTTTATTACTGACATGCACTTTGTGTATGTCAGTAATAACTTGTGTATGACAGTACTGACATATGTCAGTAATAAATTGTCAGTAATGACATTGTCAGAAATAAAATGTGTATGACAATAATAAATTGTGACATAAAAATGTCAGTAATAAATTGTGTATGTCAGTATTGACATACACAATTTATTACTAACATGATTACTTACATGTCAGTAATTGACATACATTTATTACACATTTGATTACTGACATAATAATGTGTTTTGATAATTTGTTTATCTTTAGTGAATACAAAGACCAAAATGCACTGCAATTTTTTTCTATAGAGGCGTTCCCTCTATAGAAAAAAATTGTCCATTCCATCAGTTGGCTTTCTTCTGAGTGATTTTTACCTAGAGCACCCTTCGTCGAAACGAATATGAAAAAAATTTGCTTGTAAATTGGCAAGAACCAAAAGCATTTTTTATTCAGTTTCAAGAGTCAAATGTTGGCTCAGAAAATAATGAATGAATAGAAAATAATGAAATGAAAGAAAAATAATGAAATGAACTTAGAAAATAATGAAATGAAAATATGCATTTTAAAAGCTTGAAGAAACGTGTTTTTGATAGCAAGACCTTTGTACTCATTCTTCAGTTTGTTGATTTTCAAGCTCGATTTACATTCAGAGTGCTAGACTTACATTCAAGGGCAACCTCCATATGCGAAATTGAAGGATCAGTCAAAAATGTGAAAATTCTCTGTCATGGATTTTTTTCAAAATAACCAAGGCTTCGTTATTTTGAATGACTTGAATGACAAGAATGACTTGAATAACTTTGAATGACAAACTTGGTCCAAGCTTGAAAAAAGACGTTTAGAGTCTTTTTCCTCAATCAATTTTTCACAGCTTGTCAAATCTGTTTTCAGTGAAAGAACTTTCCCAAGTTGAAACATTTGTATTAATAAATCATGACAGTTTTGTATTTTCGTTTTAGGCATCATGGGGTTGAAACCAGTAGGAAAAATTAGTTGTATATCTGGGGCATCAAATTTTAGAATTTGATTTTTAACTTAATTTTTTTTCTATTAATCTAAAGTTTATTATGCATTTATTATATCAATGATTTAATTTAGTGCTAAAAGAATTGTTTGTAACTCTTAGTAATGTATTAAAATTGTGTTTTTTGAGTTCAAGTTATAATATTTATTAAGGGATAATTTTGCACTTTAAAATCAGCAATTTAAAATTTAACTGAGAAAATAAAAGTACTCACACTAAATTTTTGTTATTTAAAGTTTATATTACTTACAGGATGTTATATATATATATCATAATTCCAATATCAACTTTTTAAAGTATATTAGAATTTAATATGCCTGTTTTTATATTGCTTTATTTACAGATAATGTGGTTTAACCTATGAATCATAGGCCGCCATGTTTTAAAACATGTGGCCAAGTTTTTCATTGTGTAGGTAATCTTAGACCAGATCAGGATATTTCCCCAATATTATCAACTGATTATCTCTGACCCACTTGCAGCAGTTAATTTTAGAAAGCAATAACATCGCAACCAACTTTGCTTTCATAATCTAATGTTTTTTTGCAAACTATAGTTAGTGAAGTTGCAGTTGTAATCGTTGAAGAAGATGGTGTTCCACTTGCTTCCAGGGAAGTTATTTACCCAAAAGGTCATTTAGAAGTTATATTGAGTATGTCAGCTTACTTAGATCCTACGGCTTATTCACTTTTTTCCCAAGAAATGGCATAATTGGTTTGCAACCCTGAACATGCAACATTGGTTAGAAATCATGTTAAACCATGCTAAGAAACTATTTCAGCAATATGCTGCTGATGCATATGTTAAAATTGATAAGCAGTATCTTTCATAGAAATAACCAAAACAAACTGAAATGCATGCAGTATGATGCCTTAAATAAAGATGTAAGCAACCTATATATATATATGTTTCATTTGCAAACTATAATTAGTAAAGTTGCTGTTGTATTCGTTGGAGTGCTCCACCTGCTTCCAGGGAAGTTATTTATCCAAAAGGTCATTTAGAAGTTTTATTGAGAATGTTAGCTAACTTAGATCCTACAGTTTATTCACTTTTTTTCCCAAGAGATGGCATAATTGGTGCGCAATCCTGAACATGCAACAGAAATTGTGTATCTCAGAAATTGTGTATCTCAGTTAGAAATTGTGTATCTCAGTTTTACAATAAATTTTAAGTTGAAATATAGTCTTTGATTAGAAAAGATCGCAATTTGTATGATTCTTTTATGTTTATTTATTATTCAGTTGTAACAATAGTAAATTTGGTAATATGTATAATGATAATTGTGAAATTGAAATGGATAATATTAGGCTCAAAGTTATTAGTGTAAATGGTAATAGGCCACATAAAAATAGTTGTTGTTCAAAAAAAGAGATAGATCTAGGTAGGATAAAGCTAATCATTGTTGAAATGTAAGAAATGCTGCTCAGCAAGCTGATAACTTATATGCAAGAGTTCAGTGTCAAGCAGTGTTAATGTCTATTAATTCGATTTTACTTTGGACACTTGAGAACAAAGCAAAGTATGAATTTTCTATTTATAGTAATATTATTTATATATTTATAGTAATATATTGAGTGGTTTATAGTATATATATTTATAGTAATATTTAAATTAATAACAGTTTATAACAACAATTTATAAACGAACAGTTAATAACATAAATAACATAAATGATTTTAAATTTTTTTATAATTTCAAACATAATTATTCTTTTTATTTTATTTTTAGTTGCCTTTGTCATCACTTGATTAGTTTGCTTACTGTTGAAACATGGTTTTAATTTTATAAATTTAATATGATGTTAAGTTTACTCTATTAATCATTACTCAACAGTCAGAGAGAAGCCGGAACTTAATTAAGAAATGCTGGGAATTTATCTTTTAATCAAGGTAATATTTTACAAAACAAAATAATTAAAACAAAATAATTTTGTTTACTGGTAACATAATAAAAACAGTTACTATTATCTATTGTGTGTTTTTTTACTTTTTTTTAACATTCTGCTTTGAAAACATTTTCTTTCTCTCCCTCTTTCTGTTAGATGAGAAGGAGAATTAATAAAACTTTTTACATACTTCTTAATACCACAATTGATAATGACCATTTATAAGAAATATCTTACAAGTTGCTTGGTATTTTCTGATATAATTGTTTAAGTTAATAATTATAATTGTCCCTCGGTTGTTCAAATATTGTAAAAAATAAAATCTTTTTAGTTCAAGTATTTAATTTAAAAAGATATCTTATTAAGTTGTGGTTTTATTGCGTTGTATTATCTATCTTTTTTATAATATTTTCTTTTTTAATTATTCTGGAGACACAGTAATGTGTGGTTACAAATATCTTATGCTATGCGCTATTGTTGCTGTGTTTTGTGTTGATAGAACTAGGCTGTTATAGCTATTTTTTTGTTCTTTATATTTTTTGTAATATTATTATCTTAATTCAACAATAAAATGCAAATAATACTTTTGTAATTAAAAATTGTAATTTTTTTTTCATTTCTTTTTTAGGTATTTGCAGGCTTTACTTGACTTTTTTTTACTGTACCTGCTGTGTTGTGACAGATTTTAAAAAGAACTTCACTGATGTTAATGCAGTTTTTATGTCGTTAACTATAAGCAATGATATTGCTGATAGGAAGTCAAACTTAAAATGTTGTTATAGATAAATTTGTATTTAATTTTTTAGATAATATATCAAGTTATTGTGTTTTTATTGTTACAAATGATTTAATTACTAATAACCCGTATTACGGGTTGCTTACTGCTATTATATAATTATTTATATTTATATATTATTTAAATATTTATATAGTAGCAAATGTGTGTTTTGAAAAATTGCCGAAAAATAATAAATGTCCCCTCCCATGTATTAAGTACCTATAAGTATATTTTTATCTGAATGAAGCATTTTTCGTAAAAGCATTGGTCCCTAACATGAAGGTAAAAAACGTTTGCTCCGTTAGATTAAAGTATTTTTATCTGCTATCATTAAGAAATTTGTGGCCTTTAACCGGGCATTTTGAGTATTCAACGATGGAATAAAGACTAAAACAAAGCAGCTAGAACAGGTCCAAGAACATTCATAATGCATTTCGAAATCTTGTATTTCGGAATATGACAACACAATTTCATAAAAGAACGAAAAAGCGATTTAAAAAGGATTTAAAGATGGAATCAGGAGTAAGAAAATATATGTATATATAGTTTCCATGAGAGGTCAGTGCAAATTTTTATTTTTATTTTGTCCTTGGCTTGAAAGGATGATTGAAAATAAAAATTGAAAACAAATTTATTTATACTTCTTTATTCACCGGTAACGCAAACTGAAATGAATGTCAACTGTGCTTTTATACTTGCATGGACTTCTTTTAGAAAGTTAAGTCTATATCACCGGCAACGATACTTTGAAGTTGTGTTTTCAACAAAGTTCTAAATTCGTGTTGAACACTGAGCATTCTTCTTGAACATTCCTAATTTGCTAGAGTTGTGTATAATGTTAAAATATTTCTAGAACTTTCAAGAAATCTTTTGAATTTTGAAGACACTTCCAAAACGTTCTTGAACTGTTCCAAAGTAATCCATACAAGGTTATAAGCTGTTCTAGCAGACTTCTCAATAATATTAGAAAGAATATTGTATAAATGAACAAACTAGCGATGTTAAACTTTTTTATGATCGTTTTTCAGAGAAACGATTCTGCTAAACACGCTGTTTTCCAAGTTACACTCAGTATTTGCTTTCCTTTAAGAAATCTTTATTTCAAATTGAGATTTCTTAAAAGAAATTGATTTGATTTGAAAAACGGATTAACTTAAAGTAAAATTTAATATCAATTAAAGTTGATTAAAAAAGTTAAACAAGCATAACTGGTAAATAACAATCAGCAAAATAAAATTGATTAAAAAAAGTAAACAAACGGTTAATTTTTTGATCAGTTTTTAAATCGTTTACTTTTTTAAACGTTTACTTTTTTAATCAATTTAACAAAACGTTTGCCAGTGGCGGATAAAAACTTTTTAGGGCCCGGTACTATTTTAAAACATGAGGCCCTTTTCCACATTATAAATAAAAGATTTTATGTTTAGAGTTTCTTTTAAAATAGTCATTTTTTTGAATCGGGGCCCGGAAAACTGCGGAGCCATGGACTATAATCACCACCTTAATCCAGCATTGCTAATAGCAGAATAAAATATTTCATTAAATAAAAAATTATCTCGCAGGGGAATTTTTGAATAAACTGTAAAATGACAAGTTTATGTAAAAAATAATGATAATAATTAGATGACTTTTGAATGTTTAACTTTTAAAGTTTATAGCAATTTTTATTTAATAAATATAGTTCATATTTACATATGTATTTACACCATATAATTAAAAATGGTAAGCCACTTGCTAAGTTTAAACCGATCAGTTGGCTACTAAAAAATCTAATGAGCGCATTTTTATGATTAACCGAATGAAAAGATTACTTTATCTAAAGTGGATTAAAGCTGAAATAAACTCATTCATTAAGAACGAAAAATGTTTCGAAAAAACAGAAAGTTAAAAGGAACTAAAATGAATATTATTACACGATGCCCATAGATTTTGATAAAATAAAAATTAAATAAAAAGAAAGTATGAGTTTGACTTACAAACTGACTTAAAATTTTAGAAATGTTCAACTGAAAAGTCACCTCACAAGTGGTGACCTTCCCAACATATCGTAACTCCAGAAACGATCCAAAGAGCACACTTGACCTTATTATAACAGATGACCCAGACAGAACTTAATTTTGCCGAGTTTCTTAAAAAAAAATTCATGTATTATTTATACTAACTTGATTTATCGTAACTTACTTTACTTATCCTAACTTGATTTGCAGCCGTGGCGCAGTGGTAGCGCACTTGCCTCAGAATCAAATGTTAGAAGAAATTTCATTACTATTTTCCAAAAAAATGATAATAATTGACTATATTGTAGAATTATAATTTTTCTAAAGTAACGATTTACGTAATTTTAAAAATATTGTTTCTAAGTTAGTACGCGGTAGCGGTGTAGTGGTAGAGTGCTCGTTTTCTTAAGCGAGAGGTTCTGAGTTCAATCATACCACGTCCCTGGTAGTACCGCGCTCAACTTATTTTTCCGCGCAGCGGCCTTGTTTGTTAAGGTTTGTGTTTCGGAGTTATAGAGTTAAGAGAGGGTTATAACCACGATTAAATAGCCTCCTCGTCTGCAGTGGCCTTCTGGGCCTTGGGGAGGTGAATTAACAAAAAAAAAAAAAAAAAGAAAAAAAAAAAAAAGAAAAAAAAAGTTTACTGTCTTAATCATAAATTAATTTCTAAATGTTTATAGGATTGATATTGTATACAAATTATTATTAAGGACTTCTGGAAGTACCTTAATAAGTTCAAAAAAAAAAAAAAAAAAAAAGAATAGAGGAACTCGAAAAGATCGTTTTCAATGAATATACTAATGAAAACAGCTCGAAAAATAAAAGATACATCTGGAGTAGACTATAAAACAGACTATTAAAGAGCAGACTATAAAGCTATTGCAACACGAATACTTACATACGACTGGACCAACTTATTTGAAAACTTTTTTGATGAATGATAACTATTCGGTCTTCATCGACAAGTATAACAAGACAGTTAATTTGCACATTCCATCAACTAGAAAACCATTTATTGAAAAGAATGAGCGCAGAACACGCTAAAGGTTAAGGAGGCAGTTAAAAATAAATCTTAAAGCAGGTAATAATTCTCACAAAACAATTAAATAATAACATCGAGCTGGGTTTAAAAACGTGACCAAGGTAGTCCAATCAGCAACCAAAGAATATGAAAAAGAAATTGCCAATGATTTAAATAAGACCCTAAACTCTTACATGAACATGTAAGACATAAGCAAATGACAAAAGAGTCAATAAGATCTCTAGCAGATAATGATAAAGTTAAGATAAAATTACAACGAACGGAGAAGAAATTGCCCACATAATAAATATTTACAAATCAGATACGGCTAAACAAATGCCAGAAATCAAAAGTCAAACAGAAGCCGAATAGGAAATGAATGAACTCTCGATAAAACAATCAGATGTCCAAGAAAAGTTCAAAAGCCCAATCGAATTTAAATTCAAAAGTACGAATTTAACTGTAAGACGAGTTTAGGCCATATTTGTACCCCGAATTTAACTGTAAGACAAATTTTGATTTTGAAAACACACTTAATTGAAAAGGGAATTTAGAGATTTATTTCAAACTTTAACTAACTTATTATGCATTAATAATATTATTGACTCTGTAAGAAAAATCTATTTCTAATATGTTTTTTTTTTCTTTTACCGAGTTAATGTTCCCATCGCCGAGGGGGGACTTTAGTCGACGAAGCTACTTATTATTTTTTTTAACAGTGGTTACCAACCCTCTCTTAACTCTTTAACTCCGAAACACCTTTACGAACAAGGCTTCTGCGTGGAAAGCAGGTTGGTATACATGAAATATCAAGTATATTTTATGATTATTTTTTTTTTTTAATTGAAAAAAATTTAAGCATCGGTGTTACGTTCGTTCAACTACGTTTAACTACGGTCAACGAAGTTGAACGTAGTTGAACGTAAATAAACGTAACGTAGTTTTGTTTCAATTACGTTACGTTTATTTACGGTACTTTTGTATTAATCATCTTAGTTAAACGTAGTTGAACAAAGTTGAACGTAGTTGAACCAAATACATTTTTGAACAACCTAATTAACTTTTAAAAACCACTGATTTGTATTGCTAGTATAAATAACCAAAATTAAATTTAAGAAGATGTTAAAGCCAGAGTTTAGTGTGATTTTAGAAAGTCGAGCCTAAGCCTGCAAAAATGTGGAAAATTTTTATTTCAACTTTGTTTATTAAATAGCTTACACGATTGGAAATAACTCTACAATAGTAGTACTAAACTTTTTGTTTTTTACTAAAAATTAGTCAAAATAAATAAAATGTAGGTCCCCAAATGTGGCAATAGCCAGTATTAAGTCCTGATTATCTTTTTTCAGTTTTGATTTAGTACATTTGATATCCTAGTTTTTCATGCATTAAGGTAATTAATTTACATCTTAAATTGACCTAATACCATTGCTAATCTTAGGTTGAAACTATTAGTTGAGGCAACATTCATATATATTTACTAATTGCAAATTGGTGATGAAGTTTTCAATATTTTAAGTTATCCTGCTCAACTTCGTTCAACTTCGTTGAATTATTATTTCGTTACGTTGAATTTTGGTTTTTGGGAAGATGAAGTCTGACTACGTTACGTTTCGGTCACAAAAATGAAGCTAACACTGGTGCTTAAAAAAATTAATAACTTTTAAATTTAACTGAAAGTTAAATATTTTTTTTTTAAATATTATTTTGCAGTTGTTACCGAATTTAACAAAAAGCTGAATTCCTATTTCAAATTCCGTTCCGGAAGCCGAAGCCAATTTCGTCTTTCAGTAAACTTCGTAATAGAAATTTTAACAAATATTCACCGACTTTTATTTTGAACCAATTTCGTTTTGGTTTAGTACTTTTTATATTATTTTAACTTTATAAGTTAGTATTTTGATAAAATATTTTAAATTAAACAAAATAAAAGACAACTGACTTAACTTTTTGAAACTAATTTATTTGTATCAATCTTTTACAATTAGCTTCTAGATGAAATTTTAAATTAAAGCACACACCGCGTGATTTCGCAAAAATACATTAACAAAATTTGCCTGGTTTTAGAAAAAAGGGTCAAAAATTAAACAAAGATGCAGTTTTTAATTAGTTTTCAACAATTTCTATTATATCAGCCATCGCCAAAAGAGCGGTTTCAAAAAACTGAAGTAAAAATAACTTTAAAAAAAAAACAATTTTTTTTAAAAAACACTTTTAAAACGAGCGTTTTTTAAAAAAATTGTTGTTTACCAGATTCAAATAAACTTTCCCCCAAATTTCTCCACTCCCGTTTAAGCCGAGTAATAAAGAACAATTTGTCAAAACAAAAAGAAAATTTTATCTTACAATAACGATTTTATAAATCAATATAAATTATTGCAAAAACATAAAAACAGTTAAAAATTATTTTTGGTTTAAATTCAGTTACAAATTTTTCGAAATACATGTTTACACAGCATACATTTATATTTTGTATATCAGATCATTTTTTGCTTTAAAATATTCTATTCTCAGTTAACATGAGTTTTTACAGCTTCAATATACGTTGCAATATAGGCGTCACCTGTTATTAATACAAGAAGAAGCCACAGCGGTATAAACACAAAAACATATGACAATTTAATAAATCCATCTAGTTTCGCACAAAGTGTCAGAGCAAAAGAAATTTTTAAGGAAATTAACACTAGCAGCCAAAATTTACGCGAAGTCGTAAAACAATTGAAATATGTATTATTTCGACGATTTATTTGACAAAACAGCGACAAAACCAAAAATAAAACAGCAAATAAGTCATAAACCCACATAGGAACAAATATAATGTACCATGACCAGTCTTTTCCAGCGCTTCCGTCAAGTTTAATAACAATCGCAAGCAAAAAAAGCGAAACAAACGCCCAAAAAATTGAAACACGTAAGAGAAAACCCATTATAAAACGTTTTTGATCTAAAAATGACTATGTTTCAAAATCTTTCTTTGTTTTGGAAACAATTTCGAACAACTTGTCAATATCTTCTTGCTGTTGTGTAAACTTGTCGTACTGAAAAGTGACAACAGGTGTTTGAGTTACAGTGGAGTAAGCTGGTAGCAGAAGTCTAATGTCAATGAAAAAAACATCCATTTAGAAATGTTTTTATGTCGATAAACATAAAAAAATAATTAAAGCACCAAAATATAAAATAAAATGAATTTTACCTAATTTGCTTTAAATTCGTTTCTAATGCTTTTTCTATTTCACTCTTAAAAAAACCCCATCAAATTAACATAAAACAAACATTTTCTAGAAAAATAACACTCCAAAAGTATTTTATTTCTGATTGTTAACATTTTAACAAAGCTATTATTTTAAATACAAATTTATATACGTTTTAAATATTATTTTATATACCCATTTATTATACCTTTTTCTCCAAATTTCCTTCGAATTGCGGACACTTCCAGATTATGTTTGCTGAGCAGAGACTTGGTCCAACTTCCACCTATATATTATAAATGATATTGTTATAGGTATTCAAAAACTATAACAACTAACAGGTTCAAATTAAAAAAGAAACCACAAAAGTAATTCGTCACTAGAGTGACCATTAATCAGAAGCATATTTCATCGGGTGACAAGAAAAGCTAGTTAACAAAAAAACAACCATTGAGTAATTTGCATTTTAATAGTTTTTGTATACTGAGTTCAATGTTTTGAATTTAGCAGGGCTAACAACACCGGGGGAAGGAGGAGAGAGGAGGGAAAGGGGAGAAGGGCACACTCCCCCAAACTTTTATTAAAGGACCTTTTTTTTTTAAAAAGAAAACTCTAGATATAATAATAATATACATAACTAATAGCAAATGCTTAAACATTTGCAAGCAGGGCAACTAACAACGACCCGCTCTGATAAATTCAATTCATTTTGTTTTTAATTAAAAGTTTGGGAAAAAATAAGTCAAGTTGATTTTTAAAGGCGTTAACTGACGCGGCAGATACGATGGAGTTTGGAAGGATGTTCCAGTCAGGTACGATGCGATTACAGAGGAGGAATTCTCTTTGTAAACAGTTTGCTACTGCTTGACATTGAAGACGATGACGTTAACCACGAGGCCGTTGGCTGGTCCTTGCACGTTTAGTGCTGGAACTAGTGAGTTTGGTTTACAAAGCTCAACTTCGTTTATGCCGTGGTATAGTTTAAAAAACTGTATGTCACCCCTACGCCTTCTATCCTTAAGCGATTGAGTGTTTATTGCGGCTGGTCTTTGATGATAACTTAAAGACTTGAGATGAGGTACAAGCTTAGTGGCTCTTTCATGCACTGATTCGAGAGCATCGATGTCTCCGTAATAGTAGGGGTTCCCCAGGCGGCAGAGCAAAACTCGAGATGTGGTTGTACATAAGTTGTATAAAGTACATGAAAGCTGTTAATGTCCCAACAGTTGAATGTTCTTTTTAACATCCCTAGTGCCGAGTTAGCTTTGGCTACAGCGTGTGCGACTTGGTCTTGCCACTTAAGTCAGTCATTGACAATGTACCAAGATCACACTCGGAGGTGGTCTCACTAAGGCTGTGGTAGTTACCGATGCGGTCTGTTATGGTAAACATTACGTGCGAGCCAGGTAAATCGTCAATAAATGCAGTGTTGAGGCGGTTGTTAACTCTCTTGTCAAAAAATATGGCTTTACACTTGTCCTCGTTAAAACTCATGCTCCATGTGTGGGCATATTTAACTAGGCCATCGATGTTCTCTTGGAGAAGTTGGTAGTCAGAGGTGTCTTTGATAACAGCTATTAGTTTTGTATCGTCGGCAAGAGTTTACAGCAGTGATGAGTAAGGCTTGGCATACCGTTGATGAAGATAACGAAGAGAACAGGTCCTATTACAAAACCTTGCGGAACTCGACTGAGGACATCCAACCAATCAGAAATGTAGCCACTTTGTATGATTCTTTGACTGCGGCTGTTTAGGAACGATGCTATCCAGCTACATGTACTTGTGTCGAAGCCATACGCGTGTATGACAAGTAGAAGCAAGTGACTAACCTTATCAAAGGCTTTAGCAAAATCAAGAAGGATCATTACAATTTCAAGACGAGATTCAAGGGCATTAGATATAATGTCGAAAGTCTCAATTAGATTTATCATATAGAGGACTTTTTTTAAAAATTTATGAATGTGCCCCCCATTTCGAAACCCATGTCAGCCATGTTTATTGATATTTGCTTTTTTAAATTTTGTAAAAGTAATTCACCTATGGATATGATGACTTTTCCTTGGGAAAGTTGTTGGTATTTTAATGTGCTTAATGTAAAAAAAAAACATTTTTCCTATTGGTTTGAAATTTAGTTTTGGTTACTTACTACTATTGTTAATGATTAATTCGGTTCATTTCATTTCATAAGTTTCACTATATATTCAAATTTTTGTAAATGTTTAAGTATAATACATATTGGCTGTTCGTTAAATATAATACAATCTTATTGGTTGTTTGTTAAATATATTACAATCTTTTTGGTTGTTCGTTAAAAGATAAGACTCGTCATAATTATGCACTTTTATCTACCTGATAGCATGTTACCATTTCCAAAGCTGCGTTTTATTTGCGAAAATATTTTTTATGTATTACAATGTATCTAAAATTATATTAAGTTTTTTATAATTGAAAAAAGCTTTTCAAAAGAGTTACAAAAAAAAGGCAATTTCTTAAGTTCTGACAAGTTTCGTAAGTGACATGAAAACACCATATTTTTAAAAAAAGCTACTAAACAAAATTTTTTTTGTTACTTAATTTATTTGTTGAAAATGTATTTATAATTTTAATTGAAGTTTTTCATTTTCATAACTTTTACAACTATTTTTAGGCAAAAATTTCAATTGGTTAAATAAAATAACAAATAAAAACTTAAAAAGTTTTGAAATATTGGAAAAACTATTTTACTGAAAAAAAAAAAGAAGATTTACAACAAATTTCTGAAAAGACTTTATTCAAATACATAATAAATATTTTTGTAATACATAAAATCTATTTTTGCAAAATGCAATCAAGTAGATGAGTAAGGACAGATTTCCACTTACAGGAAATTTTTTCCAGAATTAAATGGATAACAAAATTATCCAAATATGTCACAAAAAAAAATTTATGACAATTTTTATGTTATACGATTGGATAGTTTTCTTTTTTTTCTCTAAAGATAGTTTTCTTTTTTTTCTCTAAATTTCCACTTCAGGAAATTATTTGCGCGTTGCACAGAAAATTTCCTGAAAGTGGAAATCTGCTTTAATTTTGACAAGTCTTATCTTTTGCTCAGAAATTTGTTGCCAATCTGTTGCGAAATTTGTTGCGTGTTACTCTTCGGTATAATATTTTTTGCCCTATTTATTTCGAAATATTTTTTCCATTATTTTGAAATTTATTTATTATTTTATTATAACAATTAAATTTTTTGCTTAAAAATTAGCAAACAAACAAAATATATATATTTTTTAAAAACGTTTTACACATTAGGCATATAAAAGTGAATCTGAATAAATCTTAATTTTTTATTAAAAAATTTTTTTGTTACTTTATCACAGCATTCTTAAGTAAAATATAAGAGTTTGTTATCTTACCTTTACCACTTCAATAGTGCCGCTTTGCAGTGGTTCTGGCAATTCTGTTGATAAAAACAAACTCTCAACAGCAGTCTTTACAATCTCTGCATAAGCACTTTGTTTTGGACTTTTTTCATATGAATAACTTTTAGTTTCTTCTTTGCCCAAATCAAAAAAATTTATTAAAGTTCCGTCGACTAGCACGGAATCTAAAAATAAACATTTGAAACAGAAATCATTCCAAGTTGTAAGGAGTAAAGGTTGCAAAAACTTTTTAACATTAATATAATAAAATAATAACAATTGTGTTTTAATAATAATAAGGTGTCTTCTTAAATATAATAATGATTGTAAAGTGCTTTTTTTAAAGTTTTTTGGTTATAAAGTTTCTCTTTAAATCACACTACCATATTTCTAACTTATATTTCTGACAATTTACATAAAAAGTTATAGGAATGACAAGTTATAAACATAACAAGTTATAAACATAACAAGCTATAAACAAGAAAAGTTACGGATAAAATAGATAAAATATATTAAAAATAGATAAAATAGATAATAATATTGTATAGATAAAATTATAGAAATAAATAACATTAAAAATTATAAAAACGACAATCAACATTATAGATGTAAGTAGCAATCAACAGCATAATACTTAAACTATTAAAAAATTCATAATTTTAGTACCAATTTTAAATAATTGTTAAAAGTTTAAACAAATGAATGTACAAGTCCAGTTTCAAATCTGGAAACAAGGTTTTCATAGTTTAAACAACTAAATGTACAAAACCGAGTTTCAAATCTAGAAACAAGGTTTTCATAGTTTAAACAACTGAACCTACAAACGGGGTTTCAATTGTGGAAACAAGGTTTTTATAGTTTAAACAACTGAATGTACAAAACCCAGTTTCAAATCTGGAAACAGAGCTTTCATAGTTTAAATTTAATAGTTAACACAAACAAGTTGTCCAAAAAACACAACCAATTTGTCCAAAATTATTTGTTGACATGAATACTTAAGAATAGTTGATAAAATGTTGCATATTCATTTATTTTGATTATTTAATATATTTTTAAATATATTAAATAATCAAATTGTTTTAATATTATATTTTATTAGGCCGGCGTCTGTGGCATGAAATTCAATCACTTTCCTTAGACACATTGAGT
Source organism: Hydra vulgaris (assembly GCF_038396675.1). Taxonomy (NCBI): domain Eukaryota; kingdom Metazoa; phylum Cnidaria; class Hydrozoa; order Anthoathecata; family Hydridae; genus Hydra; species Hydra vulgaris. Next base: position 43,271,200 of record NC_088923.1, read on the forward strand.
AACTAAGTTCTGAAAAGACCAACTTGCGTTTTAAGTATCATAGAATCTAAAATAAAAAGATCCCACTTTAAAAGTGTCCCAAGCGGCCAGTATAGACCCCCAAAGTGACCCATTATCGTGTCTATCGTGTGCTATCGATTTCATTTGGTTTCTTATAAAATATTTTGCAGAAAGTTTTTTATCAAAGATTTTTACGATTTTTTGGTATAGAAAACAGTTCTGTAAAATAAAAACCTCATAAATATTAGTATACAAATTTTTTTCTAGTTGAGCAGAATGAATGCCTGTTCTATTCACTTTGATGGTTTTTCTGACGATTTGATTTTAATTTCTGAAAAATGACTATTATCTAATAAACGTGCCAAAAAATTATGGTTACTTTATCCTGAATATAAACAAAACTTGGTTAGGTTATTTGGTAATGTTCAGCTTCTTCGTATGCCATATGCCATACATTTTCTGTTTAAAGAGGAAGGTTATATGTATACATATATATATATATATATATATATATATATATATATATATATATATATATATATATATATATATATATTTATATATATTTATATAATAATAATAATAATAATAACAATTAGAGATTAAAGTGCCATTATTTACAACAATCACAATAGTGATGAAGTAATTCAGAAGCACTAAAACAAGTTGGCTATGAGTTTGAAAAAGCGTTTATAAAAAGTTCATATTTTAGTCTTTTTTTTTAATGTTTTAAAGAGGTTGAGTTTCGCGTGTTCATAGATAAACCATTCCAAATTCGAGGTGCAGTCATACAAAAAGAATTTGAGCCCAGAGAAGTTCTTTGTTGACGACGTGTAAGTTGACAACTGTCTAATGATCTAGTTTTTTGTTTTGAAGTTCGGACTTCTAGGAGTTCAAATAAATATGCAGGAGATTTATATAATAAAATTTTATATGTGATAACTGATATCTTATAGATTATTCTTTGATTTATTGGTAACCAATGAAGAGATTTCAGCAATATTTCTGAATTTAAATGAATAGGAGAATGGAAAACGATTCGAGATAAGCTATTTTGAATTCGTTGGAGTTTTTTAATATTTTTTTGATAAGTACCAGATAAAAGACTGTTACAATAGTCAAGCTGAGTGTTAACAATGCCACATGCAATTGTATTTGCAGCTTCTTTAGTCAGACATGGACGAATGTGGCGAAGTGCACGAATATGGTAATTGCAGGATTTAATAGTGTTGTTTATGTGCTTATCCATAGAGAGCAATGAATCTAGGGTGACGCCAAGGATTTTTACTGAATTTATCGTTGTTAGTGTTGTTCCAGAAATAACAATTTTTGAATCATTTTTATGCTTGGTAATTTGTTTTCTAGATCCAAATAAAACAGCTTCTGTTTTATTTGGGTTGAGCAGAAGTCCATTTTCTAGAAACCACTTTGTTACTGCATCAGCACACACATTGATTTCATTAATGCTATCTATGCCTGGGTTGATGACAGTATAAAGTTGGGTATCATCAGCATATTGATGATGATTGGTACCGAGTTTAGCTATAATACGATATATAGGTGAAACAAACATGGAAAATAGAAATGGGCCTAGTACACTACCCTGTGGTACTCCTGTTGAACTTGCTATTAGTCTAGATTTTGTTGATCCAATAGAAACAAAAGATTTTCGAGAGTGCAAGTATGATGTCAGCCATTTTAGTGCAATATCTGTGACACCAAATTCATCTTTAATACGGAAAATCAGCAGGCTGTGATCAATTGTATCAAATGCTGAAGATATGTCAAGAGATAGGAGAATAGTGTTCAAAGCATCATCAATGTTTAGCAGGATGTCATTGCATATCTAGTGCTGTTTCAGTTGAGTGATTCGATCTAAAACCAGATTGTAAAGGATTGAAGTTAATAGATGAAGTTACATGTGGAAGAAGACGAGATAATGCAAGCTTTTCAAGAATTTTGGAAATTGTATTGAGATTTGATATTGGGCGTAGATTTGATAAGTCAAATTCTGCTAGTCCGGATTTTTTGGGAATTGGTGTTATTTGAGCAACTTTATATGAGGCTGGGAAAATTCCAGATTTGAATGAGAGGTTAGCAAGGTGAGCTATAATTGGACTGAAAAGTTCTGAACAAGATTTAAGGATGTATGTTGGAATAATATCAAGTGGCGATGTCTTAGGTTTGAGAGCTTTGATTATTTTTGACACATCTGTAGGTGTGACTGTACCAAATGTTGTTAAGATATTTACCGGGGGATGTAACTCTGAGATGAATTTGGATTTTGGATTTTTTGCAAGCCTTTCCTGGATAGTATTTTTTATACTTTCAAGTTTGTTTATGAAATATTGACTTATTATATTGCATTTTGCTTCTGGTATTGTGTTTTTAGTTTTAGAACTATTTGAATGTAGTAATTTCTTGGCAATATTCCATGTTTCTTTCTGATTACCATATGCTGAATTTAGTTTTTCCTTATAGTGATTACATCTGGATTTATGAATTGCTGCTGATGACATATATATATATATATATATATTATATATATATATATATCATATATATATATATTATATATATATATTATATATATATATATATATAAAATATATATATAATATATATATATCATATATATATATATATATATATATATATATATATATATATATATATATATATATATATATATATATACATATAACCTTCCTCTTTAAACAGAATATATATATATATTTATATATAATATATAAATATATATATATAATATATAAATATATATATATATATATTTATATATATATTCATATATATATATATACATGTATATATATATATATATATATATATATATATATATATATATATATATATATATATATATATATATATATATATATATATATATATATATATATATATATATATATATATATATATATATACCTGTGTGTGTGTTTGTGTAAACTTCCTTTTTAAATAAAACAGAAAATGAATTTTTTCAAAATCTTTTTGAATGATTTCTATCAGAAAAATTTTCATCACCTTCACTAAAGTCTCTTAAATCATTTTCATCATGCTCATTTTTCATCAACAGGTAGCTTTATCTTGTGGCATTACTCTTGACTATGAAGCAAATGAAAATGAAATGGTGTTTTGCCACATTGCTTGCTATAAATTATTAACTAATAAAACAAAAGTTGAGAGAGCTCAAAAATTAGCAGAGAAAGACCAAGGTAAGTCACTTAAAAATCAAAAACAACCTTTAAATGTTTCAGTTTCTTCACCAAAGAAAACGCGATCGTCACAAGTTATAAAACAAAGTAGCAGCAGCCCAGCCGTTCTCCCGGATATATTTATCAATTGCAAGAAAAATGAAAAATTTGTATGTATTTAGTCTAGCAGTATTATTATTTTATAGTTTATTTTTTATATTTTATAGGTTATGAAGTTAAATCAGTTACCAAGTTTATTTTAATAATATTACATTTATTGATTAACCAGGCAGATAATTTATTGGTAACACTCCCTCTAAAGTCACAGGTTTAATTCTTAATAATACTTTGAGTTGCTGTATAGTAGTAGTAGTAGTAGTAGTAGTAGTAGTAGTAGTAGTAGTAGTAGTAGTAGTAGCAGTAGTAGGATATTCTTATTGAATCTGGTGTTGTAGCATCTGGCTCTTTGAATGGAGTGTTACGAGGGAAGCACTATAATCATTCAGTATATGGCTATAAAATCTTATACGAAGCCTTACAACGATTAAGGTTGCATTCTTTCACTGAAACATTGAATTTAAATGAACTGGATTGCCTCAATACTCCTATTGCAATGCTGAGAGAAAAATTTCCCAATCAGTTTACAGATCATCTAGTTGAGGACGACTACTTGTCAATCTTTGCGAGGTATTTTTGTTTCCTTTCTTTTTTCTGAAGTACTTTTGAAACTGTGCTTTATATTAACTGTTATTTTAAAACAGCGTGGATCTGCAATTTTTTTTTCTGAAATTATTAAAAAACCCAGCAGTTTCCAATCATTTTGCTAAATTTTAATATTTTTTGACTATTATTTTGTTATAGGTATGATGATTTTATTCTCGAATTAAATCAACAGTCACCAATGTTTGCATTCTGGTCATCTTTTATTGAAATGATAGAATTGTTGTTATTATTTCATTAGTGCTACATGCTGCGGTGATTGGAACCTACATTTGTCAACTACCAGATCAATTTTACCTTAGTGTTTTAGCTATGATCGAGTTAACTACTCAAGGTATCTCTCATCATACTGGTTAGAAATGACATTGCTCAACAAAACACATCCTGATAAGTTTACTAACAAGGCGTTATGATTGTTTGTAATAGAAAAGTTTATTATAAAATTTAAATACAATTAAAATAAGTGGTTTCTCATAGGGGTCAAACATGAGATATCAAACCAATGGACAGTCCAATGGCAGACTGAATATGGCTTTTCATCAGTTGCATATGACCAAACCATTGAACAAACAGCTAACCGTGATTGCAAAACTACTGCTGGTATTGTTGGCTCAACCTTACACCAAGGAGTAGTTCATCGGTGGATTTTAGCTCAGAGTGATAAAGCTGCAATATTGAGTGAATGCGAAATGATGGCAGGCATCAATTTAAAAAAAAGGTTAGTAGGGTCATATCTTCCTCCTTACCTGGAGCCAGCCCCTATCGTGATTTTATTTAATTAAGAAAATTTAAATGTTTTTTTTTCATTAATTTTTTTTGTATTGTTTTATACAAAACTAATTTAATTCAGTAATTATATATTTTTGAATTGATTTGTTTTTAAAGTTTTTAGATTTTTTTTATTTGCGATTGATTTTTATTGCTTTCTTGTAAAAAATGTATTTACTTTTTTTTATGGCAAAAAATTAATATCCTTTTTTTGATAAAAGTAATTGTTCAAGCATATCAATTATAAAATAATTGTTCAAGCAAATCTAAATTTTATCGCAAAAATTGTAGTTTTTTTTATATAACGTTGTATAATTCTTGATACGGTAGGTGATTACGAACATTATATGATTAGCACAGAAATATTATTGGATCGGTTTTATTTTATTATATATTTTCTCTAAGAAACCAAATAGGTTACCCCAATTAATAATTAAAAGTTATTTAGCTCTAGGGAATATTTATTTTATATGATTTTTATACTTTATTTAAGATGTGAAACGAATGCTTATAATAAGATTCAAGATTCGAAAAAGAAAAAAATACTCAATTAATTATTCTTGATCTTACGAAAAATTAAAAATAGCATTAAAAAAAAATTTAATTAATAATTTAGTATCATTATTCCGCGCTAAACCCAAATTTATATCTGTTACCGTTTTGGAGTTTTTAAGTTAAAAGTTTTCACGGTATGGAAAGATAAATAATTAATTATTTATCTTCCCATACCCTAATCATATTTTCTGTATTCGCCAACGTTACAAAAGTAAATAGTAATAAATTAAGATAAGTAGTTGTCAATTGAATCAATTCTTTAGGTACAGAAAAAACCTTGATCAGTCTAGAATACTAAAAGATAAGGATAATGTCCGAAATGTGATGAATACCATTGATGCAATGATAAATCCATTTACTATTGAAAGCAAAGAACTACTCAATATCTCAACAGGTTCTATTGCTCCCACTGATATTGAATCTGATCTTCGTAATGCCCATGATATAGGTGATAAACAATTTACCTCATTCGTAAAAGAGAAACTGTTGTGTGAAGATTCTGATATATTTTCAACAATAAAGCGAAATAGTTTAAAAACATTTGCTAGATTAAAGCAGGTAACAAAATCTAAGTCTTTAAATGGTAAACTAGTTACATTAAAGAATGAAAGAGGCTTATTTGTTAGGCTAGTGCTAATTGGTAAAGATAGAGAAGTCGATGTAAAGGCAATTTTAGCATATTCATTGAGAGTGTATCCAGCCTTTATCAACAATCACAGGGTCATTTGTAAAAACATGTAAAGCCAAGTTACTAAATGTTATTGAATCAAAATGTAATGATATTACTGTGACCACTATTCCTACAGACAACGCGCTACTCATTGATGCTATGGCAATTTTACAAAGCTGAAAAGCAATAGCGAGCACATTCAAGGAGCTAGAAAATGAAGTACTTAAACAAGTAATACGATTAGCTGATTACCATAAATCATCTCGTGTTAAATTTGTATCTGATTGCTACCCATTAATTAGCACAAAAAATGCTGAAAGAGAAAAAAGTTCACAATCCGGTGTACAAGCATTACCATCTGTAGTGCTACTCAACAGGTACCAAAGCAATGGAAAAAATTTATGTCTCTCGGACGAAATAAAGAGAAGCTAATAAATTTTCTATACATGTCATGGTGTGAGTGTGATCAACAAATTCTTGGCAACATCAATCTCTACGTAACATACACGAACTTGTGTAACAAAATTCAGTCAATTGACAACCTTATTGTTGTAAGTGAAGTTCATGAGCTTGCCAGTGACCACGAAGAAGCTGATACTAAGTTGATTTTATATGCATCACATGCGTCACTGCACTATCAAACTGTTGTTATTAGTAGTCCTGATACTGATGTATTTGTGTTTGCTCTGTCAACTTGCCTTCCGTCAACTATATACTTCGATTCTGCTGTTGGTAACAAATGCCGTATCATTAATATAAAAAAATATGAAACTGATTTTGGTAAAGATTTTTTGATTGCTATGACTGGCTTTCATTTGTTTACAGGTGACGATTTTTGTTTCTTTATGAATTCAGATTTTTAAATTTATTCAAGTTTATATTTATAGTTGTTATTTAGGATGCGGTTCAACAAGTGCATTTTATGGAAAAGGAAAAGCAATAGCTTTCAAAGTCCTACGGAAGAAAGCAAAATATTTAGAAGCTTTTAAAACTCTAGGTGATTCAGTACCAATATCTGATGAACTAATAAATATGCTGGAAAAATATGTCTGTGATTTATACGGGGCTGAACAAGAAGAATCAGTTAATGTAGCTCATTACGCATTATTTAAATCTGGTAAATTTAGCAAAGAAATGTTGCCACCGAATAAAAATTCGCTTGTGCAACACATAAAAAGAGCTAATTATGAAGCTTTTATAAGAAAAAGATCACATGTAGCATTGATTAATCCACCAAGTCCTTTTGGAAATGGTTGGTTTAATGATCAAGGTTCCATTGCCATATCTTGGATGGAATCGCCTGCTGCACCAGATTTGGTGCTTGATTTTGTTGAATGTTATTGCCGTGGTGATTGTTCCACAAAAAGATGTTCATGCAATAATTGCTTAACATGCTTATAATTTGCACAGATCTTTTCAAATGTAATGTCTGCAACAATAACCATCCCAAGGAGGAGGAGGACGAATAATCAGACAAACTATCCGAGTCAGAGTCTGATTGCGATAGTAATACGGAATAAATGTTTAATTTTTTTTTATTATATCATTGCTATTTTTATATTTTCTGACATTGAACTGTGAGATAAGCATTAACAGTAGTAATGAAAATAAAAAATTTGGTTATAATAATATTTATGTTTTAAATACAATACTCTTTTGAAGCGGAGCATAAATATGGTAACTGATAATTATTCTAAGAAAACAGCGCACAAAAATACAAAGGTGTAGAAGTCAGGTTACCCATATCATAAATTGTCTGAAATTTTATATAATATTGGCAATTTATTGAGGAATACACTAACAAAATTTGAAATCACAAATATTATTTATTTGGGGGTAATTAAACAAAAAGCAGACTTTTTTTTAGTTAGTTGAAACCGTCTCTGTTAAAATCAAAGGATGGTTTTTATATACGGCAAATGTTTGACCTCAGTTATCCGGTTACTGTGACTCTAAAGATCTGGGATCTTTTGGGTATTATATCAGGTCATTTAGATCTTCAAAATAACGCTTTCAAAAATTAGTTACTAAATGTGTCTAACGAAACTCTTTTTCTAGAAGACTTTTCTGTTAACAGACGCCGGCCTATATTATTTACATTCATACTTATATGTAAATACATTATATTATTTACATACAATTATACTTATATGTAAATACATTATTAAATATACTTAATAATTCTTGCAATAAGACTTTTTATATTATTGCTAAAATATAAAATGCACAAAAGTAGATTGCATGTATTAATATAAATGAATGGAATTACCAGTGGCTGAAATTTTGATTAAAGCTGAGTAGAATCTTATAAGAAAAATAATCATGAATAAAAACTATTCAAAACTTTTTATAAACATAAACTCTTACAATTTTTTTTCAAAAATATTTTTCAAGTTTTTAAGTTACAGTTTTAAACAAAAAATCTTTTCATGCAATTTAATGTTAAACTGAATGACCAAATTTGTTAATCAATAAAACAGTCAAGTCACAATTCAGGTCTCAAGTCAAGTCTTAAGTCAAATCTTAGATCGTTTACAAAACTTTTTTAGCAAAGGTTAAAAAATTATAAAAAAAGATTAAATCCTAAAAAAGAAAATTTTAATATTTAAGAAAATAATTCTTATTATTATCATTTTTGAAATTTATTTGTTTAAGAACGATCTTTGGTACAACTAATTACTTTCTAAGTAAAAGACTTGTCCTCAAAAAGAAGTAAAAGACTTGTCCTCTAAAATTATGCGAGGGATAACTTCGGAATGCTAAAACTCATGCTTTTAGTATTTTTGATTATTTGTTACGAGTGGTCATTTTATTTATTACTTATTTAACGTTACTTATTATGAATAAAAACAAAAAAACATTATATCGAAATTTTTGAGCACTTATGTTTATTAAGTATAAATATTAATAACTTTAAGATTATGGAATTGTGGCATCGAAAGTATCAATTATATCAGTATTGTTTTAGTACCAATAGCATCATTTGGTACTGCAGCATGGTCCTTCATAAGAACCTGTACTTCATTTTTAGTAACTCTAAATAGTAGATTTAAAAAATAAATGAAGTTATATAATTGACTCATATAGCATAATTGAATTTCTCAAGGATCATGATATAATTTATGAAATCGTTATACATATTGTTTAATGTTTTTATAGTATTGCAATTTTATTTTAATTTATTGTGAAGTAAGTATCTGTATTTTAGTTTTCCATCAGGTAATTTAATAAATAAATAAGGTAAATAAATAAATAATAATTTAATTAAATTTTGTATAGTAGCATAATTATTTTCTTGTATCAACTTTCATTCAGTGTCCAACAAACATCTGGTTAAAAAAATGTTAAATAAACCTCTAAAAAGATCACTTACTTGTACTTAGTTTATAATAAGTTCACAAACTTACACTTTAATTTTTTTTATTTATTGTCTATATAAAATTAAACTATTTAATAACATAAGGCATGATATTGGAAAAATCTGCCCACCTTTCTTGATCAAAAAAGGATGTAAGAAAGCTTAAATGTATTTAAATCAATATATTTCTGAAAAATTAAGACTGTAAAGATTACATATTAATAGGGAAAAAACAAAAAAAAATTAAGTTTTACAGAAAACTCTGACTTTCTTTTTGATGCCTCCCATAAGTTTCTGGACAGAGCGATTTTTGTAAGTTTTAGCAGCGTAATCCCTACCCATACTACCGTCCCATAAGTCTTCTTCCATTCATAAGCAAGATTTTTGAATCTTTAATTAACAAACACTTAATTTCTCATCTTGAATCTAATAACTTACTTTCTGACCATCAATATGGATTTCGATCTTCTCGTTCTACAGCTGATTTGCTAACAGTAATAACTGACAGGTTTTATTGTGCATTAGATGAAGGTGGAGAGGTTAAGGCCATCGCTCTTGACATTTCAAAAGCTTTTGATAAAGTTTGGCATGCTGGTCTTCTCCATAAGCTTTCTTCTTATGGTGTATCCGGCAACATCTTTAAGATCATTGAATCCTTCCTTTCCAATCGTAGCATAAAAGTTGTCCTCGATGGACAACACTCTTCTTCTTATTCTGTAACTTCAGGGGTTCCTCAAGGTTCTATCCTTGGCCCTATACTCTTTTTAATTTACATTAACGATCTTCCAGATATTCTCACATCTAAGGTGGCATTGTTTGCTGATGATACTACCATTTATTCTTGTCATGATAAGAAACCAACACCCTCTGATTGCTTGGAGGAGGCATTTGAGCATGAAAAGGATGCCACTTCTGCTACAGCATGGGGCTCACAGTGGCTGGTGAACTTTAATTCAGATAAAACTCAATTTTTTTCAGCCAATCGTTATCGCAATAATTTCGATCTTCCTATATTTATGAATGGTGATGTACTCGATGAGTCACCTACTCTTCATCTTCTAGGATTAACTCTTACTTCCAATCTTTCTTGGAAACCATATATCAAATCAGTTGCAAAATTAGCATCTGCTAAGCTTTCATATCTTTATCGAGCTTGTCACTTTCTTACTTCGGATTCTATTCTCTATCTCTATAAATTTCAAATCCGGCTTTGTATGGAATACTGTTGCCATATCTGGGGCGGATCTTCTAATAATGCCCTTTCTCTTTTAGACAAGGTGCAAAACGCATTGTAAACATAGTTGGACCTGCTCTTGCAGCCAACCTCCAACCATTATCACATCGTCGTAATGTTGCATCTCTTTCTCTTTTCTACAAATACTAAAATGGGCACTGCTCTAAAGAGCTAGCGTCTCTTGTGCCATCTACTAAAATTCATCCTCGTGTTACTCATCATTCAACTAAGTGTCATCCGTTTTCTGTGACTGTTCCTTAGTGCTCCAAAAATGTTTATTTGTCTAGTTTTTTCCTCGAACATCAGTTCTTTGGAATTTGCTTCCTTCATCTTACTTTCCTGATTCATATAATTTGCAATCTTTTAAGTCGTCCATCAATCGTTATCTTGCTCTACAATCTTCATCTTTTCTCTTTCAGTAACTTCCAACTTTAATTAGTGGTCGCTTGCAGCCTTGTTGGAAGCAAAGATGTTTAAAAAAAAAAAAATCCCATTTTTTCTTCAAATTTGTAGCTGATTTTACTGTTTTTCCACCTAATTTCAATTTCTTTTTTATGATGGCCCAATATTTTTCAATAGGACGAAATTCGGGGCAGTTTGGAGGATTCATCTTTTTTGAAACCAACATCACTCAATTATCATCGTAAAATTTTTGAGCATCTTATGAGTAATGTATTGTGGCTAAATCAGGCCAAAACAATACTGAAGTACTTCTATGAGCTTTAATTAGTCATTTTATATGAGAAAGACAACATTTCACGTATTCCGAAGATTTCATTGTGCCCAAACAAACATGAATTGGCGATTTTTTGCCGCAAGAGCAAAGTGCCTGCCAAATCATCAATTTTTCGAAAATTTATCAGTCATTACATACTTGTATTTATCACTCACATTTCCTCTTATTTTAGAAGCATAGTAGCGCTGCCCAGGAATTTGTTTAAAATCCATTTTAACATAAGTTTCGTCATCCATCAAAATGCATCCATTATGTTTTATTAACAAGTTGTCATACAACTTTCGAGCTTGACTTTTTGCGGTTGAATTTTGTTTATCGTTTCGATATGGCATTTTAACTACTTTAAAACTTTGATATCCAAGTCTCTGTCGCCATTTGTGTACAAAAAAATTGGAAACCTTCAGTTTTTTCGCTCGATATCTATCAGACCAATCAGGATGTTCTTCCAATGAAGTCTCCAACCGTTCGAGAGCTCTAGGATTTGCTGTGCGTTTTTTTCGACCACTTCCTTGTTTTCTCTGAATAGTTTTCTGTTCTGTAAACCGTTTAAGAACAATATCTACAGTTCTTCTTGATATTTTTAATGATTTCGCCAACTTTCTATTTGATAAAGTTGGATTTTTTAAGTGTTTGTCCACAATCAAAAATCTTTGTTTAGTTTGCTCGGTTGACATTTTGAAACTAAATAATATATTTAATTATTTTTTCTGCCAAAATGTTATATTATACAAACACTACCACACACAAAAAAATAATTTCAAAAAACGACTGTTAACTAGCTTTACCACACCGCAAAAGGTGGGCAGATTTTTCCAATAGCATGCCTTACATATGTTACAATCAGTGCCCCCCCTCAACCCTTGGTGTTTAGCAGATCAAGATTTTATTATGATACTGCTATTTAAAGAATTAAAGTTTTTTACAAAGTCCTCCTACCCAAAGCTAAATAGGGGGTTTTATATCAGAATTTTTTCTCCTAGATAAGCTCCCTCACAGCTACTAATAAACCTCATCTACCTTAATGTTGAATCAGTTGTTGCAACAGTTGTTTGCAGTAGATAACTGAGTTTTGTTGGTGTTAAAATTCACAAGCCCCAATCTGTTACAGAAGTGAAGTCAGATTCAAGATCGACTTTAAGTGATCAAAAAGAGAAGACTTTTTGTCAAGATTGTAAAGTTGGATCATCAGCAAATAGAGCCACTTTGGATGTAAGGTTATCAGGAAGATTATTAATGTAGAAACAAAACAGGACCAAGGATAAAACCTTGAGGTACCTCAGAAGTTACTGGAAATGAAGAAGAGTGTTTGCCTTAAATAAAGCAGTTAAAAAGAAATGATTTGATAATCTCAAAGACTTTCCCATATTTTCTACTTTGTAGAAAGCTTGAAGTATCAAGAGCCCTTACTTCACCGCCTCCATTTAATACATGATAGAATCTTTCAGTCACACCAGTTATTGTTTTTCTGACAGTAAGTTATTTGATTCAAGATGAGATGTTAGAAACTTATTGATCAAAGACTCAAAGACCTTGCTAATAACAGATAGAAGACTGATTAGACAATAGTAGGTGAGGTCAGAATGTTCTCTAGATTTTTAAAAAATTGGAACCACAGATGCCATTTTTCAGCAGGCAGGAAAACAAGATTCAGTTAAGCTCTTTTTAAATAGTTTAGGGAGAATTGAAGAGAGTTCTGAAGAACACTTTTGTAAGACATTGACAGGAATGTTGTCCACAAGTCATAGAAGATTTTGACAGGAATGTTGTCCACAAGTCATAGAAGACTTTGACAGGAATGTTGTCCACAAGTCATAGAAGACTTTAACAGGAATGTTGTCCACAAGTCATAGAAGACTTTGACAGGAATGTTGTCTGGCCCACAAGTCATAGAAGAGTTTAATTGAGATATGACTTTAGCAATGGAAACTGGAGCGATTTGAATGTCTAACAATGGCCATAAGATTCAAGTGTCAAATTAGAAGAAAAGTTCTTTGGAAATAGTTCTGTCTTATCCTTGGGAGAGGTAATAAGATCAGTCCCATGAATGAGAGATGGAATGTTAGACCTACCTTTGTTAATGACACTGTTAAAGTTTTTCTAAAAGTCTCTAAGACCTTAAAATTTGAGAAGGTGAAAACTATGAAGTAGAATGACACTTGACTTGGAACTGACGAGAAGGAATAAAAACTTCTATTCCTGCCTGAATCCAGAAGGTTATGTAGGAGGCATATTTATCAGCAGAGAGAGAAAAGACATCAGCTCAAAGACCATCACAAAGAAAATCACAAAAAGAGTCTCAATCAGCTTTAGGGTAGTAAGTAGTGCAATGATAGGATGAGTCTGAAGAAGTATGAGATTTATAAAGATCATAACATGGACATTGTATGATATACATTGCATGCATCATTGTATGATATATAATTAGCCATTTTTCATTAGCTTGACTTGCATTTAAATCCTTAAACTCATTTTTCCAATCAAAACTTGAAAAATAATTTAATAGTTCTTTATAATTTCCTTTAATGTATAATTTTTTTTTGTTTTGTTTTTTTGTTTTTGATCAAGGCTGTTATTTTTATAAAAATATTTGAAATTCAATATATGGTGTCCATGTTCAATTCCAATTAGAGGAGGTAAGTGATTCAAACAAAAAAAATACAATTAGTACTTTCTGATATGAGAAGCAGTCACTAGATACTGAACAATTATTAATAATGATGCTATCATCATCATCATCATCATCATCATCATCATCATCATCATCATCATCATCATCATCATCATCATCATCATCATCATCATCATCATCAATTGTTCATTATCTAATTATCTAATGGAAAATGATGATGATGGTGATGATGCTGCTTGATTAAAACCAGATAAATATTAAACAAACTTTGTCTTTTTCGTCCTCCGATACCACCAGAACCACTATAAAAAAAGAAAAGCAAATCAAAAAATAAAAAAAACTAAATAAAAGGAGATTATATTTAAAAATAGTTTTCTTACCTTGGCTGATGTTTGGCAAAATTTAAATCATACTTGTATTTTTTAGACAACTTATAGCTAACTGAAAAAGTTCTAAAAACAAATTGAAAGTCTTGAAATAAATAGTTTAATCTCTTGTGACAAGTTTTTAAAAAACAAATTGATTTATATCATTTTTACCTATTTTTGTCAGTTCTGAGTCCTGGAAGAGAAGTCCTGAGTTGCTTACCTAATATATTTGTGAGTTTAAGCATACCTGATTATTATTTGAATTTCAATAAGATAAATAAAAACTTTAAAATAAAATATTATACTAAAAATATTTTATATACTAAAAAATAAATAACATCAGATTTAAAGAATTCTTTAACAATATATATTAGTGTAAATAATAAAATAATCCTTAACTGACCATTTATATAAAATATTACAGACTTTATAATATATTTTATTCATTTATTGAATGTTTAAAATAACTACTTTGTTGTAAAATAACAGCTTTAATATATACAATAGGTACAAATTTTTGTGTGCATAAAACACGTTTGTTATCTTTTCATTGTTAATGTCAACATAGTTAAGTTAATAATGTTAGAGCCAGCTAAATTAAAAAAATAAAGTTTTTGAAAACATAAATTTTTTTTTTCTTTTTCATTTTCAGTTTTTAATTCAGTAATAATCATAATTGAAAACTTTTTTTAATAATTTTCATTATTATCATTAAAATTATTCTTTGTTGTTTTTTCAATGTTTCAGTTAAGTATTTTTACTTTTTCAAAAAGTTTCAGTTGTTTTATTTTGAATACAAATTCACTTTGCACAAGGCTGCAAACAAAAACTAATTAAGTTAGGAGTCAACATAAAACAAAGAAGAAAGCTAAAAAGCAAAAATAAAAAGGCAAAGATAATAATTAATAAATATATAATAATTCAGTAAAAGGCGAAGATAATAATTAATAAATATATAATAATTCAATAAAACATGAAGACAGGAGAAAGAGTTCCAAAGCACTGAAAAAACAGTTATAGTAAGAACACACAACTTTGTCTATCACATAAGAGAGATCAAATTCAAAATCTATTGCCTGTTCTAAGCAATCAAAAAGTGTTGACTTTTTGTTAAGACAAAAATATTTGAAAGCTATAACTTCTCAATATAATAAATGTTTTAGTCAAACGTAGAAAACTTTTTTAGTTTGCTGTGTTTGACTGAAACACAGCATTCTGAAAAAGTTTTTTTCATCTTTTTTAAATTTTAATGCACTGTTTTGGATATGTACTCTAATGTAACAACACGTGAGATCTTCTACAGATAGGACCTGATTATGTTAAACTTTCATCCAAGTGAAATATTCTTAGCAAACACACCATAGAATTATAGCTTCAACTCCACAAACTTATCTACTTTTATCTTTGTAAAACAAATTAATTTTTCATCCTAAAACAGTATTCAGCAATTAAGCCAAATTTTAAGTTTAAAAAGATTTTTAAAATTCTTTTATTATTCTACCCTAAGCAGCAAATAGCACATTGAACATAACACATTAACACATTGCAAATAGCACATTGAACATAACACATTAACACATTGCAAATAGCACATTGAACATAACACATTAACACATTGCAAATAGCACATTGAACATAACACATTAACACATTGCAAATAGCACATTGAACATAACACATTAACACATTGCAAATAGCACATTGAACATAACACATTAACACATTGCAAATAGCACATTGAACATAACACATTAACACATTGCAAATAGCACATTGAACATAACACATTAACACATTGCAAATAGTACATTGAACATAACACATTAACACATTGCAAATAGCACATTGAACATAACACATTAACACATTGCAAATAGTACATAGCAAAAGAGCGATTGTCATATTGATTTATTTACTCCACCTTGTTAACATGATTATAACAATTCAACCAGTAAATCTCAACACCTTTATTAATGTTAAAAAAATTAACTTAATTTCCTGCTTCCACAAACTGCAGTCTGATGAGAAACTATGTTCAAGTCCACAATTGTTTTACATTTTGAATCAACAAACTATTCTTCTACAAAGATAGACTTTGTTTCTATCAACACAACAGAACCAGATCCACCTCTTATTTTCTGAATAAAGCCTTACTTTTGCAGACTCAATTTTGGAATAAAACTTTGTTTATCATCATTTTGTTTTCATCAAAATATTATTGGGCACCCAAAAATAAAAAGTTTTATAATTTTAGAAGAGTCAAAAAATAAAGATACAAATTTAAATTTGCTACCAATAGTTTCTATCAGATGCCAATGTAGAAACTTGCCATGATGCCAATATCAGATACCTTCTCAAGGCTGAGAAAGCCACTACAATCTGAGGAGGCAAGTTAAGTTTTGGTTACAACCCTCTCTCAAGTTTTTAACTCTGAAACACAAACCTTGATGAACAAAACTGCTGTGCAGAGAAACAAGTTGAGCATGGTACTACAAGGAATGGTATGGGTTGAACTCAGAACTTTTTGTTTATAAAGCAAGTGTTCTACCATAACATCACAACCACATTTTATTGCTAGTACTAAAAAGAGTGGTCTAAAAAAGTACTGGAAAAGAGAGGTCTAAAAAAGTACTGGAAAAGAGAGGTCTAAAAAAGTACTGGAAAAGAGAGGTCTAAAAAAGTACTGGAAAGAGAGGTTTAAAAAAGTACTTACAGCAAGGTTTAAATAACCTAAAGTAAAAATAACTTTTACTAAAAATCTCAAAAAAACAGTGTATTATTATAACAGTATAATAATAATAATAATTATAACAACAATTTGTGCATGGTTGGATGCGAGGCTGTATGGTGTAAGGGTTAAAAAAATATATAACTAATAAATAAGTAATAATTAAGTAATAAATTAAATATAATAAATGAAATTATTTTTTTTTTATATTTTATTCTCAAAGAGGAAAAACCTCATTACATTTGCAACTACTAAAACATTGACACTGTTCCCTAAAAGTTTATATTTTTGTTTTTCTGTTATTTTATCTGGAAAAGAAAAACATATAGGAAAACATAATAAAGCTGCAATTTCTTCAGGTGAAAAAAATCTTAGCTGAAGACTTTCAAGCAGGTCAATGTTGGATTCGTTATCATTTTTGGTTATTGATAATTTATTCAGAATTAGATTCCTATCAGATTGAGGCAAACATGAAAAAAGTGAGCCAGTTCCTTCTATAAATCTACTGTAACCACTTGTGAAACAGCAAGACTTATTTGAATCACTGTCAACAATATCAAAAAGTGAATAATAACGAAGTAAGATGCTATGTGAAATCTTAGTAAACTTTAATGGAAAACTTCTCTTTTGTAGTAAATCTAACATTTTTTTAAAACCTGGTTCACAAAAAGAAGAACTATTAATTTCAGAAGAAACTGAATTATCAACATTTAAAATATCTTTTATTTTCATTGGTTTATACAACTGAACAACAGAAGCAAGAACAGTGCATGCGCATTCCATATCTAATCCTTCACATTCACAAAGGTTACCATTTAGACATATAGGTTTCTGAGTTGTTTTAAAATTAAACTTTTTTTGATATCTTGCAATAAGATAATACCGCAACCGTGAATTAGGTATGCCAAAATCTACTGGAGATAATAAGAATGATTGAGTATAATAGCCTTTAGAATTTAAAATCATTAGAAAATCCTCACAACTATCAGACACTTCAAATCCTTTCACATTTTCCAAAAATATAAACGATGGTGGCGATGTCATTTTTACAAGAATGTTCATCAATTTTTTAAAACTCTTTGCCCGAGGATCGCATGATGCTTCCTGCTTTCCTAACCTTGTATAAGGCTGACATGGAGGCGACATAGTCCAAACATCTGCATTCAAATGTTCTAAATCTTCTAAATTCAATCCTTCTATATTCTTTTGGAGAAGAGTAGTTTGTGGAAAATTATGCTTGTACACTGAATTTGCAGAGGTATTAATTTCAAATGCAGCCTCGACATGAGCTGATACACCAGCATAAGTTAGAGCATAATGGACACCTCCAATACCACTGTAAAATTCAAGAACTTTTAATGAAGGCCCCATTTCAGCTATTCTACATTTAAGATAAAACAAATGATTTATGGACAGTGAGTAAGTAAAATTAAACTTGTTCTGAAGTTATAATAAATTATAATTTCAGAAAAAAAAAAAAAAATTAAAACACACACATGCAAAAAAAAAAAAAAAAAAAAAGCAAATAACTTACATATACACTTATGTGTATATTAGGGTGTCCCAAAAAACAATATTTTTGAAAATAATCTGCTCCCACCCCCTAAATGTGTTCTATCGAATACAAAAACACTAGGTTTGAAATTTTTTTGATTAAAAAATATTCTAAGGGGTCCCTCAAGACCCTCGAATATTTAATGGGTCCCTAATATTTTCAAAAAAAAAATTTTCAAAAATAGGTCAACCTGGTACTCAAATGAAGCAAAATTATATAAAAATTTCAAAAATAATATTCATTTTAAAAAAATTAAAAATTATTTATCAAAATTATCATAAAAAAACATAAAAAATAAACTTTTTTAATTTTCTGTTAAAAAACGTAATTTTTTATGTAAAAAACAAAAAATAAAACTTTTTTTTGAATTAAATATATACTTTTTTAATTAATTTATAATTTTTATTTAATTTCGCTTCATTTGAGTACCAGGTTGACATACTTTTGAAAAATTTTTTTTTTGAAAATATAAGGGACCCATTAACTATTCGAGGTTCTCGAACATGTATATATAAGTATACACACATACTAACACGTACATGTATATATAAGTATACACACATACTAACACATATTAACACATACATGTATATATAAGTATACACACATGTCAATATAAATTCATCTGTTGTTGCGTTTTTATTTTGATATTTTTATTGTATAAAAAATAGAAAACCAAACTAATATTATATAAATGATTATACATCACTTATATTTGTTTATTGTTATTACTACTGTAAAAAAATATATAAACATTTGTTTTAATTAGTAAGATTTCCATTTATTATAATTACCTTATTACTATTGTTTGCAATAAGGTAATTATAATATTATGGGTAATAAAGAGTACATCTTGATAAACTGCTTGAAACTAAATATAATTGTTTGAAATTAAATATAATAGTTAAACAATTAAAGATCCCTCAAACATTATTTTGTAAGTTTAGTAAAGGAAAGCAAGACGACTTTATAAATATATAAAAAAAGAAATAAAGATTTAATCATATTTAGCATAAACATTTTAAAAAATTTTAAAAATCTGTAACTAAGAGATTAGTCTGAAACTAATGTGAAAAAAGTGTTTGACTTTAATTTAGTGTAAATTTCCTTTCTCTCTCCTTATATATATATATTTTTTTGTTATTCACCTCCTCAAGGCCGAGAAAACCACTACAGATGAGGAGGCTACTTAATAGTGGTTATAACCCTCTCTCAACTCTATAACTCCGAAACACGAACAGAGGAACAAGGCCGCTGCGCAGAGAAATAAGTTGAGCGCGGTACTACCAGGGACGTGGTGGGGATCGAACTCGGAACCTCTCGCTTATGAAGCGAGCGCTTTACCACTACACCACTACCGCATATATATATATATATATATATATATATATATATATATATATATATATATATATATATATATATATATATAATATATAAATATATATATAAATATATATATATAAATATATATATATATATGTATATATGTATATATGTATATATGTATATATGTACATATATATATACAGCCCTTTTAATGAGACCTAACTGCCGACCTAAAAATGTTTGAGGCAAAAAATCAGCAATTTATTGCTGACCTCATTTTTCCTAATTCCAAGGGTTGTATATATGTGTGTATATATATGTGTGTATATATATATATATATATATATATATATATATATATATATATATATATATATATATATATATATGTATGTATATATATATATATATATATATATATATATATATATATATATATATATATATATATATATATATACTTGTAATATGTAACTTTACTTATCGTAAATACATAGTGAAATAATAAATTTTTATAATCAATAAATATAATTGCTAATAACTTAAAAAATGATAGACAGCAAAAGACTTTATTTAGCAAAAAAGTAAAAAAAAAACAACTTTTTTTTGTTTCTAAATTGATTCTAAATACTTTGTAATAGCTATATCATCTGAATAAACAAGAGCAGAGCGCCCATCAATGTCTTTTAACTTAACATCAGCACCATTAGATACTAGCAGTTCCACAATGTGTTGCCTACCACATGTAACAGCATAATGCAGAGGTGTTTGTAAATCTGAATCTACACAGTTTACATTGCAACCACGACTTATCAAAAACTCTACTATTTCTGAATGTCCTCTATCAACAGCCCAATGCAATAAAGAGAGATCATCTTTATCTTTTTCATTTAATAACAAAGGATTGGTATCTAGTAAATTTATCATATATTTTAAATTACCTTCCTCACAATAATGAAAAATTGTTTTATTTTCATCATTTATTTCCTCCTCATCTGTTTTTGCCATTGTACTTACAGACACCCCTAAACCCTCTTTTTGATAAGTAGTACAGTTTTCATTGTACCCTTCATTATCTACTTTCAAAGCATTAACGAGAGTGACATAATTTAATTGAGCATCTTTTTTTGAAAGTTTCCTATAACTATTCCAACTTTCCCATTTGGCTTTTCCTGCAAAGTCCCAAAATGCAGGTTTAGGAATATTACAGCAGCCTTCATTGGATTGCTTATACAAGCCATACAATTTCAACATATCTGATTGACTTACTTTACTTAAATAACGTGATTGCAAAACAGCTTCTTGAAATAAATTTTCAATATCTGAGTCCATGACCATTAAATAATTAATTACCTGAAAAATGTATACATTTATCATATTAAATAGCATCTTATGAGAGCTTCAATACATGCATCAACAGAAGACTTGGGAAAGCTGTATATACATATAAAAATATATATATACATATACATATATATATATATATATATATATATATATATATATATATATATATATATATATATATATATATATATATATATATATATATATATATATATTCTTTTAAATGTGTTAAAAGATCTTTTTGCAGTTGTCACGCTAACAGGTATGTCAAATATAGCATAAGTGCAGCAACTATATCAGTATTTGATCAACTTATATCACAGTATGTTATTGTGAACATGGGTAAGATGTGGAAATGCAGAAATGTTTCAACATGTAAAATGCAGTAATAAAGTTCAGAAAATTTCTCCTAACTTTACCCTTTTTGCTGCCCCAACCGAAGTTGATATAGCATTACTCTTTTGCCTGTTTTCTCAAAATTAGTTGATGTATGTACTTAAACCCTAACCATATTTCTTCATTCTTATACTTTTCACATTGAAAGTTTCTGCATTTTACAAATGCTTTGTTTTTGTTAACATTTTTAGCCAATCTGACACATTTTCCACATCTACGTTTTGAAATGTTTTTTCTGTTGAAAAAAAGACATTTAACTGATGTAATAATAGAACAAATCGTTAATGTTGATATGTCTATATACATGCATAGAGATGCAAAAAAATGTGTTTTTTTGCTATCATATTTTTTTCACCCAAAAAAATGTGTTTTTTTGGTTTTTTTGGCGTTTTTTGGGCTTTTACAGATCCTTTTAGTGTTTTTTTTTACTTTTAACTTTTTTTAAATGTTTCTAACTTATCTAAAATGTTTCTATTTAGTTTTGTTTGAGTATTTTAGATTCTATATTAGATTATATTAAAATAAATATATTAAAGCATGAACAGAGTTCACAAAAGAGTTAAATTAATGATTTTTTTTATTGCTAAAATGGTTAACAAAATATTTGTTCTTTTCAAAATTTGAATTCAAAAATTGATAAAAAACAATTCTATTTTAAGTTTTTTTTAATCTAAAACTACAATCTTGGTCAAGTGACTCAAATTCTTGTTCAGGTGACTCTTCATCCGAAACATTTATTGGTTCTTGAGATTTATCTAAAATATTTATTGGTTCTTTAGGCAGAATTGGTTATTGTGTTGCACAGATATCCATTGCTTCAAAGTTTAAATTTTGCAATACAAACACTAATTTTGCTGCTCTTTCATTAGTTAATCTGTTTCTTTTGGCACTGTGAATATTTGCATAACTGCTAAAACTTCTTTTGCAAGCAGCACTTGTTGCAGAAAGCTGAAGAAATTAGATTGGGACATGACTGTGTCATCATTTAAAAACTTGTATTTGACTTCAACTGGACATTTTCTACATTTCTTAATATGCATGGCCATTCGTGTTCCACTTTTCGACATAAAATCATTGCAAAAAGAACATTGAACTCTTTCCGCTTTGCTCACCTGGCTTGCTGGCTTAAATAAAATGCTCACAGATGTTTTCTTTCTACCCCCAGTGAGGCCACACACTACTCTATTATTACTACTCATTAGTATGTTCTAAACAAACAACTAAATGATGTGACTATTTTAATAAGAAAACTGTTTAATTAATGCTTACAATACCTAATAATGGCTATATTCTAAAATAATTTCATAATATTATTAAAAAAACTAATAATAATAATTGTATCACTGAAAATTTACTTTACTACATTAAGATTTTCAAAACAACAATATATCATCATTAATAATCTTATGTTTCAAAACTGTTAACATAAAGGTATAAAATTAAAAAATAAAAATACTACAACACACTTATGCAATATTATTTATAACACGATTGAAAATATTATTTTCACTTTCTGAAACAAAATGTTGACAACTTTAATTTATTTGCAATTGCAGAAATAAAACTAAAAAACAAAAAGCATAAAATAAAATAGCAAAATTAAAAAAAAAATTAAAACTATGCAAAACTTATACAATACTTATGAATTCTGCATTGCAGTGTTATTTCATTTATAGATTAAAAACTTTATTTATAAATTATAAAGTTCTCATTCATTCTACAAGTTACAATAATTAGTTTTCATTCATTCTTTTGAAAAATTTGTTTTTAACGTTAAGGAAAAATAGTTTTGAACTCAAAAAACATATCTACATAAAAAAACCAACAAAAAAAAGACCTTTTACTTATGATATTATTGTATTTTATAAGAAAAATGTTTTTTTAAATAATTTTTTTAATTTTATTTTAGCTTAATATAAGTAAGTCATTGAAGCATAATTATTAAAGTTATTTGATGAACATTTGAAGAACTTGTAAAACAAGACAGATAAATGGTGCGTTAAATAGGAGAATGAAGTCTTTTAATAAATATCTCCTAAAAACACACTGTTGAGGTGATATTTATTTAAATGTTAAAATTCAAAGTGTTAAAGTAGTTAGTTAAAAAAATACACACAAAAAAAAAAAAGGAGGGGTGGGGGGTGGGGATCTGCTACTTGAAGAACTTTAGGCAATACTAATAAAATCATATGTTAAATAAAAGAATGAAAACTCTCCTTTAATAAATAACACCTAAAAACAAATTTTTAAAATTTCAGTGTTTAAAATAAGAAAAAGAGTAGTTTAAAAAAAAAAAACAAAAAACAACAAAAAACTAAGCTTTTTTTTTTTTTGGAAAATAAACCTTTTTTTTTTTAAAAAAAAAAATAACAAAAAAAACGACTCACATCTCTATACATGCATATTATTTTTTACAGCGACAATTTTTTAAAAAAAAGTTGCTTTGGCAATATATATATATATATATATATATATATATATATATATATATATATATATATATATATATATATATATATATATACATATATATACATATATATATATATATATATATATATACACACACACATATATACACACACATATTTATATTATAAGTAGATTTATCAACTTTTTTTGCCAATAAATCCATATGATTTTTTCGTAAAAAGAAGAAATCAAAGAATAATGAAAAACTCATTGCTGCCTAACCCAAGCCGTTAGTTGATGTAGCAGCAGCTCTTTTGCATCCTATATCAGTTGATGTACGTACTAAAGCACATTGGCAGCTCAATTTTTCAATATGAAGTCAGACTTTTGATCAAAGTTTGCATTTATATATATATATATATATATATATATATATATATATATATATATATATATATATATATATATATATATATATATATGCTTATATATATATATGCATATATATATATATATATATATATATATATATATATATATATATATATTTATATATATATGCATATATATATATATATATATATATACATATATATTCATAGATCAAAATTAAATAATATTTAATACAATAGAGTTAATATTTATTCAATAAATAAAAATAAGCAAAAACTTAAAATTGATAAAGATAAATTTGATCACAATAAGAAATAAAAGTTAAAAATAGTGGCTTGCAAATACAAAAAAAGTGAGAAAATGCAATAATGTAAAACAAATACAAAAATATGAAACAAATGCATAATTGAGATGAGAATAAGAAACTAAACTTAATTTGTATATATATTTAAATTTTAAAACTAAATTCTTTTGCATATAAAGATAAATTTTTTTCAAGGCATCTTCATATCATCTACAAATGCTTCAACTTCAACTTCATCAATGTAATTTTTTATACTGATTTCGTCAGCATGACTCTCTACTTCCCTTGCAAACATAACTTTATATTGTGCCAGAACTTTAAGCAAAGGACGAGTTCTTTTCCACCAATAATGTTTAGGTAATCGGTTTCTAAATAACCAAGTACAAAAATGCACAAACCAGAGTGCATTAAAGTAAATACAAAAAAAAAGTAAATAATTTTTACATACTTGAAATCAGCCTTATCTTTTAAGTCAAGTACAGGAGTAAATTGACTGTGGTTTTTAATGTGCCCAAGAACACAAGAAGAATCAGATGAAGTAGCATTTACTAAACCTTTAATCACAAAAATGATTTATTAAAAATTGTCTAAACAAGTTTCACAAAAACAATTAAACAAAATAATAATAATAAATAAAATTGAATATATATACATAAAATTAAAATCTAAAAAAAAATTATAAAAACACTAAACTAAAAAAATAAAAACTAAGATTAAAAAGATAAAAAAAAGATAAAAAAACCAAAAAACATAATAAAATAAAATAAAAATACCATATTCATCCTTGGCTTCTTCAATTTTCTGAAGCAAAAAGTGAAGTGCTTTTACACCATATCTAGTTCCATACAGTCTATCAAAGGTTGAAGGTGAACCCCCCTAGAAATAAAGTTCAATAGATTTTTTTACTTTAATTTAAAAAATATAACCCAACATTTACTTTAAAGATATCAGTGATTTAAAGGAATCAGATATTTACTTTACAAAGAAAATTTCATTGTTTAAAATTATTTAAAGTATAATAAAATAACAATTTAAACCAAAAACAAAATTTTTTTTTTAAATTTCTATGAAAATTTTTTATAAAAATTTTGAACTATAACCCGAAAACATACAACTGTTTTAAAATGTTATGGAATAAAATAACAAAAAACATAAACAAAAAATTGCAAAAACTTTTTCCATAACAATAAACATGTGTAACAGCAGCAAACATGTAACATGTGTAACAACAACAAACATGTGTAACATTGCAATAACAACAAACATGTGTAACATATGTAACAACAGCAAACATGTATAATATGTGTAACAACAACAAACATGTGTAACATGTGTAACAACAACAAACATGTGTAACAACAACAAACATGTGTAACAACAACAAACATGTGTAACAACAACAAACATGTGTAACAACAACAAACATGTGTAACAACAACAAACATGTGTAACAACAACAAACATGTGTAACAACAACAAACATGTGTAACAACTACAGACATGTGTAACAACAACAAACATGTGTAACAACAACAAATATGTGTAACAACAACAAACATGTGTAACATGTGTAACAACAACAAACATGTATAACATGTGTAGCAACAACAAACATGTGTAACAACAACAAACATGTGTAACAACAACAAATATGTGTAACAACAACAAACATGTGTAACATGTGTAACAACAACAAACATGTATAACATGTGTAACAACAACAAACATGTGTAACAACAGCAAACACGTGTAGCATTGTAACAACATTAAACAAGTGTAACAACAATAAACACATTTAACAACAATAAACACATTTAACAACAAAAAAAATTAAATTAGTTGTAGAGTACCACAACACACAAAAATAAGAAAGTAGTATGTCAATTTGTTTTTTTAAAAGTAGTATGTCAATTTGTTTTTTTAAAAAAAGCAATGAAAAAATAATTAGCTTTCTCAACTATAGTGGCGTCATGAGCTTCAGAAAAGTGAATTTAGAAAAAATATAATAATAATAAAAGATACAAAAAATTTTTTTAACAACATTTAAAAAGACCAAAATTTTATTACAGAGCACCACAGATAAGATTTACCAAAAAAGTCTTGTCTCCTTGCTAATGTTGCACAAATGGTCATAGTCTGTTGGCTTCAAACCACGGACCTCTAGTTCTGAAACCAAAACTCTAACCACTACACCACGGCTGCTATGATATATGCAATCACTTTTATTTTGTTACAAACTTAATTACAGTAAACGCTTGCTTATTTGAACTGGCACTTTCAAATTTCCTGCATATTCAAAGCAAACTTCCTTCCCTGTTAATTTTCCTTAAGAAACTCATGTGAATATCCATCAGTTACTCGAACCTGCAGTTATTTAAAATTTTGGTTATTCAAAATGATTTTTTTTACTTCTCTTGACAAAATCCCCATCGAAGTTTTTTTCTATTGATACAATTCCATTGCATTTTATAACGCAATATTATGGAACGTTATCAAAATACAACAATTAAAATCAAAGAAAAATATCTTGCTCTTAAAGATTTAGAAAAAGGACTAAATATTAAAAAAATGTTGCCAAAAAGTTCAGTGTTCCTCAAAACACTTTAACTTACTGGATTAAGCATAAAGAAAACATATTCAGCAAGTATGGGTCTGGTCAATTTGGAGCAAAGAGACAAAAGTCAAGTTTGGAAAAGCATGATTCCATTGATAAAACTGTATATAAATGGTTTATGAATGCACGTGAATCAAATGTATCGATTGATGGACACTTCATTAAGGAGAAAACATTAGATTTTACAAAAGAACTCAACATTATGCAGATTATTAGGCTTCAGAAGGGTGGCTTGATCAGTGGAAAAATAGACATAATATTGTTTTTCGAACTATTTATTTCTGGCAAGGAAAGGTTGTGTGAGAGGAAAAGACATCAAGTTGGGAGAAAACCTATTTGCCCATGATCCTCTCAAGGTATGAGTTGAGGGATATATACAATGTTGATAAGTTTTGTTTATTTTACTAACAGCCTGCAATGAAAACCTTTCATTTAAAAGGTAAACGATGTGCAGAAGGAAAATTGAGCAAAATTTGTTTAACATGCTTAGCAGCAGGAAATGGGGTTGGTGAAAAGCTGCATATGTTTGTAATTAGAAAGGCAGAAAAACTATGATATTTCAAAGGTGTCAAAAGCCTACCTTTTCAGTACAAGTTCCAAAATAAATCCTGGATGGACTCTAAAATCTTTACTGATAACATAAGAAGGTTTGATGCAAAGTTTAATGTTGAGAGTGTAAAAGTTGCCAATGGATCAGGAAATCATAAGAGCTTTTTATTGCACAAATGTTGTCAGATAAAATACATCGATGCTGGTAAAACGACTCCAAATATCGACATTCTTAAAACTATGAGCATTTTGGTCAAGTTATGGGATGCTGTATCAACAAACACTCTAATGAATTGTTTTAAAAAGGCAAGCAGGAATTACAGGTTGCAAGTAAATGGTGAAGATGATCTTTTTGAACTGCTTGAAGAGAACATCAACGAGCTTAAATCACATGGTTTAGTAGAGAAAGATTTTCCTATTAAAGATTACGTAAACATAGATTTTGATATTGGTACAAGCAAATTGTATACAATTCATTATTGTATAAAGTGCAGCAAATACAATTGCTGTCACAGATCAAGAAATTCTTGGAATCTATTTTAATCAACAATTGTGCTGAGGTAGATGAGGAGATAGTTGAAGAGTCAAACAATTTTCCACCCGAAAAGCCAAAAATTATTAGGGATTGCACATGCAATAGAGTTAATTGAATGTTAGTCTCTTTTTGAAAATAACGCCATCAAATTCGACAACCGCTAAGCCTAGTATCAAAGATGTTTGATAAATATTCTTTATAAGCAAAAAAAGCAATCAAAAATGAAAAATTTATTAAAAATTGTAAAGTTTTTATTTTTTTATTTTTGTTTTTTTAAAAGGTAAAAACTTAAACAGCATTATTCCAAAGTTTTTCTTCTTATTTACTCTCTACTTCTGTTAAAATTTGAAAGTAGCTTGAAATAGGTCACTTTAAAGAAGATTTTCAGTTATTCAAACTTTTGGGTATTTGAAGTAAATTCTAATTTCCCTAGGAAGTTTGAATAACCGGGGAATTTACTGTATTTATCTGTGCATATGCAAAATTATTATTAATAGATTATATATTAACAATAAATAAATTACAAATCACCAGATACAGGTGGTCTGAGAATCTCAGTAAATAATAATAATAATTCAAAATTTTAAAATTTTCCTTGAAATTAAGTTCAGTATAGGACTTTTTTTATAAGGGACTACCAGCAATATATATATTTTTTTGACAAATATAACAAACAAACTTAAGATTAAATTACTACACAATATACAAATGCTCAAAGAAATAAATAATCTCTATAGATTGCTTATTTCTGTGAGCATTTAAAGTCTGATATAAAACTAACATGGTATTATATACTAATATATTTACATTATCAAAATGCTTACTTTCTTATATGACAAGAATAGTTTCTATATATATTGAGAGTATTTAGTTGTTAGGAAATACAACATGACAAATAAACTTTCCCATACAGTATGCTTAGATATATAAGTAACTTAGCTAATTTAACTTTTTTTAAATATAAGTTAAATTGGTGTTTATACATGTATTTGTGCATATAATGATCATATACTAGTGCCTCTTGTGTCATCTACTAAAATTTAATCTTGTATTACTCATCATTCAATTCTCATACTTTTTCTGTGACTGCTCCTAAGTGTTAAAGATGTTTAAAAAAAATGTTTTTTTTTAACATCTTCAACATTCACAAGCATGAACACCATTTTATGTCATGATAACAAAACTTATAATTTCATTTCATTATTTAGACTTTTTATTATTATACTTTTTAAATTAATAAAATGATAATTCTATTAAAAAGTTATACAATCTTTAATTTTGCCCAGATTTTCAGTTATCATGTTACTCATAAAAACATTTTAAATAGATTTTTGTTGAAATCAAATATGTTGAAGCTTTTTCATACCTGTTGAATATGTCCAAGAACATTACTGCGTACAACAAATAGTTTTTTTCCTTCCTCAGAATAAAGTCTTGTTATGAAATCTGTTGTATAATTACTATTGCAGTGTTCAGATCTATTAAAAACAAAAAAACAAAAACTAAATAACAATAAAATAAGTTTTTTTATAAATAATTTTTGATTTTAGCCATATTTTATTATTTTACTATAAGGATTCTCTTGGGAAATTATGTTGAGATTTTTTTTTAAATGTTTTTACAAACATGTAGAAAAAAAAAAAAAAAAATTAATTTCAATGAAAATTGTATTTTGAAAATTTTAGAAGGATATGCATGTGTGTATATAAAAATAGCCACAGATTAGGACCTCAGCACTTACATCAACTGAAGGTTTTCTTGAAAAACACATACATAAAAACATAAACGCATATAAAAACATCAATGCAGATTTATTTGTGTATGAAACATCACTGATGACATCATACTAAAATAGCAATCTGCAATGGCTTCAGTATATAAACTGTTTGAATTTGGGTTTAGACAAAAACATTTATAAAAAACTGCTTTTTTAACACTTTTGCAAATGCAAAAAAAATTTAAATTCAAAAAAATGTATACTAAAATAAATAATCATATTTTCTACAAAAAAATACAATTATTAAAAAATAAAAACAAAACAAAAACAAAGAGATCAATGTTTAAAGAAAAAAAAACAAAAAAAAAACAAACAGAAAAAACAATACCTAAGAACTAAACCTCTTCGTAAACCACTGTTAGTGAACTTATTTTTCAAGTGATCAATGTTTCTCTTAAATAAAATAATATAAACAAAATTTGACGTAAGCAACCCAATATGCAAAACATGTAACGCAACATCCATTTTTTTTAAATGCTGAAAATATATTCTTCAAAGTACATGTACCTTAAGTTCTTCAAGTGTTAAGCATTCCTCAAAAATGTATGCTGAATCAGCCCCTGCTGCAATAGCTGCCATGGTTGGTAAATATCCACATTTTCCACCCATTGTTTCTACAATAAAGACACTTCGAGCAGTACTACCAGCTGACTGACGAATCTTATCACAACACTAAAGTATAAACAACAAACCCTCTTTAAACAATATAAGTAGCTAGTGTAAACCAATAGCAATAACTTAAATCTTTAATAAACCTTCAAATGTATCTTTTTTCTCCAAAAAAATCTTGCAAGATTTTATAAGGATTATCTATCTATATTTATATATCAATCTCTCTCTCTCTCTTTATATATATATATATATATATATATATATATATATATATATATATATATATATATATATATATATATATATATATATATATATATATATATATATATATATATATATATATATATATATGTATATACATATACACTACCGTGCAAAAGTCTCCGCTCATGTGTAATATTTGCAAGGAACAGTAAATGCAATACATTTTAGGATGATTTTAAATATATAAAAAGAATAAAATGTTAATATAAAAAGTTGATGAGGCCAAATCATAATTTTGCATACTTTTTCCTTTTCTTTTTGTTTCAAATAATTTTGTTTACCTTTGTTTTGTTGAGTTCTGCTGCTAAAAACATGGCAGAAATTTTTCTATATGAATAACCTTTTTCACGTAAAATACATATAAAGTTCTTCAGTATTCTTTATTAAATTTAAAACTGCACAAAAGTTTTAACCAAAATATTTTTTGTAAGCTTAGGTTTGACAGTAGCATGATACTTTCCGGCATGGTAAGGATGTTTTCAGTAATTTTAATTGGTTGCTTTTAATAGACTTATGTTTATATTTATACTTGAAAATGGCATTAGTGTGCGCATTTAATGTCTTGAATTTAATAAAGAATTTGAGAAATGGTGAAAGTAAAGAAAGAATATTGTGAAGAACTTCGTGGCAAAATATGTATTTTACGTGAAGAAGGTTATTCATATAGAAAAATTGCTTCCAGGTTAAAAATATCCGAATCAGGTGTGAGATATGCTCTACAACGATTGCATGATATTGGTTCCAACAGTGACAGATCACGTTCTGGAAGACCAAGAGTTACATCACGGCAAGAAGATACGTTTATTGTTGTGTCCAGCAAAAGAAATAGAAAAATTCCAGCCACAATTTTAACAGCAGAACTCAACAAAACAAGGGTAAAGCCAGTATCAACTGATACTGTAAAAAGAAGACTAAGATCAGTCAACTTAATTGGACGCGTTGCTGCACGTAAACCTTTGTTGAGGGCAGTAAATAAGAAGAAAAGATTGGAATGGGCAAAAATGCATAAAAATTGGGGATTAGAAGATTGGAAGAAAGTTCTATGGACAGACGAGAGTAGGTTCGAACTTTTTGGTACCCGACGTCGCGTGCATGTTAGGCGTTTACCTAATGAAAGAGTGCTTCCTCAATGTATACAAAGCACTGTAAAACATGGAGGTGGTAATATTATGCTTTGGGGATGTTTTGGCAATGGGTTAACTGGAGATTTAGTTAAAATCACATCTACCATGGATAAACACATGTACCATAATATTTTGGTTAAGCATGCGATTCCATCTGGTATTCGTATAATTGGGAAAGGATTCATCATGCAGCAGGACAACGATCCAAAACATGTATCTGGATTATGCAAAAATTATTTGAAACTAAAAGAAAGGGGAAAAGTTTGCAAAATTATGACTTGGCCTCCTCAATCACCAGATCTATCACCCATCGAAAAGTTGTGGAATGAACTGGATCGGAAGATCAGAGAAGCAGGTGAAACATCTTTTATTAATCAGCAAATGCTATGGGAACGTTTGCAAAAAGCTTGGAATGAGATAACAGCGGAAACCATGAATAAATTATTAGCCCGAATGCCAAGATTATGTGCTGCTGTTATACGCTCCAAGGGGTCTCATATTGATGAAAATAAAATTTAACATTTACAACTTTGTATATTACCATTTTATTGATTTTATATATTTAAAATCATCCTAAAATGTATTGTATTTACTGTCTAATTCATTGTTTAATAAACAATTAAAAATAAACGCAATTTTCTTGCAAACTTTTGTTACTTTATTGAAATATTAAAAATGAGCGGAGACTTTTGCTCGGTAGTGTATATATATATATATATATATATATATATATATATTTATATATATATATATATATATGTATATATATATATATATTTATATATATATATAAACACACACACACAAATTAAAATAAGCATAAACTTCAAAATTGTAAAGTTTTTAGATGTCAGATGTCAATTTATTTTATATTAATATGTCCTTTGTGGCTGGATAGCTCAGTTGGTTAGAGCATCAAACGAAAAGTTAAAACACAGACTGTTGTACAATATGGGTTCAAACCCTGCCACTGCAAACTCAGCGCTTGAATAGTACTTCAGCCGCATAAATATCAGTCAATATTGGACGCTACTTTGGATTAGTCTTAATGACTATTTGTGGCTGTTCCTATGGTAAGTCAACAATATCTTTGGATATAAGAACATTGTATAGAAAAATATAGCATGAAAATTCAAATAAATAAAAAAACTGATATATAAAACATTGGTTTAGCAGAGGGTGAATGGAAAATTTGCCAATCATAAGCAATCCTTTTTAAATAAAAATTGTTCAAAAGACAATAGCACAGTGGACCAGAATAGTAAATTTTGAGACAAAATTAATAACTAATTTAATATTAGTATTGTACCAAATTCAGCAAGATTACTAAAATAAGGTCTGCGCTTCTTATGAAAGTGATAACTTTTATATTTAGTTACTATGAATACCTAATCAGAACAACATAAAAGTTTTTTTGTTATAAACATAAAATTTGTTATTTTTTTTAAACTGGACATTAATGGATTAGAAGAGCACAACAGTCATTTTATTATATCTTCATAGCGTTTTGATCAACTCATTTTCTTTGCATGGTGTTGGTCGCAACTCTTTAAATCTTTATTACTCTTTCTCTAACAATTATTACAAGCCTCTTGAGCTTTCTCTAACATAAGCCTCTTGAGCTTTCTCTAACATAAGCCTCTTGAGCTTTCTCTAACATAAGCCTCTTGAGCTTTCTCTAACATAAGACCAATAGGCAATTTTTTTCACTATAAGGTATCCATATATCATAATTTTATGCAGATTTTGAGGCATGCAGTACCAGGAGTAACATTTAACAAAATATCAGGCAGTTTCAAAACAATTATTCAGAAACTTGAAAATGGCAATTTCACAACCACTGGAGATACAACAAAGTGTAACATGTAATCTTTCAATTAGCGCTTTCTCAATTCCTGTAATTTCACTAAATAGTCTTTATTTAAAAAAGCTATCCTGGCTGTATTACCATTGTTAGAGTTTCCACAATCACCTGCTCTTGGTTGATCTACTATCAATCCAATTTTATCCAAGAACCTTTTCTGAATTACACTTTTTTGCTCCATTACTGAATTCTAGGCTTCAAATGATCTTGCACGCCAAGATTTAATTTATATTTTATACACAATATGCAATAAGCATTTAAAGCATCTTATCCAAGCATGCAAGCTTAAAAGACCATACTGGAGAATGTGAGTGTAATGCGTTTTTTTAATAACAATTTCAATGTCATTCATTTCAGATGGGTTACATCTACACACTGAATATGACTGAATAGAGTCAGTTGTGTTGGATAAGGTAGTGTGCACCTTTCCGTTAATCAAGTTTTTCCAATAGAAGTGTTTCATATTTTTCTGTGGGTTTTCATTGCTCAGTCTAGTTCAAGCACCACAGGTTCCCTGCATCAAATATAACAAAATTAATTAATCTATCTCTGTTGGATCAAATTTTTGGCTAATGAGCAACGACTGTCTTATTATGCGTCAACATAGACATTTTTTCTTGGTACACACATATGCAAAACATCAAAACCTTATGCATAAACAGTCTCAAACATCTTGTGACAAACTTTTTTAAAACTGTTTTAATTTAATGTCTTTGTTTGATTTCATCCTTTATATTTTCTACATATATGATACTATTTTGTATATG
The DNA here is from genome assembly GCF_038396675.1 of Hydra vulgaris. NCBI lineage: Eukaryota > Metazoa > Cnidaria > Hydrozoa > Anthoathecata > Hydridae > Hydra > Hydra vulgaris. Next base: position 43,306,026 of record NC_088923.1, read on the forward strand.
AGGTTGTCTGCTTCTCTATTTATATATATATATATATATATATATATATATATATAATTTTTTTTTTAATTTCTTTTTTAGTTTACTTATTTATTTTTTAGGTATCTATGACAGCATTAATCTTTGTATGGTTTTGTTGTTTTTATAATATTATTTATATTTTTATATCTTATTGGCTTGGGCTTGTTTATCCAATAAATATCAATTTTAGCGACTTTTGTTTTTAATTACGTTTTATTTATCACATTGGTAATGTAGTATTTTGTGGTTTTCTATTAGAAAATAATAATTTTTATTATCTTATACTATCAATTATATCTTATTCTATTATTTTTTGTTATTTTTGTTAAAATTTTCATTTATATTTTATTCTATTTGTTTATCTTATTTTATTTATTGATATATATAATTATTTTATTTTATTTTAATTTTGTTATAGAATTTAGTATTGAACTCACATCTCTCACTGTCCATATTATTTCTAAAATGTTAGTGCTTTAAAAACTTGGATGAAGTTAGGGTCTTGGCTATTTGTAATGTAGTTCTTTTTTATTGCAGTATGGAGCAGGTGTAAATTGTGGGGTAAAGCATAGATGACGATGCTGTTTATCTCACAAGATAAACTAGGTATTGGCGCTGAGGCTCTGCAAAACGCCAGTAATAATAAATGCAATTCTGAGGAGAAGTTTATTACCACCAATACATAAGTTATAATTAAACAAAAGCAATAATATTTTTCCCAATCTTATATCTCCTCTCATTTTGTTTATTTTAAATATTGGTTTATCTATGCATATATATGTATATATATATTTTGTATTTAATGAAGATTTATGGTTACTTATTTATATATGTTGCTTATGTGTTCTGTTTGTTTTAGGTATACATTTATTGTATATACTCATAGATATGTTCGCTTGTGTTCCCAAAAGTATTAGGTTGTATATATACCTCTCTGATAACTGTAGTAAATATTTTTTACACATCATTTTAAAAAGTAGAAAAAAAAAGCTGAGCAATTGCTTGCATATGAGAAAAACACGTGAGTAAAAGCTATAAATCAAAAATCAGTGAATCACTTCTAACTTTATGAGGACCTATAACAGTTGCTTTTTTTTTTTTGATGATTAGACATTTATTTTATTATTTTACTATTTTATATATATAGATATATATTCTTGCATTCTTAAAAATGCTTTCGTTATTTCATATTGGAAACATGACTTTTTAAAAGCAGAATTGGCATTTCATATAAAACACATATATAATAATATAATTAATAAATAATAAAATATTTACATAATAATATAATTTCATATAATAATGTTCACAAAAATATTTCATCTTTGCATTTGTTACAAATATTTTTATTTTAATTAACATTATTATCAGTATAACTTACACTAAAAGCAGCCATTTTTAAGCATACAAGTAAAAACAATTTCTATTGGTAGCGGTATAAAACTTATTATCCTTATTAATTATCCCTATTGCTCATGAACAAAAGAAAAACTTTATTCACGTATTTTTGAGCAATTGCTTTTGCTGTGCTTTTGAGCAATTGCTTTTGCTGTGCTTTTGAGCAATTGCTTTTGCTGTGCTTTTAAGCAATTGCTTTTGCTGTGCTTTTGAGCAATTGCTTTTGCTGTGAGGATTTTTAGCTTTTACTTTTACTCAGAGCAACTGGTTGTGAACAATTATTCTTTTTTATTCACCTGGTCTCATGCTGTCAAAGATATGTGAATTAAAAGATAGAAAAATTGTGTGCTATCGAAGTATGTTGTTCAATAATATAAATAAAAATAATAATAATAAACTAGTAAATAAAAACACTAGTAAAAAAGTTATGATATGGTTTTAAAAAACAAACCTCAACAATGACATTTAGGGTAGTATCAGCACCAAGTGAAAACCAAGTTCCAGGTACATTGTTACTCATTGTAGCTGGAACAAGAACCATTGGTATTCTAAAAGCACTATAACTGCTTCTTGCTTCAGTTAATTGAATCAAACTAACAAAAGCCTGAAAATAAAATAAAAAAACAGTAAATACCCATATATATCATTTAGTTATTTTTTATGTCATAAAAAATAAAATTAAAATTTATAAAAAACAAATAGTATAGATTAATATAAAACAATGAAAGAATAGAGATAAAGATAAAAAACAATAAAGAAAAAAGTTAAAAAAAAAAAAAAAACGAAGTAAATTTAAATTTTGTCAAAAAGCAAAAATACAAATCTAGAATCAGCCTTACTTTGAAATTTAGTCGTCATTTTGTTTATTATGGTTATTAAACATTTAAATTAATAAAAGCCTAAAAATCAATGTTATTAACTTAGAAGGAAAAAACAGCAAACAACAAAGTTTTTTTGAAATAAACTTCATTAGATAATGTGGATCCAATAACACTGATATTTTAATAAATAAAAAATAAATATTTTATATTTATTAAATTATTTATTTTATAAACTTATTTATAGAAATAAAAATACTTTTATTTCTATAAATAAGTTTATAAAAGATTAAAATAAAATATTCAGGAATGCTAAGTCAGAGTCTGGAGATAGTATTTGTATTCAGAGTATGGAATCCAAGGAGTCCTGAAAATGTTATGATACTCAGTTTAGCACAAATTTTTTTCTTCTTTGCAACTATTAATAATAAATAGATATTGGTTCAAGAAATAAGAAAGTATATGGTTTTAATAATCCCTCACATCCAGTAAATGAGAAATTTTTAAAATCCTAAAATGAGCTTTATATTACCAATTCTTTATTAATTAACTTACCAAAGTTAATATTTTATGTTTTTATTAACTGCAGTCTAGCAGGGACACTGTTTTAAAATTTCAAAATTTTTTTACATTAAATATTTTTTATGAATTTCTGTTCTAAGAACAGTTTATTCTCAGAACTGTTGTTTAGTCTGCACAATTATATTGTTTAATAAAATTTAATCAAAGCATAAAATTTAATTTAAAGCATAAAAAAAAAAATTAACTTTTTTAAATATCTCAATTAAATATTCAAAAAAATTCTTTAGCATTAATAAAGCTCAGTATTTCTTCTACACTCACACACACACATACACACACACACACACACACACACACACACACACACACACACACACACACACACACACACAAAATACATAAAAATTTTTTACTAAAATTTAATTCAAAAGAACAAACTAACTGAATTTTGCGCATTTACTTGAAAATCCCTGGATCATTATCTAGAAATTTTTCTAAACTCGCAAAATTCAGTTACCTGTTTCTCCTGTTTTCAAATGTTACATAGAATCTTTATTAATTAACTGAAAGTCAGGATCTGAAAGTCAGAATCTGGAACTAAGAAAAGATTTGTGAATAAAAATATAATCTCTAACACATGTAATTCATATTTGCAGAGTCCTGGACTGTGTGACTATGAAAGAGCAAAAAGATAAAAAACATCTCATTCTTTTTTTCTCATGTCTTTTGATTAACTAAAGAAAACAGACTAACTAAAGAAAACACACTACATAAAATTAATTAAAGTCTCCAAGTTAAAATATATAAACAACAAGAAATTAATTTAAATGTTACAAATTAATTGAATAAAGATATGAAAAAATAACTTATATAATTATCATTGCAGAATTTAAACACTATTTTTATAATTTCATTTTTTTGATAGGAGTTTTGTTGCATTTGTTTATATATTTTTTGAGTTTTTTTTTTCTTCTCAAAAGTTTATTTAGATATCAAGTAAAAAGTTACCACACTTTTATAAACTTATTCATAAACATATAAATAACAACTTTAAATGAGCCCTACTGCTTCTGGATTGTTAAAACTGGTTGCTAACAACATTACTATGGATTGTTTTTATAGTTTCATTATTCAATGGGTTATTTTTCTAAAATGTGAAAATCTTCTGAACCGATTGCTATGAAGTCATGAAACTTTTACCACTTGTTCTTTATAACTTAAGCTATGAAATGACCTATAAAAAACATATCTGTGCTGTTAAGCGAAAATGCTATTATTAAAAATATAATACTTTTATTTTTACCCCCAGAATAAGTGTTCCATCCTTTATATATAAGCATTTTATAATATAAAAATATAGTTTAAATTTAAAATTTAAAAAGGTAAGTTTTTATTTTATCCAACATTTATATTTATATATATATATATATATATATATATATATATATATATATATATATATATATATATATATATATATATATATATATATATATATATATATATATATATATATATATATATAACCCCTAACTGGTTGTCAGAAAGTTTTTCCGCATTTTGTTGACAAAAAGTAAAAATTAAAATGTAAGATCGGAATTTTATTTTTATTACTTGATAGACTGCCTGCCCCAACCAAACCCTCAGTCGATGTAGCAGGACTTCCTTGCGAGTCAGGCTATAAGGTAGTCGATGTAGCAGCACTCTGTTGCGAGTCAGGCTATTTGTCAGTCGATGTAGCAGCACTCCGTTGTGAGTCAGGCTATAAGATAGTTGATGTAGCAACACTCTGTGCATGATTTACAGTAAAAATAAATAAAAATAAAAACATTTTATTAAAAAAAATAAAGATAAAAACATTTTATTAAAAAAAATAAAAATAAAAACATTTTATTAAAAAAATAAAAATAAAAACATTGTATATATTATTAAAAACACTCAGAATGTTTTTAAAAACATTCTGTTACCTATGATAGTTGCAATAATATCAGGCTTTTTTACTCTTCAAAATTAAAAATTTACAACCAAAATTGCTTATTTATTTTAACTCTTTTTTAAAATAAAGAAAAAAATTTGAGAAAATGATATTATGTAGTTTCTTTTCATATATTACCTGGCAACACCTTTACTGATCCCTCTACATTTAGTCTTATCAGAACTTTGTTAATGACTTCTCATGGAAATATAATTAATAGTAAATTAAACTAGTAAATTGAAATAGTATAGAAAATATTGAATTGAGTTCTGAAATACACCTTTTTAAGACTGAAAAAAGAATGTGACCAGTGAAAAATAACTATAGCAACAAAAGCCTGAGTGATTTGGATGTCTAAGAATAAATTAACCTTTTTTTATGGGATGTCAGGAATGGTGTGGTCATAAGATTCAAGATATGAATTAGTAAAAAGTTCTTTACAAATAGTTCTGATCCTTATGAGAAGTAATATGATCAGCATTATGTACAAGAAAACTGTATGTAGGAGAGTTTTTTCAGTCCTTTAGAATTGCATCATTCTTATAAATTTTCATTTTTCTTTGAAAGTAACGAATAAGTACACATATTATCATAAAATATTTTTTACAAAAAGTCTTTAAAATATTCAAACTTACCTCAAATCCTCCAACAATAAATAAACCATCAATGTGATGCTCTTTAAGTCTACGATGGATCTTTTCAAGATCGTTATCAGGCAATGTTCTATACAAATGAAAATTGAAAAAAAAACACCAAACCTTGTTACAGTCTATTTATCAATATTAGTTTATTAACAATAAATAAATTTACAAAATACTATACAATATAAAATATTCATTACAAAAAATTCAAATTTAGAAACAAAAATTGATAAATATGGTTTACCTTGTAACACCTAACATACATCCACCTATTTCTGTCCATTTATCAACTTCAGACCACGTCATTGTATGAACCTAGAGTTCACAGATAAACTTAACAACAAAATAACAAGAGTATTATAAGAAATATAATATAAGAAACTATGATATAAGAACTTTCTGAAAAAAATTTAACATTTCAAGTATTTTAAACTTTTCTTTAAAACAGTATATAAATAAAAGAATTTTATCTTAATATTTCAGGACTTAAACTCTGTGTAGGCTACATGCAGTGGTATTATGACACACTTGGTGGCCCGTAGACAAAACTTATCCTTTTAACAATTTTTCTGCAACTTGTACAATCCCATAATAAACATAATAAATAAGGTGACCCTTAATCCTATTAGAGACTCTCTGAACTTTGCCCTCTGGAAAAAATTGAAATATATTTGGTATTGTTGGTACTTAGCATATCCTTAAAATAATTTTATAGTTCCTCTAAATCAATGAGTTCCCCAAGATTAAATAGTTCCTACTTTTAAATTTTAGGAATTCAAAAGTACTAATCCCCTGCTTTGAGAAATTAAGATTTCCACAACAAACAAATTAGAACTTCAGACATTCCTTACTTGGTGTTCCCGATTACAAAATTTGGCAGAACAATAAGCCATTTAAAACTTGCCATTACTCAATATTTCTTTGAATGACTTTTTTTGGCATAACTTTTGCTATAATTAATCAATTTTCAAAATTCAAAAAGCCTAATACATTAAAATTTTACTACAATACTAGTTGTCCAATTGGTAAATTGGTAAAAACCTAAGATTACTATTTTGGAAGAAGATTGGAGAAGTTCTGATAAATTCTTATTAGTAGGCTAGATTTAATCTAAATCAAACAACTAGAATATGTTTAAGTATTTGGTTACAAACTCTTGTAAGTCAGGACAAATGCAATGCATTAAAAAATTTTTGTGCTCCATTACAAATAAAATACCCAGCAATCATCATAAAAAATTTCATGAACAGCTTGTTTTTCCTGAAGAAGTCTACTTTCTGTGCATGAAAAAATGTACAGACAAGTTACAGATTTTATGAAGGAGAGAAGCAAGGCCCTGCTCAAACAAGAGCTTGACTTCACTTATTCCAAGGTTCCATCAGAAATTTGCAACTCTTGCAGAACAAGTTTCCAAAAACTAGACAGTTGTCAAATCAGTGGTGAGCTCTTCAGACTGTACAACTTTCAAAGCATCAAGATCACAAGAAAGATGACTGCACATGCTTCATTTGTCAAGTTGGCAAATCACAGCATATTCAGGCTCCCCCTTGTTGCATCATGTACGCCAAGCAGGAGTCCACAAAACTCTTCTCTCACGTAAAAAAGTGTACTCTTTTTTCCTAACAACGCTCAAAAAGAGGTTTCCTCACCAATCTACAAAAGGTTCAAAAAATTGAAAAAGATGGTGCAGACTGACTCTAAGGTGGAAGAAAAAATGGCTGCATCTGTAATTGAGTAAAAAGTTGACTTGCCTAAAGAAACTTAAAGACTGATCAGGGTGGAAGGCAAATGCTCTCATTCCTGGACCTTCTTGTCAAAAAAAATCTCATGCTCTCAACAAATCAACACTGGTCTTTCCAACAACAAAATCAGAGGGTTTGCATTAACTCTCAACAAGTCATTTAGAGCAAGGTTGGTGGAATCTAACTTCGAAGATGAGTTTGCATGTGTTGGAAAGAAGTTGGAGTCTTTCTTCACTACATCAACTATTTATGATGCTTCATAAATAATTGATTAAAAAATAACTCGTTCAAAAGAGAATTCCTTAACCAATGTCGAGCTTGGCATCAGTCTGTTTGAGTTTGTTACCGTGGTGTTTGAAGAAAAAGGAATTTCCACCACAAAAATTGGAAACTTTTTAAAGTTCAGCTTGAGCATCATTGACACCAGGAGTTCTCTCACACACTGCATATCAAAAAAACAACAACCCTCACTGGTTCCACATCTCTGGACTTTGGTATAAAGCAGCAACTGATTGTGGCCATAGCCGAAAACCTTCCAGAAAACTATGAGAAACTCAAATCAATCTTTGTTCATACCATTCTTCATTGTGTGTGACATAAAAACTGCTAACATCCTATGAGATGTTAGCAGTTTTCATGAATGAGTTAGTGAATGGCCTTCAAAGTTGCATTTAAGCATTCAACCCTGCCATGGTGGAGAGCAGGAAATGACTGCAAGAAGCTACTTAATACAGATCTCTTGAGTGAGCTTGTGACCAAACATCAAGTTATTCCTGCTATGAACTTCGTCAAAGCTTTCAAACACTTTTGAAATGTTGTTCGTTCTTGCTTTGGAAACAATCTACCCCCAGATTTTGAGTTTCACACCAATCCATTTCAAGAATGCTACACGACACAGCTGGTCACAGTGACTCCAAAAGTTCTTGTTGTTTTACACCACATCAGAGAGTTCATCAAAATTTACAACACTGGGCTTGGTAGTTTTAGTGAGTAACCATCTGAGACATTCAACCCTCAGCTCCCACTGAGCAAGATACAAAAGAAGTTGGACAACACTAACTATGAAAAGCATTTGTTTGACTGCATCCTTGACTACAACAGCAAGCATCTTTAGATTGAAGGCTGAAAAAGGTTCTTTGGTTCAATATCAAATTATTGTTTATTTTCATATACAGAATATCTTTTATGTGAAATTTGAATTGCATTATTTGTAAAGCGTGTCTTATTCCAAACAACTTGAAATCTATTTTGTTGTAAGAAAATTAGTCAAGAAAAATTTTTTAATATATTTTTAGAATAATTTATGATCAGAAGGAAAAAATAAAACTTTTAATGATGCTTTTTCAAGATGCTTTCATTACTATGACTCAATTTTTTATTATCTATAAGCAAACCTGTTACATAAACAAACCTGTTATATAAAAGGGCAAAGAATGAAGCAGTAGGCAATCCAAGTTTTCATTTTCCCTTATTTTTGTATCCTTATGACTTTGTTAAGCAAAAAATACAGTTACAAATACAAGTATTATCAAAGGCTGAAAGAATTAAGAAAAACTTCATTGAAAACAGTAAAAATGGTTCCTCTACCTGCCTTACCTAGAAGCCCTGTAAGTCAGCCCAACGAAAAACTGGGTCACTAATAAAATACCAAGTGAGTTGTGGAGACACTATTAAAACAGCTAGAAAAGAGAAAACTGAAAAGAAAGTCAGTTAGAAAAAAAATTTGAGAAAGAAGTGGGATCTTTGAAGAATAAAGACATTGTTGAATGTTTGATTGTTAATGATAATTAAAATAAAAATGGACAAGGAACCTTCAAAGGTTCTAGAAACAAATCTCGTGGCAATAATAGGAGGGGAATAAACAATCACTGTAATTAGGGTTGCCAAAATCCGGTTATTTATAGAAGAAAGGGTTGTGCAAAACTTATTTTTGTTTAAGATTTGCATCACATTCTCCTACTATTCTAGACGAGGTCCAAAAATGCATTGTAAATGCAGTTGGACCCGCTCTATCTGCCAAGCTTAAGCCTCTCCCCCATCATCATAAAATTCTTTTTTTTACAAATACTATCAAGGTCGCTGCTCAAAGGAGCTATCGTCTTTTTGGTTATTTCCATCAACCAAAAATCATGCTCACTTGACTCGTCATTCACCAAAGTTTCATCCTTTTAATGTCTCTGCATGCACTAAAAACTTTTGTCTAGTTTTTTTCCCTGCACTTCAACCCTTTGGAACTCTTTCCGATCTTCATATTTTTCTGACTCATACAACCTACTTTTCAAGTCTTTTGTCAACCGTTTCCTTGCTCTTTAACTCTATTCAGTTTTCTAGTAACTCCCAAGTGGTTGTTGCAGCCTTGTTGGGAGTAAATAAGAATTTTTTTTTTAGTTAATTCTTTTTTCAAAAGTTTAAATTGAACTTGAAAAAAGTGATAGACTTGAGATTTTTTGTTCTTCCATTAAAAAATCTTCCAGCAAAAAGCTGTTCCCATCATAATTAAAAATATGTAAAAAAAATACAACTCAAATTATTCCAAGAACTAATTCAAGGAAAATAAAGAACTTGACTTAAACTTGTTTTATATTCATAAAATTAAAACACATTTTATATTAAAACCCTATATATCATACTACATCTTACATACTATCATATCGTATTTATGGGTATAACATACACCTCTAAATATGTTGGTCAATTATATTTCTCAAATAAATAATAAAAATTAAAAAATATTAAAAAAAAAAAAGGTTACACTATTCTCTAACAATCCATCAAACCCATTTGTTATTCCCAGAACAGTATGTCCATGATAAAGTGCTGTTCTTACAAAAGAGCGCACAGCAGCATTCATTCCACCAGCAGGAGCACCAACATTAATAACACCAAGTGTATAGCCCTATAAACAATTTTAAAAAATTTTAATAACTTTTTATAAATAAATTTCTTTAAAAAGCATTACATTTACAAACCTTTTTTATAAAACAAAAGGTTTTTCTAATTCTCAAAATTAGTCTGAAATACCTGCTTACTCTCAGTGGGAAAAGATGCATGTTTTAATATCGTGTACATTTCTAAACTTGTTTGAAATGAACTACAAATAAAAAATTAAAACTCAAGTCTAATGTAAAATAGTTCGAGACAATAATAAGAAATAAGAAAACCTACAAGCTTATCTTTCTTAAAAAAAAAAAAAAAAATAGAAAACCTATAAACTTGTCTTTTCTAACAAAAAAAATAACAAAAAAAAACAAACAAACAAGAAAACCTGCTTATCTTTCCTTACAATAAAAAAGAAAATCTACTTCTTACCTTCCTCTTAGCTCAACTACTTTCTTAAAATTTTTCTCATTGTAGGCTGCCTTGATTTCATTACACTAAATTAGACATTTTATACTATGTTAAGTGATTTGCAATTGCACACATACTAAAATAAGGTATTAAGTTATGCATCCATATAAATCAAAATTTTTGGACTAGACATTTTTGTGTAAATCAATTTTTATAAACTTTATAAAATAAATGAAAATGCAATCCTAATCTTAATACTATCAATTATTTTTTGGCTTTTTAAAATTCCCAGGTAAAAAAAGCTAGAAACTATAAAATTCATAAAAACTTTCAGGGTTTCCAACTATTTAAATGCCCTTTAACATATCTAAAAACCAAAACATTTAAAACATAAAAGTGTGAGAATTAAAAAGACAGAGTAATTTGTAATTATATTTGTATTGATTGGCTAGGCGCAACACAAAACAAACTGTATATAAAGTTCAATCAGATGATTGCAATGAAAGCAATTTTCAGAGTTGTAATGAATGATTAAAAAAGATAGGGATGTTTGTTGTTAGAGGCAAAAAACAAGATATTGTTGGAGAAGGCTGTATAAAAGGCTAAAGGGCTGAACAGAAAAATACTTACAAATGAAGTTGAGATAAAACAGGGTAAATGGCTTATTTCAAAAAATTGGTAAATAAAGAGTTTAAATGGAATAAAAATGGTATATCTGCAGTGATTAAATTTAGTAAACCAGCAGAGCTTATAACAGTAAAGTAAAATTTAACTATTTCGAGTGATGATTTTCTGAAGTAAAGGTTGGTATGCATTATGGTTTAGTACTCAGTCATTTACTGTTTATTATTGTTTTAAGATCTCAAAAGATAGAATAAATCATCAGTATAGAACTAATCTAATGATTGATGGTTTGATTGCAGAAACAAACAAAAATTTAATGCTATGGTTAAGAAAAAACTAGGATTGGAAAAATAGAAAGTTATATATCTCCTGCATCAAGAGTGTCATGATAAATGACAGTAAAACATGGGAAACATGGGCAAATTTGATGTAAAGCATCTGGAAATGATAGAGATGATGATCAGATTTATGTGTGGTGTGACTCTAAAAGATAATTAAAAAAAAGAAGCTAAGATATTAAACAGAGATTGGAAACAGCGAGAAAATTGGAGAAATGGTGTTATGAGGAATACTTAAATATTGTTGTTTTTATGCAAGCAAGCAATGCAATCAGAACAACTCAATTGAGAACAGGCGTCTTTTTATTGTAGCAAAAAATCAATGCAAAAAGTTTGTCTAACTTTAAAGTCCATTACTCTCAGAGACAATTATATCAAACCTCTTTTTATCTCAAAGCAAGGCCTATGAATCTTTAAATAACATGACTCTAATATCTCATCTCTCACTGCAGATGTCTTTATTCCAATTAAACTGTTTATTTACCAATTTTTCAGAATAAGTCTACCTTGTTTTTATTTCAACTTTATGTGTAAGTACTTTTCCGCTCAGCCCTAAAATACAGCTTTCTCCAAAAATATATTGTTTTTTGCCTCCAACAACAAACATCCCTATATTTTTTTCCAACAATTTAGATGGAGGCAAGGGTTGTTGCTCTTAACATACCAAAAGCTTTTAAAATCTGGCATGCTCTCTTTATAACTCTTTTGTTGCATCTGAGAAATTATTCCAAATAATAATCTTTAATAACCAAAATTATTGAATCATTGCTTTTTAACTGCACAATTAAAGTTGTATTTTATGAACAATGCTCTTCTTTGTTTTCAGGAACCTTTAAGGTACTACAAAGTTCTATCCTTAGCCCCATGATATTTTTTACATCTTAGCTCCATAATATTTTTTACATCTTAGCTCCATAATATTTTTTACATCTTAGCTCCATAATATTTTTTACATCTTAGCTCCATAATATTTTTTATCTAGACTAATAATCTTCTTTACAACTCAAAATCTCAAAATGCTTATGATAAGAGTGTTGTATATACACAACTACATACTACAGTTTTGATAAAGTCATCACTTTTTGATCTCATAGAATAAACAACCAATCATATGCTGCCAAACTTGAGCATCAATTACATCATTCCATGTCATTCGACATATTGTTGGTATTTCACATTCTTATTATTTATAATTATTATTATAGACACTATTAATAACTAAATAAATTGTTATCAAATTATAAATTATTTACTATAAATATGTAAACTTTACATTATTAATTTGTTATTTGTAATATTTTATTATTTACCCATTCTACACATTGATGCAGAGGTCTTGCAATAATTTGAGAACCTTCTAAGCACATAACCATAGGCTCAGATGCTACATTTGCCTCAATAATTGACAGTGCAGCTTCACAACCTAAACGACTTGCCTATATCAAAAAATTATTTTTATATCAATAATCTGGAAAATAAATTTCAGTGTAAGGAATCAAAAAAAAAATTAGGAATAATTGTAACCTAAACAAATTAAATATTTTCAGACCCATTTACCCTCCCAAGTAAAAGAAAGTAAAAGAGTGTAAAATGAGAACATTTATTATTATTGTTATTATTATTATTATTATTATTATTATTATTATTATTATTATTATAATATGAAAACTGATTAATATTAATTTGAAAATCATTTTAAATATAAACTATTTTAATAATATAAATATAACTAAAATAAAAAAATATAAATTTACCAGTATTCTATCAAAAGCAGAAGGTCTACCACCTCTTTGAACATGACCGAGTATAGTAACACGAGTATCTAACTTTAGAGAATTAGTCAGGAGCTAAACAAAAACATATATATATATACACACACACACACACACACACACACACACACACACACACACACACACACACACACACACACATACATTCATACACACACATGTATAACATTTAAGTAGAAAATAAAACTACATGATTTTAACTTGTTGTATTTCACCTGATGATTGCAATAGCATGAAACTTAAAGTTGTGAAAATCAAGTAGTTTTATTTTCCACAAGAATATATTTTAGCTCTGATTCAGTTTATTGAGCACTTTCTTGAAAGTATATGCACTTCAAAACAGCAATTTTAAATTTAATTATAAACCATTCATTTATTTATTGCAATTTGCGCCAAAAACTTAATAAAAAATAAAGAAAATAAATAAAAAGATTTAAAAAAAAAAAAAACCAAAACTAAGTAACTAAGTGCAGCTGAAAGAAAAAAAATATTCTTAGTTAAATACAACAATTATATATAGTTATATTATTACTTATTATTATATATATTATAAATACAGCAATTACATATTGTTATTATAAATACAGCAATTACATATTATTATTATAAATACAGCAATTACATATTATTATTATTAAAATAATATATTGAACATTTTTCTTTAAATATTAATAAAATTAGAACTTATCACTATTAGCAAAATGAAAGCAATCTAAATAAGTTAAGCAAAAAACTATTAGATCAATAGGTATATAATACTTTAGATATATAATCAATAGATATATAAAATTAATAGATTAGTTGATATATAATACTATCAACCTTTGGAATTAGGAAAAATGAGTTCGGCAATAATTTGCCAACCTCAATCTTTTAGAGATCTGCAAAAAAATTTAATACAAAGATCTTACCGTAAAACTAGGGTTTTTCATTACTGTTTAACAGTAACAGTAAAACAGCTGTATTTTGGTGAAAAATGAAAAACAGAAAACAGCTGTTTTTTCAGAACTGTTTTTACTGTTTTTAACGACTTTTTCATGTTTAAAAAATATTACATATTGGTGATAAGTTAGTGTTTTTCCTCGTGTTTTTCAAAGAGAAGAAAGTAAAATCTAGGGTGTTTTTAAAAGTAACACATTTAACAGTACGTATTAAATCATTTTAATTTGATTTAAGAATACAATAACAATGCTTATATATTTCAGCAATATCGTCAGTATGGGATTTTGCTACAAAACGAAAAAATCCAAAAACAAAATCTCTCGAAGGACAATGCTCGCGATGCAACAAAATCATTGTCTGTTCTGGAAATTCTACAACTACATTAAAAGCACATCTTAAGACACATGGAATTGATTTTGAAAGGTCAGCAGCTGGCACATCCAAAGAAGAACCAACAGCAGAGAAAAGAACAAAATCAATTTTTGAATTTTTCAATCGAAAATCCCTCAAAGAAATAGTTACAGATATGGCAACTGATGGTATTTCAATTAGAGCAATAACTAGAAACAATTATATTCGTCAATCTATATCACGAGATGGTTACAAACTTCCAGCTAATGAACGTGATGTCATGAAATTAATTATTGAAAATTTTAACGAGAAGAAAGCAAAAGTTGTTGAAATAATTAAGGAAAAACTTGCTAATGTAGCAAAATTCAGTATGTGCGTAGACGAATATACAACAATAAGAGGAAGACGATTCTTTGGAATTAATATACACAACAGCGATGATAAAGTCACTATTAAAACTGGTCTTGTTCGCATTGTTGGATCTTGTTCTGCTGAAGACATGGTTGTTGCTATGAAACAACATTTAACTGAATTTGGAATTGACATGAACAAAGATATTGTTGGCTCAACTCAGGATGGAGCAGCAGTGAATAAAAAATTCATTAGACTTGTGGATATAATTGGCCAGTTTTGCCTAAACCATGCTCTACATTTGGGTGTCTGCGATACTTTATATAAGAAAGAGAATGAAATTGAGGAACACTATTTTGATAGCAATGAATCTGATGAAAGTGATTGCTTTGATGATTGCCTTGATTTGCTAAATGATGACGACATTGAACAATCTGAAATTAGTTATCACGATTTGCTTAAAAATTCTCGAAAGCTTGTCAAATTCATAAAATATTCAACAGTTTGCAACAACATTTTTTTGAGTAAAGTGAAAGCTTTAACAGGACATGAAATTGAACTACATCTTGATGTAAAAACTCGCTGGAATTCAATTCCAACCATGTTGGACTCGATTATTAAGACTAAAATGGCAATTCGAGAGACTTTATTTGAGTTCAATGCGACACACATCTTGGATTCTATTGATTTTATTGCTCTTCGTAATCTTTATGATGCTATGGAACCGATAAAACTTGCAGTTCAACGTTTAAGTCAGGAAGATGCAACATTAGCAAGTGCTGAAATAATTTTGGAGTTTATGTTTAAAAAATTGTCAATGATCAACAGCAAAATCAGTGAAGAAATGTACTATAACTTGAAAATCCGTACTGATGAAAGATTGAACAAGGATGTTATGAATCTTTTAAAGAGTTTAAAAGATCCTTCAAACACTCCAACAAAAGCAACATTGATATTTGCCGGTCGTCTTGCTTCTCGATTGTTTGGATTTGACGAAGAAACTGAAATAGATGAGTCGATACAATCCGATTCTGAAAATGTTAGTCTATCACTTGTTTCACAATTAAACTTGCTTCTTTGTAAAGAACATACAACAACATCAACTGGATCAGATTTCAAATGGTTAAAATCGGAATTCACTCTTTATAAGGACACTGGACAACGTACAGAAAACCTTTAAAAATTATTCAATGCACTTTTAAGTATTAAACCAACATCAACTGACGTTGAGCGTGTTTTTTCAGTTTGCACAAATTTTTGCACAAAAATTAGATCGCGTTTGTCCGACAAGTCACTTAAAGCTCTTGTCTTTTTAAAATTTTATTATAAAAAATGAAGAAAAAATTGTAGTTTGTATTCGAATAGCTGAATAAATAGTTAAAGTTTTTCATCCTTTAATAAAATTCAAAAATTACGTTTTTTAATTGCTTTATTTATTTAGTCTTCTTCAAGTAAAGCTTCTAAATTTATTTTTGTAAACAACATTGACAAATAAGGACATTGACGTTTTTTGCTCCTTAACTTGTGTAATTATTTTAATTTCTTATAAAATTTTAAAAAACAGTAAAAACAGCTGTTAACAGCTGTTTTTTTTGAAATTGAAAAACAGTAACAGCTGTTTTTTCAAAACCACTGTTTTTGAAAAACCCTACGTAAAACATAGAAACATGGTCAGCAATTTTTTGCCAACCTCAAACACTTTAATGATTTTATGAATTTGTAGTATATACATTTTCCAATTTATATCCTGATTGTTTGTCAAATCTTGTTTTTTAAAACTCTGTTTTTTTTTTAAAAATCGGTCAACCATGACTGGCAAGAACTCAATTTGGAATGTTAAAATAGCAATTTTTGTCATTTTGACTGTTGATCAACCATTACTTTTTATGCTGATGAGCCTGTAGCTTAAAAATAATAATACTCTCCTCTTTTGCTAAGTGAATTAGTTCTGGCATTTTAGGTAAGGCAAGGCAATCTAGAAAAAGGACTCTGAAACCTTTAGGCTTGCAGCAATGTGAAGCAAATGTCTTTTTAAACCATTCAGATCTTTCCATCTTTTTTTTTTTTAATTTTATTTAGGTGCCCTAAGAAGTCCTGAGAATCACAGAGCACAGCAGATGAACATTTAATTGGAAGTTCGTGCCTCCTTCCTAACCAATATTGCAAAACTTGCCCATAGGTGGGGTTTGAACCACGGATCCTTTGTTTCTGGGGCAAGTGTGCGACCACTGCGCCACCGTTATCTAGCCATAGTGCAAGTCTTAACATATCTAGCCATACTGCGTGACACCATAGGTAGCACCATTTGGCTGGTCAAGAGTTAGAAACTATTTAGATATCCATTAAAAATTCAAATAATTTAATAGCAGTTTGTAAAATACAAAGTTTTCCAGATTCTATGCACATCTGCTTTGAATGCTTCTTAAAATAAATACCTAAATTTATCATATCAGTACCTTTAGCAAGCCTTCCCAGGAAGCTCATGCGGTCACACCCCTTGTTCATCCATGTTTAAAGTAATTTTCTTAGACACACTGACCATAGCAGTTTGCAACTTTTAACTTATAAAGCATTTCTATAATTTGCGGCAAAAAGCTAAACTACTAAACTAACTCTATTGAGGGAAAAAAAAAACAATCCTAAAATAAGGAAACAAAGTTGTAACGAAATATTAAGTTTAATTAAATAAACTAGAAAATTTAATAATTAAAAAAAGAAAATTAAATTTTTTTTTTTTTAATAAGATTTTTATACAACTTTTGTATTCTTTATTTTAGAGTGGTTGTTGTTTTTAGCTACTGAATTTTACACAAGTTGATGAAAAAAAACATTGATTAAAACTATCTTTTATAACAATTTAACAACAATTGAAAGTTTTGATATGCAATTTATTCACGATTTTATCAGTACGTATAATTAAGAAACTAATTTGCCATGTATGCTAGCGAATTAACTATAAGAAATTTTGTTAATTTTTTTTCTTACGTTTATTCGTTTTGATGTCTTTTTGCTTTTAAAAATGTTTTTGCTATATTTGACATTTTTCTTCAATACTTATATAATAGGAAAATAAGAAAATAAATTGCTATTTATTTGTAAAATATATTATTTGGTTAATAAATTTTGTAATGATGGAATAAATTAAAAAAAAGAATAACATGGTTTCATTTATAAATGTATTTACCGCATTTGAGGCTGATTGATGTCTGAAATTTTTTCTTTTATATTGCCAATTATACAAACATTATACAAATTACTAGAGATAATGAACATAACAATCACTCTGTTTGAAAAAATGTAATTAAAAACTTAAAAAAAAAAAGGTTAAAAGAAAAATTCTGAAAATACTTCATAATTAAATATTAGTATGACTTTTTATCTTTTTACGTGAAAAATTAAAAATATGGAATGGCTCAGTTGCGAATCCATGCATATCAGAAACTTGTGCAAACCTTGACTAACTAATTTTAGAAAATTATAAAATAAGTCATTAAAATGGTATAAGTTAAGCAGTTACCAATACAGTAGTGGTTTAGTGGTAGAGCGCTCGCCTCATAAGCAAGAAGTTTCGAGCTTGATCCCCATCACGTTCCTGGTAGTACCACGCTCAACTTGTTTCTCCGCACAGCAGCCTTGTTCGTCATTTTCGTGTTTTGGGTTAAAAAGTTGAGAGATGATTGTAACCAAAAATAAAGTAGCCTCCTTAACTGGAGTGGCCTTCATGGCCTTGGGGAGGTGAATTAACAAAAAAAAAGTTTATAAAAAAGAGATAATTTGTAAACATTGCAAACAAATTGAATTTTACCTTTTAAAAAGTGTACTTTTTTTAATTAAAAAACAATTTATTATAAAATATATTTTTATGTAAACATAATTTTTTATTAAACACCATCGATCAATAGTGCCAGTTTGACAGCAAATTATTGATGAGCAATTGCTCATCACAATGACATCTAACAAATGAGTAATATTAGGCAAGTGTTTGCCACCATCAAAACACATTTGATTTGAATTAACCAAGTAGTTGTAAACATAGTTGGACCTGCACTTGCAGCCAACCATTGTCACATTTTATGTAATGTTGCTCCTACTTCTCTTTTACATAAATACTAGACGCTGCTCTATTTTCTAAAATTTAGGCACTGCTCTAAAGAACTAGCATTCGTAACTT
>NC_088923.1:43962500-44082500 GCF_038396675.1 Hydra vulgaris
GGAGAAGTTAAAATTGGTTTAATGCTTGAAAGAGTTATATCAAAGTTTGGAAAGAACTTACACATATCAAATAATAGCTGTAATTCATTTGAGAACCCATTTTTGTTTTGTAAATTGTCTTTTAATAATAGCTTTTCACCATTTAATGAACAACATTCACTACATTTACAATCATTAAACATTGTCACTTAAACACTGTCATTAAACACTTAAACACTGTCATTAAACACTTTAAATTTTATAACTATATGGTAATTATCCTCTGTAATTTATCCTTCAAGTTTTTATTCTACATTATGAAACTTAGCTTTATCTTTTTTTTTGACTTGCATTTCCTTTTTAGTTTAAAACAGAGATTTGATTAAAATTGTCTATATTTTAGTTGGTAACTTTTTGGTTTCGTCTAAATACTTTTTTTTTAAATATATTTGGTAAATCTTTAAATTTTTTCAAAACTTTTTTACTTTTATATCAATTTATCATTGAATATAAAAGTACTTGTATATATAATTTGGGAAGTTTACACTGCTGTTGTTACTTTACACAGAATTCTACAGTGTTATACATATCAAACTTTTGCGGCAAGGAGTTTAAAATATAGCAAAAAGTTACCAAAAAGCCCTATAAGACTAAACAGTATTTATTTTTTATACTATGACTAAATGTATAGTGGTTTTTGAGGTGATAATTAATAAATTATCTTGAAAAAAGTGGTTGTTATGGGTGTTGTTAGGTAAACAATGTCTACCTTAATCGTTTCTAAGATAAATTAGACCAATTTATATACAAATTCGATAAATGTAAGTACTCTAATTATGTTCTACAATGATTGAAATAAAAGAAAATAACTTTTTTTTAAATTTAAAAAAAAAATATTTTAATACGTTTTAAATTGGATTGACCACCTTAAAACAACTTTATTATCACTAGAAGCACATTTCACGTCTTATATATTTCCAAAATCGTTTTACTTCTCTTATTTAATACAAATGTTCTTAACATATATCAAATAACATATATCAAGTAAATAAATCTTTATGTTTAAATGTAAAACCAACTTATCTTTAACTTCCTTTTTTGATTTATTTTTCACAAGAAAAAAAATAAATATTCTTTAAGAAATGATAATTTTATTAAATGAACAATTTTCAAAATATATTTAAGTAAATCCTTTATTACCTTTCGTGAAGCTTTTTTATGAAACAGTACAGTTTTGAAAAACTTTGATTTTTTTATGAACTAAATTATTGTTTGTTAAAAAAGAAACAAAAAGAAGTAATTTTTTCCATTAAAAATATATTTATATACTATGAGGTTCTACCCAGTACCATCTCTATATCCATATTTAGTTAATTTTATTTTTATATACGTCATATTTTTGTAGCATTTCGTAATGTAAAAGGTGACTTAAATGTGGTCTTCAGCGAGCGCCAATGTTTTACTTTAACACTTATATCAGTATCATTTCAGGGATTTAAAAAATTAAGATATTCTTTGAACGCAATGAAATTTATCCCCTTTTAAGATGAGTCTCTATTTGAACGTTTTTTCTACAGGATATTATAATCACGTGCAGTGATTATTTCAAAACATTACCGCAAAGCAAGTGCAGTTTCGCTTTGCAAAATTAAAATTTAAACTACGCGCTTTTTTAAACACTTCCAGTCATCATCAAAATCTAATTTATAATAGATTGAATGGCACGTAAATCCGTTACAGTTGGATCACCAACTTTATAGCCTGGACGAATTGATGTGTAATATCGTAAATTTGAAAAGTCTTTAAAGAAAATATATCCCAGATACTCAACTTCATAAGGTTTAGGTTTTGTACTCGCTCTTTTTAATGCATACAAATAACAAGCTGGTGTGTACATGTCCCTATTTCGAATGCTTCTTTCAATAGCCGAATGCATACTGTCGCACTCCATTTGTGTGTGTCCGGATACCAAAAATTTTTGGGTGATAGTAATGATTTTTATCTGGGATAGATGTAATAGAGAATTTGCAAGCAGTGAATTACAATTTTAATAGTTGCATCCATCACTACATAAAATTACTTCTTCACCAAGGAACACGTTCGCTTTGGTTTCAAGGAAACTATACAAAATAGAAGCAAATTCATCGGATGTAACTCCCCCTTCTCCGTCGTGCTACAAATAACAATAGCCATCTTTGGGATTTAAATTGAAGATAGTGTAATTGTGAACTATTAGCTTTTTCTTATAATAAAGAGTCGATGTTTTCAGTATTGGACTAAGCAATATCGCTTCCAGATCTAGAGTAAATGCATGTTCAGCGTGATCCTTGTCGACCTGTTTTTTTTCTCGTGCTCTTATTTTGCTTTGAATGTGTGAAGTATACGCTTCCTCGAAAGTATTGCCACACTTATATCGTATACACAAATCACACTGATCTTTCTTAGGGCGAAAAAGACTCAAAGTGTTGTTATCAAATTCCTCATAACTTGACAGATAAAATTTGTAGGTCACTGTCCTTGCAATATTTGGCATATTTTTTGTATAATGCTGATTTAGATTGCCAGATAGGCTCTAGATATAATTTACTTGAAGATGCTCGACAATACTGGGACTCCATTTTTGGAAGAAAAGAAAAAAATTGTTGTAAACCTTTTTTTTTCATTGCATCTCTCTTATTAATACTTTTGTCTGGCTTTTTTGGTCTTACGTCTGCTTTATGCTTAGCCCAGTTATGTAAGGTCCATGTACCTATACATAGCGTATTTATAAACATTTTTGTACACACTCGAACTCGAACGCCGTCTCTTTTAAGGAAACAAAAGAACGTATTTGAACGGCGTGATGTTTCATTAACTTGATTCTTTTTAGGGCAACACTATCGACTAAATTAGCTACGTAAGTTCTTCTGAGACCAGTTAAATTCTTTCCAGAAATGGTTAAAAATTTATCTACTTTTTATATAATCTATATTTTTTATATAATCTAACGTCTTCAGTAAATTTTCTGCACTGTATTTTTGTAGTTTTTTCCACTTTGCTTACAGTTGCAAAAGGGCTTTAACTTTCTTGCTTCTCTTTTCTGATCAAATACCCGATTTCCTTTTGCGTTTTTTTTAATCCATAATATTCCTGTCCCTTTTCTCTTTTACTTTTATTTTTTTCGCTTTCCCAATCTTTTTTATATACCCTACGTTTTTTATTTCCTTGCGTTATTTAGTCTTTCTTTCTCAACTTGTCCTTCTTCTTCAGTACACTCCTTATTAGTATCACTAGGAATTACACTACTACTCGGCAAGTCATTTTAATCATCTGGTCCATAATAACCGTTATCAACAAAATTTTCTGTACCTACAATATTTGCTTTATTTAAACAAATTTCAGTGGTAATTTCAGCACAGAAAACCGCCTGAATTTCTTTAACAGAATCAAGACTTTCTGCAAGTACAAAGGAACTACAGTTGTCCTTATCCAAATTTTCCTTGTCTTGAAAGTACTATGATAGAGATTCATTTACACTAAAATCTTCAGTGTTCGAAAAAATATTTTCTGCACAGTCTACAGTTGCGGAACGGAAAAAATTATCATCGTTATTTATATCTGAATTTCTCAAAGTAATAACAGCTAATTCTATTTCGTTGATAAGATTTTCTATACAGTCAGTCTCATTATTCAGTCTATCAGTTACAATATTGTTGCTATTAATATCGATTATCGACAAAATACGACGAGATCTGGCGTTGGGATAGATAAACTGAAAATAAAAATGGAATGTGCGAGCAATTTTTTAATACAAAATGAATTGACAAACTAATTTAGTACTTCAAGTAATTCAAAAAATAATTCTGATCAAAACTTCCGTCTCTTTTAAAATAAACAAATTAATACTCACAAGCTTCTATGTTTCGTTTAAGTTATATTAAGATTAATATTGCAATTAAAAACTATAACTAGTTTAAAAATTCAATAAAAATACATTACTTACCTCCATTTTGGTAGAGTTATCCATTTTGCACTTTCAAATCCTAAGCCAACACACTCAAAATACAATAAATTTGTATGAGCTAAATTCTAACCTATGATTTAGACATATTTTAGACACAGGAGGTTGTGAGTAAAACAATTATGTGTCTGTGGGTTAGAAGGTTTTGACCATTAACAATAGATGGCAATTTAATATATTTCCGAGGCAATTAGATTTATGTGGTTTTGCATAGAGCTGCGCATTAAGAAAACTAACCAATTTAAGTCAAAACCTCAAAAATGAAAAAATCGGACTTTTTTCAGGAGGTTTTGATAGTAAGCCGACGAAATATTATAACTAAAAACATATTTAACATAATTTTGACTACCAAAAATATTATTATAAATGTTAAAACTAAAAACTGTTTTAACATAATTCTGACAACTAAAAAGAACTTTTTATAAAATACATTAAATTGCTACGTTTGATCATAAACAATTTGATTCATCTATTCGAGTTTAGAAGTTTAACAGGGTTTTCTTAAAAAACTATTGTTTAAGTATATCAAGAAAGATGAGACAATTTTAACGAACAAAATACAAAGAGAAAATATTTAATATAATTTTACAGTATATTTACAACAAAAATAAGAACAGTATGTTCACTTTTTTCTATTATTTCCAGACATAATCATCAAAATTCTAATAAAAATGTTTATTGTATCCATGTATATTCCAATCGAGCTAAAAGATAAAAAAAAATGTGAACCAATAGAAAGCAATAAAAACCAATTAAAAATATAAAAATACGATGTCTAAGAAGGAAATTTTATTTTTATAATCACATGATTATGATGATCAATAATGACATTTTTTTAATTAGTTAAAACCTTACTACTAATTAATTATGAGAATGTTTTCTAAGGATATTTTGCATATAATTATATTAACATGCTTGTATAACTTTTAACATGAATATAGTGTCTATAAAACTTTATAGGGTAAAGTAATTTTATGTGATTTCATATATATATATATATATATATATATATATATATATATATATATATATATATATATATATATATATATATATATATATATATATATATATATATATATATATATATATATGTATGTATATATATATATATATATATATATATATATATATGTATGTATGTATATATATATATATATATATATATATATATATATATATATATATATATATATATATATATATATATATATATATATATATATATATATATATATATATATATATATATATATATATATATATATATATATATATATATATATATATATGTATATATGTATATATATGTATATATATATATATATATATATATATATATATATATATATATATATATATATATATATATATATATATATAATACAGAGGAATGTATATATATATATATATATATATATATATATATACATATATATATATATAAATGCAGTTTTAGTTGATGGTTGCTCGAAATATTCTGCTGCTAAACAATATAAAATACCAAGGCAAACACTACATGACTATATAAAACGAGCATCTGTTGATAATTGTGTTTAAAAAATTAAGAACAGGACACCCAACAACACTCTCAGCTTTTCAAGAAAAAGAGCTTGTAGAAGTTTTTCTGACCATGTCACAAAGATTATTTGGTCTGCCTCCAAAAGATGTGAAACAAATGATATTCCAATTTTGTGAAGAAACTGGGATTATTCCCAAGTTTAATTGTGCAACTAAGCAGGAAAAGAATGGTTTAGGGGTTTTTTGAAACGTCATAATAAACTCTCCGAAAGAGTTGCTGAATCAACGTCATTGCATCAAACCATTGGTTTTAATAGAATGAAAGTTAATCGTTTTTATGATGAACTAGAAAAAATAACGTTTAATGCTAATGGAATGCAGATTATTTCACCATCAAACTTATTAACGTAGACGAATCTGGATTGTCTATATGCCATAAACCAGGAAAAGATTTGTTTGAAAAATCGTTTGGTCATTTTTTACAAGCAGTCAAGAAACCAACCAGTTCTTCTAATTTTAGATGGACAAGATCAATTTAGTCAATGGACAAGATCAATTTGATCAATGGTTTAATTTGGTCAATGGATTTGGTCAATGATTTGGTCAATGGACAAGATCAATTTGATCAATGGACAAGATTAGTTGGTACTTGGCTTCATCACCATCCAGGTCGTCCTGTAACTGAATTAGAGGTTAGTGAATTAGTTAGAATAGCTAATGGGAAAGCTGCAACTGTTCAGTCCGGGTTAAAAAAATGTGGAATATATCCATTTGATAGAAATGTGTTTACTGAAGAAGACTTTGCTGCAGCTAAGGCTACTGATCACTCGTATGTTGTATCAAAAATTTCAAAACCAAATATTACCTCTGAAATGCACCCTACTCTTGACAATAGGTTAGACTCTGCTAAAGATAAAGATCATATTGATTTTGTCACAGAATAAAACTTGGTGGCATAATGATAAATAATTCATAAATGATGCAAAAGTACACTAAGATTAATGACATTTTCTAAATTCTATAAAAGTCACAATAGCATTCAACTCTAAAGCAGCAACAGGTTTTCCAGGAGAAGTTAAAATTGGTTTAAGGCTTGAAAGAGTTATATCAAAGTTTGGAAAGAACTTACACATATCAAATAATAGCTGTAATTCATTTGAGAACCTATTTTTGTTTTGTAAATTGTCTTTAACAAAAGTAAACGTTGCAAATTCTCAAAATACTACTGCAAAATTTCAATTGATATTTGAACCGGTGTAAAGTACAGTTATAATAATCTTATTTGCTTGTTTTATTTTAATAATTATTGTTAGAATTATTTTCTTTTATTATTATAAGTGCTGTTTTTTTTTAGAATATATACATATATTCTAAAAAAAACAGAATGTGTTATTGCTTCTCAAAAAGGTAAATCATTTTAAAAGGTGCATTAATTTTACCACCTTCCACCATTTATTTTAAACACAAATGTAATTTTTTTTAAACCAAGCAAAATAATAACTTTTCTGTTGTTTTATTAACCTAAAAAAAAAAATTTTTTTTTAAATAGTTCAAATTTCTTTTAAAAATTTTAACTATTTTTTTATAATATACATGTTGCCTAATTTTATTCACCTTATTTAGTTAAATATTTTTATTTAGAATCTGCTCACCAAACTCATCATTTACATTTCAGAAGTCATTAGAATTAGCCACCTCTGATGAAACCTTGCAACCTCATGGTGTTACAATTGGATCACAAGCTGGACTTGACATTAAAAATACAAAATAAACAGGTATAAAAAGAAGGGTAAATCATACCGAAAAAATTACTGGATCACCATATAAATCTCAGCTAAAGGAATCTTTAACTTTGTAATATAAGAACAGGCAGCCACATAAAAAGTGCATTTAAAAAAATATATCTACACATCAAAAGGCATGTTTGAATAACCTTGATGCTAAAGGTGCGATTAATAAACAACTTTGCGCAATGTGTTAATACAGTTATGGTGATTCTGTCGATCCGTATTTAAAGGATAATTGGGATAAATGCCATAAATGCTGTAGATGGTGGCATGAAACATGTGCTGCTCTATGTGGTGTTTATGCTAAAAAAAGTATTTACTTGTGATTATTGTATGACACACTGATTCTTTAAAAAAAAGTTATGCGGTAGTGGTAGTGCGCTCGCTTCATAAGCGAGAGGTTCTGAGTTTGATTCCTACCATGTCCCTGGTAGTACCGCGCTCAACTTGTTTCTCAGCGCAGCGGCCTTGTTTGTCAAGGTTCGTGTTTCGGAGTTATAGAGTTGAGAGAAGGTTATGTAAAAAAAAAAGTTATATATTATTAAACTGTTTTTTTAACTTTTTTTAATAAATCTCTTTTTATAAAGTTTTCTTTGAATTTTGTATTTTATTTTTTTATGTTTAACTATTGAAGTTATGTAAAATATTATTTTATTAACTTCATATGAGCTTATAAACATGAATTCTCATTTAAACAGAATTTAGAAATAATCATCGAAATCATAAAATTAGTAATCATTTCATTTATTTTAATTAATTAATTTTACTTTGGAAGCACATTTTCCTAATATAGTTTCTGTTTTGGGTGATATATTGTCTATAAACAACAAAATAGCTTAATACGCCGAAATTATCCTACTTTAACCTATCTAATTTTTATGAACGCTAAATTTAATTGGTGCAAATTTTATAAATGGAAATTGCGCAAATGCAAAAGTGAATTGCAAAATGTTTATTTAGAACATCAAAAGCATTTGCAAACACTGCTTGTGCAAATACGCATTGTGTAAGTGTCAAATTATATTTACATGTAGAGCACTCATAAAGGTGTTAATCAACGTTTTTTTTTTAATGTATTTAAAAAAAAAATGTACTTTTAAAAAATATTTACTTTTATATATTTTTTTCACTTTTTTTTTAATAAATTTGCCGCTAGTCAAATTATTTACCTTAGCAACACCCTTAGCAACCATAATTTTAACATAGTAATAGAACATTATGGTCCAAAATTTTAAGTCAAAAATGTTTCGCATCAAACTAAAAACCTATTTTTTAATCAAACCTTATTAAAAAAATTATATTTGTTATAGTTCAACATTAAAGAATTTTAAAAAAATGTAAAACCAATATGTAAAGTTTGCAAGCTGAATTCAAACACTTTTCATTTTGATCTTCGAGAAGTGATATCATGATATCTTTTTCAGAACATATTGAAATTTTATCAGGATATTTTAAATGTCAAATAGATAGATTTGAGTGAAGTATTTTAAATTTCAGAGACTCCTAGGTCCCATAACTATGAAAAACAGTTTTTTCTATGTTACCATGGCAACTGTTGTCATGTACAAAAATCTCTCATTCAAATCAATCCTTTTTCTGTGGTTGTCATTTTAGGTCAAAAAGATTTTAAAATTTAAGATCTTTTATTGAGACCTTTCTTCAAGTCTTTTTTACTTTGATTTGGTTTCCATGGTAACAGTACCCAAAGCAGTTTATAATTTTAGTTATTCACCATAGAGTTCTTTTACATCTCTGATACATAATTTCAGTTCTGTTTAAAGGCTTTAATGGTTTAGTATTAATTTTTTGCAAAAATGTAGCTTTTTTTTAATTTGGTTAATCTATATTTTGATATTTTTTAAATTATTCGATCTTCTTACCTCAAGCAATAGCTTTTAGCTTTATGCCACTCATCAAGTTTTGCACAGTGTTATCAAAAAAAATTTGCCTCTTCTTATTAAGCAGCTGGAACTCTGTGTTGTCTTATTTAAGTTAAACTTACAAATATCCTAAAAAATTTATATAGGATGGATTTAAGGACAATATGGTGGGTGGTAATTTTTAGGTAAAACGCCAGGCACTCCTTCTTGTAGAATTCAGCATTTATCATCTTTTAGATTACAAATAACTTTGAGGCAATTTTGTCTCAGCTCTCAACTACAAATTGCTTGCCCAATCATGCATTTCTTGCCCAACTTATTGAGCTTAGGGATTGTCCATAAATTATGTAACGCAAAATTAAACTAATAGACAAAAGACAAAGGAATAAAAGTTTTTCCTTGCAGAGTCTTTAAATAAACCAAGTATATAAACAACCCTTTAAGTCCAGCAAAAACCACGGCAAAAAGTGCAAAATGATCTTCTACTTATATTTCTTAAATAAGTTTTGCATTTTGTAATTCATGGACGATCCTTTATCTTTAGTTTGGATATTTTATCTTTCGATAAGAGTGAATACAGTAAAAATCCTAGACTAATTGCACAAAAGAACAAGATATAATTTATCTTTTTGCTCTTTCATAATCAGTCTAGGATTTTGCAGGAAATAAAAAAAGAATTTAAGAGGACAACTTTCATTCCCAAATCTCTTCTTTCTTCTAAATCCTGACTTGCAATTAATGGATAAAGATTTCTTGTAACATTTGAGAACTCAAGAAACAGTTGACTGACCGACTTTGGCTAATTTAGAAATAGTTCTAGATGATGATTTATTATGTAAATGTGCAAAATTCTTTCATGATTAATTTGTTCTTTTTAGTAATATTCTTTCAGGAAAATTTATTTCTTTTGTAGAAAAGAAGTATTGAAAGTTTAAAAAGTTTTAATTTACTTTTAATTTAATTTTTGTATTATTTTTTTGTCAATTTATTTGTGGCTATGCCACAAAAAAAAATTGAATTAAACTGATTTCTAGCGTCAAAATGTATTTTTTATTTAAATTTATTTGATTATTTATAAAAATCCTAAAAAAATTTTAAACTAAAACACTCTTTAAAATACATATTTTATAAAAGGCAAAATATAATATCAACTTGATTTCCAGGCCTCCTTTTATGGTATTTTACATTTCCACAATTGGACTATAGTTAAAATAAAGTCACAATTCTGATTTAATTCCCATTGTTTTTATGGAAAAGAACATCCAACTCTGATTCCTCACCCTCAAAATTAAATAAGCCCAAATTTTTAGCTTATTAATACAAATGGTTATGGTCAACCATGAGATGATCATAACCATGACGTATAGTTACTTCAAAATCAGCTATTCTAAGGGTCATCTGGTTGTCATCTTGTTTTAAACATTTTAATTTGTTTTTTAAGTTGCTTACATTATTTTCATTTTAGATTACAATCATATAAAACCATTGTACATAAAAAAATTATTGCCTTCAGTGTAATCATTTGAAAAAAAGAAAAGTATTAGATGATTTAGTAGTTTTATATATAACAAAAAGAAGAATAAAATCTTATTCTTTTTTCTGTTATGTGTATCATAGCAAAAAAAAAAAAGATTTTTTTTTTTTTTTTGTTATGATACACATAGTGAAATATAAACTTTCATTAGCATAAAATATCAGATAAATTGTAACCTTTTATACTTCCTTAGCAAATATTTCACAACTTTGAACTATATATATATTAGTGATGTACCAATAGCACATTTGTGGCCGATGCCAATACTGATGGATGGTAAAAGGCCAATACCGATGCCGATGAATTAATTATTAAAATTTTGAAATATAAAATCATACAACTTTAAATCGTGTAAATTTTTTCATGGAATCATTACTGGTAAACAAATACTTGGACCCAAATCAGATCCAAACCATTATTTTAAAAGATATTAGAAAAATTCCGTTAAAAAAATATATACTTATTAGTTTTTTTCACTATGAAAAGAAAAATTTCAAAAAAACACAGAATTTTAAAGTAACATTTTTTACTTCAATTTTAAAAAAGAAAAAGATACTAAGATAAGCAGTTTACTTAGAATTCATTATTAATTTATTAAAAATCTAGATATTTAATTGTTGTTTAGAAATATAGATTGCTATACTTAAACACATAGATAACAATTTATATATAGGTTACTTTAAAGTATAACAGAAGAACAACACAAAATAAAATTTTTCTAAAAACAACATGATAATAAAAGTAAATATACATTCAGCTGTTAAATTAAAGCTTATAAACATCATCTTAAGAATAAACAAATTTGCCTTTAAATGAAGTCAAAATAAATAATTTCTCAAAAAAACTCTAAGTAATGTATAAAGTTTAGTTTATTTAATTATTATCATAATGCAGGATAAAAATATTAAAATGCCATTGGTTGGAATATTGGTAAATTAATAAAAAAAGGCCGATATTGATTCCGACTGTGCAAAAAGTGGCCAATTAAGCCGATGTGGATAAACGGTACATCATTAATATATATTATGCTGTATATACTAGGGATCATCAGTATACTAACTTTACTGTATACTTTATTGTATACTTGGTATACTAAAATAAGTATACAATTTAGTATACCTATTTATATTTATTTGTGAATTATTTTTGGACTGACTTGATAATTTAATATATATAGTATTTTAATAAATTATATTGTTATATCATAATTATTGTATTATCTAAATGAATTACATTGTTGTACTAAATTTATGATTTATCTTGAAAGTGTTTTTATTTTTAATTTGATATTTTAGTGTAACAAGATAACAATCCATTATCAAGTGGTTACTGATTTTGAGACTTTAACTTTTTAATTTATATCTAGTGAGAATGTAAAAAAAATGGTTATTAGTTTAATGAAACACACAAACAAAAACATTAAATTTAAAATAAACACATTTGCTTTACATAACCCATTAAAACTTTTATACAAACTTGTGTATTACGGTTTCGCAATAAAAATTTTGTTTAAGGTATGCTTTACTGTATACTATAGGGTAAACTGTATATTAAATATACTGTATATTAGCAATCCTTAGTATATATTTAACAAATTATGGCTGATATTTATTTTATTAGTATATAAAAATATTATTTATCACTTCATTTTTCATCTTCATGATTTTTACATGTGATTAATGAATCACATGTAAAAACCATGAACATGAACATGAAAAATCAACATAAATCATATTTGCACACATCATTCACATATATACATATATATCACATATATGTATATATATATATATATATATATATATATATATATATATATATATATATATATATATATATATATATATATAAATATCACATATATGTATATATATATGATATATGTATAAGGTATACATATGTTATAACTTCTATAGTATGTAAATAATGCACTGAGTAGAAAATAATACTTTTAATTTAAATATTTTATATCCAAATTTATAAATAGTAATTTTTTATATACATTTAATAAAACAAAACAAAAAAAGTAAAAAAAAACTTACGAATTGATTGGATCATATTTTTGACCACGATATGTGGATATTTCAGCTTGCTTGATAATTTTCTGTGTATCATACAGCATAAAACCTCCAAAAATAATCAACCCTCCGTATGTAACTAAAGAATTTATAACTGGAACAGCTGCAGATGATGCAGGTAAAAACATTCCACCTATAAAATTAACATAAAAAACTTAAGACTCTAATATAAATAATATAAAATTTAAAGAATAATTAAATAAAGATTCAAAAGTTAACTTTTAAAAAAATTAAATTTACAGTTGCTTAAAAATACCCAGAAAATTATGCAATAAATAAACGCCTAGAGAAGTCACTAAAAGAATAAATACCTAGAAAAGCCATGTTATGGGTATATACCAAAAGAAGCCTGGCAATGATTAAATACCTAGAGAATCTGCACTAAAAATTAAATATTAAGATAATTCAGACAGCAAATAAATACCTAGTGAAGCCACACAAATGCCACCAAGAGCAAGAGATAAAGGTCCACCCCATGTCAAAAACTTATCGTTTGGTGCACATGCAGCAGTCAAAGTAAGACCAGCAACTGTTCCAGCAGTGTATATAGCAGCACGAGCAACTAATGGTCCGCCAAGGAGAATCATGGGAGCTATAACAATGCCTACAACCCCACTGTGAACTAAAATGAATTTGAAAACACTTTTATCTAGATTCAAATTATTTAAGATTTGAAATGTTTTCAATTATATATTTTTATTATACTTTTTGAGTTAATGAACAAGGATCAATAATTTTATGAAATTCATTACCAGCCCATGCAAAATGTTTTGCATTGAGACCTTTTTCATACTCAATAGCTTGACATAAAATCGAACTTCCTATCATTGCCACCATGCTTCCTCCAATAACCTGTTTTATAAATATCATAGCAATTATCAAAACAACAAGAAAATTATTAAAAAAAACTAAAAAACTTAAAAAAATTTTTTGAAAGGAAAATTGAAATATTTAGTAAAAGTAACTATAAATAAAAAAATAAATGTAACTATCAAATTTTCTTACCAACCAAGGGCTTGCACCCATCATTCTATAAATAGCTTGGGTTCTACTCATATAAAATGCTGATACAGCAGTGAGTCCAAGGCTTCCCGTAAAATATAAATATGTTGACTTAACACGTGCCCTCATCTCTTCAGGCCAAAATCTGAAAAATTTTTATATAAAATATAAATTACAAATAAAAACTAATTTATTCTAAACTAATTTATTTATTCTAATTGGATTACCTAGTTCTAATGAAAAATATTGTGGAGGATAAACGAATAAGAAAGATAAATGGGTTACAATAACAAAAGCATACAATCATTTAGAAGATATGCATAGTACAATCAATAAGAAAAACAGTTATCAGCTTCAGCTCCAAAAAATAATCCTGTCTTAAATAAAAAAGTTAAAATTTTTTTTCTAATATTTCTCAGGAAATAAATACTTGCCTCAGAGCAGATGCTCAGAGAGATTTCATAAAAAGAAAATATAATTAATTTTAAATTATACAAAAGAAATACCTTGCAACATCTATTGCACCAACTTCATTAGATAAACCAAGTCCATAAAAACATAGACCAGCAATAGCTGCTGCAGATGCACCCCCTAATACAGCTCGGCCAGCATTCTCAGCTAAAAAACAACAATAGTATAATATTAATGTTATATAAATAATATAAAATTTTAAACTTAATGCAATAAAATACTACATTATTGCATTTTTATAATTCATAATAATCTCCTTAAATTGTAACAACTGAAAAATATTGTATTCAAAAACAAGTTTATCATTTAAAGCGGTTAGTATTGTTTTTATTGTAACAATCTCTTAAAAGCAGACAGGTAATTACAAATTGAATCAGTTTACGTTGTTTAATTAAGAAACATAATTATCAAACTTATCTTATAACAAATCATTTACTAAGTAATTTCAATCAACTGCACACTTTGCTATATAAGTATCAGCTGAAAGCTATATTTTATTATAAAAACACCAGTACTCAGCAAGTTTATGTTTATTAATCAACTGAAACTTTGCTATAAGTATCAGCTGAAAACTGTATTTCATTATATAAACACAGTATGCACAAAGATTAGAATAGAATATTTAAATCAAATAAATAAATTAAAAAAATAATAATATAATCCTTAAATGAGTGCTTCTTATATCAAAATATCTTGTTGCCATTATTTCAAGTTAGATTTGGGTTTAAAACAAATTTATTAGACTTGGTCTTATCAGAAAGTAGTGATAGGGTTTTCTGTTTGAATCACTTACACCTCCTCTAGGTGGAATTGAACATGGAAACAAATGCAAGCATTCAAAATTTGAATAAATGACAATAAAACCTTATATAAAAATGTGAAAAAAAGAGATAATAAAAATATAAGACCTTTTGAATTCCGGCTAAAAATTCAAATTACAACTTTAAAAGTGTTTATTCATATTTGAATAATAAAACAGTTATAAAAGATTCAATTAAAGTACTTAAAACTGTTGATGGTTCAATTATAACAAATGAGGTAGATAATTATAATGAGGTAGATAATTATAAATGAGGTAGACAATTATAATGAGGTAGATAATTATAATTAAATGAGGTAGATAATTATAATGAGGTAGACAATTATAACAAATGAGGTAGTAACAAATTGTTTAAACGAGTATTTTAATTCAGTATTGTTAAAAGATGAGATATTAGATCCTGTAACTTTTCCTTCAAAATGTGAATTTTTTTCTAGCAATCCAAGTTTTTATGACACTAATGTTGAATATCATTTAGTAAACCTTTATTTGAATAAAACAACTGCTGTTGACAAAGTCCATTCTCGTATTTTCAAAGAATATTTAAAATCACTTTCTCATCCATTATCACTGATCTATAAAATGTCATATTATAGTGGTTTTATACCAAATGAATGGTTAATTGCAAACATAACTCCACTGTCAAATAAAGAAAATAAATAAGATCAATATCATTAACACCAAGAGTTAGCAAAATTATGGAGAAAATTATTCGGAATGAACCAATTGACTTTTATTAAATTAATAGGCAGTGGACAGCATGGATTTAATATAATATAATATAAATCAAATGCTCTTTTCTTGTTTTACCAAGAAAAATGAGTCTAACAACAGTAGATATTAGACTATAACAGCCGTTTTTCATTAAAGTGTTTTAGTTTGTTTTTAAAATCATTTACAAAAGTTGCATTAATAACATCTTGATCTAGGATATTCCAAGCTTCTACAAAACGGTTGGTGAAGAAATTATGCCTAGAAGTGAGTTTCTTACATATTGTCTTCTTAATTTCTGATCATGCCCCTCTTGTATTAGTTATTCTTTCAGGTTCGTTATGTCAGTTTATTTTGTCTATATTGTTTTGAAATCTAAACATCTGAATTAGATCACAATTGTTAATAGTAAATACTGTTGTTTAAACTTGTTAGAGATTTTTGGTTTTATTAAAGAAAAAAAATCTGGTATTAATATCAATATAATATTTTTGGACTTTGCAAAAACTTTTGATTTGGTTTCTTTATCTAAATTATGTTGCAAGCTTTATGGTTATGACTTTCACTCTTATATACTACAATGGTGTAAAACATTCCTTAGTAATAAAAAACAAAGTGTTATTCTGGGTAAGTTTGTTTTAAGTTGGAAGGAAGTTACAAGTAGAGTACCTCAGGGTTCAGTTCTTGGCCCACTCTTATTTGTAATTTATATAAATGACTTAAGAATTTATATACTAAATAAATTAAAATTATTTGCAGATGATACTAAAAAACCTGTCAGCAATTACTAATGAAAGTAACAACAATGCTCTTCAAAAAGATTTAAATAAGTTTTTAGACTAGTCAGATAAGTGATTGATTAAATTCAATGGAGATAAATGCAATGTTATGATTATTGGTAAGGGGTCATCCATAAAATAAGTATGCTTCTATTTTGACCCTCCCACCCCCAAACCCCACCCGCATTTTGATATATGCTTTTTTGGGTAGTCTCCACCTCCCTAAAAGTATCTTCGCTTTTAACCTACCTACCCAACATTTTATGATATTTTTTTAATTTAGTGTCTCCTTACTTTATTAATTGACCCCTGCCCTTATTTCATATACGCCATTTGCAGACCCCCTATCCTGCAACCGAGTGTACGTACTATATGGACGATCCCAAAAGTGAATCCTCAATTTAACTACAAATTAGAAGATCATATTTTGCAAAAGACAGAAACTGAAAGAGATTTGAGTGTTATAATATTTCCCAATAAGCAGGACCTTATTGGGCCAGGGTTGGCAAGCCAGCTTTGGATAGATACGTGTGATCCAGTTAAGTGCCATAGCTGGCGCACCAGAACTGGCTGGCTATTTTTGGGTCATAAGCGCATCTTAAGTCACACGCCAGCGAGGCACGCCAACGAGGAACGCCGATTGGCGTTCTGCCAATGCATTATGGTGTTAAAACCATATTATTTTTATTGATGCAACAAAATTATTTTTTATTGATGCGAATAAAATAAATAGCAAAATATATAAATATTTGTATCTCTTATAATAGCTTTTAAAAGTTCTTAATTTTAGTTAAGCACACAACGTTATTTTAAAAAACCAACTATATATATAATCAAGTCAGGGTTGGCAAAAAAACCCAACCCAAAAAAACCCACCTTAAAAAAACCCAAAAAAACCCAAAGATATTTTTTTTAAATATCTTTTTTTACAACAGATTCTTAGCTTTTACAAACCCTATACTGTAAATAATATTGGATTTATTATTATGAAATATATATGTATATTATACTTTTTAGTTTAAACTCCTTACAGAATAATCCATAATATGATTAATCATTTGTATAGCTGGTTGGGGTTATACAGAAAAAATTATTAGGGAAATTAGTTTAACGCCGAAAAAGAAAAATCAATGAAGATTACAAAAACATTGTAATGAAACCTATTTTGATTACATTTTTTTAAGACATTAGATTTGTATAGCTTGTCATATTCATTATTAGATTCATCTTATATGATATTATCCTCAGATTCATAAAAATTGTCATTGGTAATTTGTCGATCAGTGTCTTTCTCAACATTTGTATGTGTATTTAACTGTTTGTTTTTTTTCTTTTTCGAGTTTTCTTTAAAGTAAATGTGCAGGCACGATCAAGTAGTCCAAGTTGATTTGTGCGTTTCATTTGCCCAACAAACGCATCCCATTCTTTTATTGGGACTTTAAAAGTACATCTGCATTTCTCTCTTTCTACTCCTAAATCATAACAGTTGCATGAACATGTCAAACATGTTGTCAAAAGCTTTCAATTTGTCATAAAAATTAGCATTTCTAAATTGGATGCTTTTTCCATTATTCTACATACTTTTGAGAATACTCCCTCTGTTTCGATTGTTGGAAAACTGGATTTATGTCAAATATTTTCAATTTCAGTGGTAAATAATCTGTAACATTCATGAGCAGAACTTAATCCTTTGCCTTTAGCATCTTCATTTCTACGAACATAATAGCAATATTTCACAACATCTCTTTTTGTAGGAATCATTGCAGTTGGAAATTTAGAACCTTGTCCAAATGTTAAGTTGTCAGTTTTACTGCGAGTATGAAAAGTTGCCATAATACAATGTGTTGCTTATTATTAGTTATATTTTATTTTCAATTACTAAAAATAAAAAGTAGACAAATATATATAAAAACAATAAATATACTATGTATAGAGACTAAAATGCAACAAATAGAATAAACCAAAAAATTACATAGTAGCATAGCAAAAGTTCATATGCTGACATGATATCATATTTTGAAAGGTGATGAAATTAAAAATTTTGAAATTGAAAATGTTTTTTTGCTTAGAGTTTTTATGTAAATATAATGTAAACCCCTCCAAAAAAAAAAATAATAATTCGGGGGCAAAAATTAGGGTGTGTGGTGCAACCCCTAGGGGGTGTGTAAAATAAAATTAGTCTACATAGTTTTTTATACCAATTAAAAAACTCCACATAGTCTGTTTGTCAAAATTTAAAAAAAAAAAAATATATATATATATATATATATATATATATATATATATATATATATATATATATATATATATATATATATATATATATATATATATATATATATATATATATATATATATATATATATATATATGTCTGACTTCCTTATTTTTGACTGATATAAAAAGATCAACTTTTACTAACGGGTGATGCGGAAGTTATCGGACAAAATAAAAACGTCAATAACTTATTTATAAATAAAAAAACAAACTACTATTATATTTTTTTTAAATAAAGCATTTATCTTTTATTAAAAGTATATTATTTTTTATATGAAAAAACACCACCATCTGCATTTGATCTCAATTTTACTCTGACGCCTTTCATATGCGACTGTAAAAAGTTTAAATCAATTTCTTGTAGTTTTAGTTTAATGCGATCAATCAAAACTTGCTCTGTTGATGCTTGCCAATCTCCCTCGTAAACCTTCTGTGCCAAATGCCCCCAAAAATTTTCAATTGGTCGTGCTTGAGGCACATTTGGGGGATTGGATTCTTTATCAACGTAATAGACATATTGATCCATCCAATTTAGAGAATCTTTAGAATAATAAGAACTTGCTAAATTTGGCCAAAATAAATATTTAAAGTCTCCACGATACTTGTGAATAAATGGAAGAAGTCGTTTTCTAAACATTCATTAATATAGATTGATGAAGTGATCGCCACTGCCTTGGAAGTGCGAAACAATGGCTCGGACATACCACGGTCAGATATGGCTATCCACATTAATAATTTTATTGGAAATTTCTCTTTTCCTATAAAACGAACACTTTCTGGGCATGTCTTTTTGTTGTTTGTGTAGTATCTTGAATTTCCAGGCGTGTTGTCCCCTGCAAAACAAAAGTATTTTTCGTCATCAATGACTAGAAGCGATTTTGTGTTATAGAGTTGGTTAACTAGTTTCCTGCTTCTTTTCTTTACCATTATTTGTTGTTCTATAGTGTATTTTGGAGTCTTTTCACGTTTTATATATTTAATATTCATTTTTTTTAACTGACGACCGATTGTTGATTGATTTACACCGAATTTAATACGTATATTTCTCTGACTGACCCCTTTTCAATTGTTGACAAGTCTCGTTAATTCGGCTTTCTTTTCTCAAGTCCAGGATGTCGGACGACCAGGGTGCTTTCTATCAGAAAAAGATTGAACAATTTCAAGTCTTTTTAGGTTATCATATATTGTACTTCAAGCAAATCCTTCTTTTTCAAAATGATTTACGATTATTTTTTTTTTATATTAGATTTATTTACAAAAAACATTTTTAATCGCTTTCGAAAAGATTCGTTCAGCTGCATTTAGCCTCATTTTAAATAATTGTGTTTCAAATAATAAAGTTTATATTTTATAGAACGTTTATGCCTACGCATAAAACCACAAAAACTAATTATTATGCTCAAATAATGAAATTAGGATTTGTCCAATAACTTCCGCATCACCCGTTATCCATTCATTATTGAATCCATTGAAAAAGTTTAAGGTTTGTTGAATTACATGTTTTATTTTGATTTTTTTATTTTGAATGATTTTTTAAATGTTATTATTTTCTAATTTATATAATCTTTTAATTCCTCTATAAAGTTTTTCTTTATTAGTTTATATATATATATATATCTTTTATAGTTATTAATATATGAATTAATACTAATATACATATATATATATATATATATATATATATATATATATATATATATATATACATATATATATATACATATATATATATACATATATATATATATTTATATATATATATATATATATATATATATATATATATATATATATATATACATATATATACATATATATATATTTATATTTATATATATATATATCTAGTAGTATTTTTAACGATAGTATTATAACTTTTTTTTTTAATTTAATAAAATATTATATATATATATATATATATATATATATATATATATATATATATATATATATATATATATATATATATATATATATATATATATATATATATATATATATATATGTATGTGTATATATATATATATATATATATATATATATATATATATATATATATATGTATGTATGTGTATATATATATATATATATATATATATATATATATATATATATATATATATATATATATATATATATATATAATCAAAAACAAGCTATTTTAAAAAAAAAATCTATTCACAATTTATTAATAAATGTGTTAAAATTTTTATAGGTTTTAAAGTAAGTTACTTATTTTCTTTTTCCTTATAAATAATATTACCATTATTATTACTTTTTCACTTTTTATAATAATATTATTAAATAACAATATTAATTTTCACTATAACTAGTATTGTTATATAACTACTATACTATAAATATACTAATAATTGTAATAATTTAATTTGTAATCTATAAAAAAAAGAAGTTTTTTATATATGTTATTTATGCCTCTTACACAATATTATAATTGAATCTTAAAAATAATTATAATACGATATTATAATTATTTTTAAAATTAATAAGAATTAAAATTTAAAGTTTAAATAAATTTAACTCATTTAAAATTAGATAAGTTTAAATTATTTATTAAACTTATTTAGTTGATTACAAAAGGTTTGAAGTTGGTTTTGTGTTGGATTTATTGTATTGCATTGTAGGTGGATAAAAATTGCTTTGCAATTGTTGCATTTGTTGATGAAAATGATGATGTTGCAATTGTACCAGGTGCATGGCTGATTGGTAAGGATATGTGTTATTGGCCTCCTTATACAAGCCAGCAAAGAAACAATAAAACTGCCAAAGAGGAAGAAATGCCAACTGATAATTAGAGAAAGCATTCAGTCAGAATTTTAGGGACAAAAGGTAATGCACTCATATTTTAATTTAAAAAACAATTAAATGCTCTCTTTTTTTTATGATAGGATGTAAAGTTATTGTTTTAGATTTTCTCTAAAAATATACAATAAAATAATATTCTACTTCTTAAATGATGTCTAACTCATAGTTATAACTTATAGTTTATCATTTACCTAATTCATTGGGCTTCCATTAAACTTGTTCCACAAATTTAAATCCAGTTACTTTAATATAATGGTTTTATGCTGTGTTATTAATTTTTCTACAATTTTCAGAATCTTATGGGAAGGCTCAATTTTGCCTTTCTAAAGCTACTGTCACATTAGATCTGCAGAGTGATGCCGAAAGTCAAAGATTGCGTCCCAAATGGTAAGCTATTATAATTTATATGTAAACTTGGTACACACCATATATATCAGGGATGCGAAGTCCAGAGTCGGAGTCCGGAGTCGGAGTCCATGGAGTCCCTATTTTAGCCCGGAGTCCAGAGTCTTATAGTCCATAAAAATTTTAGGACTCTGGGACTCTTTTTTTTTATTTTTGGTTAATAATATGCCTTCAAAAGACCTTGTCACAAAGCATTAAAAAAGAGCATTTGACCGGGAGGCTAAACATCTGTTTTGCCAATTTTATTTATTTAGCCAGATTGAGTATCAGTTTGAATGTCGCGCCTTGTTAAGAAGCGTTACGCAGCTTGCATTTTACGTGCGAAATGGCCATTTGCTTACCCGTTCAGTAGTTTTACATTAAACCAAAACTTTTATCGTTTAGAATATTTAAATTATCTTTTGATATTGTTTATGTGACGTTTATTCAGAAAATATAAAATAAAAGCATTTAGCCGCAATTGTGATCTAGGTTAGATCACAATTGCGGCTAAATGCAATTGCTAAAATAGGTTTTTTGTTAAAGAAACAGTTTGTTTAATAATTTATTTTTTTTTAAATTAGTTAAAGAAAATAAAGTGTTTTAAGTTTAAACTTTTCATCATATTTCATTATAAGTTTTATATTTCTTAAATATAAAACTACTAATGAAACCCTTAATGTTTGTTTTATTTTTTTTTTTATCCCATTAAGAAAGTACTTATGATGAACTGTTTATTAAAGTATTTTCTCGTCATCAATTGTCATCAATTTCGAGAGTTGTTATACAGATAATTAATTTGGTGAAGCATATATAACAGAGAGCAAATACTTTGCATGTTCACAATAACTTGCAATAACAACATTTTTATTTATAATAATATTTGCTGTTTACTCGTGAACAACAATCTTGACTAGTAATGGCCGTGAACAATAATCTTGACTAGTAACTATGCATCAGATACGATCTACAGACATTTTCATCGTACAAATAAAATGTTGAATGGATGTAAAGTAGTATGCTTCAAATGTCTTGTACCCGAAAAAAGTAAAAGTAATGAGTTATGCGGTAAAGAAATTACATGTGCCGCAAAAACTCGCATTAGCAACCTTATACGACATTTATCTAGAAAACATGCGGAGCTCGTCATTACGTTAGAAAAAGAAAAATTTGAAAAACAATTAAAAGAAAAGAATAAGCAAAAACATACAGCCATCAAAGGCAGCACTTCACAGCAATCCATATCAAAGTGTTTTGTACCGCAGCAAATTAATTTGCATATAGCAAAAGATGAGTTTTTAGAAGCCTTAAACCAGCTGGTTTTGATTGAAGGTCTTTCATTCCAGGTTCAAATTATTTTTTCGTTAATATTTATTAAGTAATTTCAAAAAAAATCTAAAAAATTATATGTTTTTTTGCCATTTTTTAATAAAAATGTATTATTCTTAATACAATTTCTATAGGCGTTTGATCAGGAACCTATTCAAAAGCTTTGTGGAAAAGTTGCATCTCATTTTGGATTTAAAATGAATAGAGATAATATGAGAATTTAAATTAGTGATCTTGCCAAAAAACATCGCCAACAAATCAAAAACAAATTATCAGAAATGCTAATTTATTTAAAAGTCGATTCTACATCTAGGCATATGCGCCACTACCTCGGTATAAATGTGTAATACTCAAACAATGATGAAATTGTTGTCATCAATCTTGGCACTATCGATACGAAAGGAAAACAACGGCGGAATACACTAACAAAAATTATTGAGAAGTGTTTAGATAAGTTTGGAATCAATAAAATTAACACTTTAGGCCTCAGTGTTGACAACGCAGCAGTGAGTAACACATATTTTAAAATTCACCAATATTTTTTTAAAATGAAGAACATTGTATATTAAATTGATATTAAAATTAATATTTTAAATAAAAACATTTAAAAAATAAACTTTTTTGATAAAACCGTATATTCACTAAATTTTCAGTTAACTATTGAAATCATAATTAATATATTTAGGTGAATATAAAGTTGGTGCGCGACTTCGGGAAATCGAAGATGACGAAAGCGATCTTTCAGTTGAAACTGATGAGTTTGACGAAGATGGTCAAAATAAAGCAGACAATGCGACAGCAGTCTTGGCAAGTGGAGTTGCCGGTAGAATGAATGTTATACATCTTCAAAGATGTGCTATCCACACTTCACAGCTAGCCGTGAATGATGCATTGAAGATGCCCACAATAAAAAAATTCCTCAGCCATGCAAGAGAAGTTGTCAAAACTGCGAGAAATTCTAAGTGGATTGACTTCTTCAGAGACCAAGCTCCACATCTTGTTTCAATACTAGATCAGGCTACCCGTTGGTCTAGCCAGTTCAATATGATCGAGAGGCTAATTCAGGTAAGTTATAGTTTATAACTTCTAAGTTTTAATTAAAGTGTATAAACCGGTTTTCCAACCGGTATAGTATAAATCCAATTAGTTCAATGTTAATGACATTTACATTATTTAATAACTTGTAAAATTTAGTTTATGTAAATATTTCTTTAATAATCCTCTATACTTAACTAGTTGAAAACGCAATACATATATTTAATGAATTCTTCTGTTCTTCTAGATTCGATCAGTAATTCAAAACCTGAATATGCAAAAAGAAGCTCCTAAAGAATCTAATGTGAAACCATATTATTGGGGGGTTTGGGAAGAACTGAGAGATGTATTGCATATGGCACGCGATCTAACTATCCGTCTTTAGTGTGGAAATATTACCGCAGGCGAATTCCTTTTTGATTGGAATTCAATAAAGTGTGAACTAGACGGGAAAGACAGTGACTTAGCCAGAGATTTCCAACTAGGAATGAACAATAGAGAAAGCGCACTACGCGAAAATTTGTTGTTTCTTGCAGCAGTTTACGTGGATATTAGGCATGGCTGTATGCTAACAGCGACTGAAGATAAGGTTGTTTTTTTTTAATCAAAATGCATTTATATATATAGCTTTGAAACTTTAACTTTAAAAAATACATATTCAAAAACTTATTATTATTTCTATAGATAGCTGCAGTTGATGGACTTTGGAAAATTAATTACAAACTGATTCAACTAGCTAATAAAAATAAGAATGATGAACTCGACAAAATTAAAAAAAGCAGTAGCGCGCAACTCTTTTTCAGTTCATGTTGCCGAAACTAGTTCAGAAAACGAAGAGGATGCTTCACCAGTTGCAAAGCGACGACCAAATTTATTTATGCTATGTGAACAGGAGATTGAAAAGAATTGTTTAAAAGAACAAATGCAGGTTCAACTAGACCTAATTGAAACGAAGTTTCGACAAGCTCTAAAAAACAATTCCGGAAATTCGATCAATGTTTAAAGATACCTCCTTCAACTTAGACGACTTAATAAAACTTAACCCATTTAAAGCAATTAAACAGTTCCCTGAGGTTTTACGGAATGCTTGCCAAGTTGCCCGAGCGACTGTTTTCAGTTTTAAAGCACATTACACCAGATCATCGTAGTCGATTTACATCTGAGTTAATTGACGATATGCTTTTTTTACGAACAAACGAGTTTTTTATTTGAATAATTTTTGACAATGTAGATATTGTAATATTTTGTTCTTGTAACTTTATAATTTAGAGTATAATTAATGTAAATAAACATTTAAATCTTTTTATAATTCCATAATCATATGTTTTCAAATAAACTGAGAAA
Source organism: Hydra vulgaris (assembly GCF_038396675.1). NCBI lineage: Eukaryota > Metazoa > Cnidaria > Hydrozoa > Anthoathecata > Hydridae > Hydra > Hydra vulgaris. The sequence goes on from NC_088923.1 coordinate 43,988,255, forward strand.
TTGAGAATTCTGTGCATGCAGCAATACAAAATAAATAAAAGTTATCTTTGGAGTTGTATTATTCTTATTAAGCAGTGGTTGCGCTCGGCTGCATAAACCCACAGATCACTTATTTTTCCTAAAAAGTAAGGGAACCGTGGTTCAAACCCACCTTTAGGCAAGTTTTGCGACATCGGTTAGGAAGGAGGAGTGAATTCCTGTTAATTGCTTTTCCACAGTGCTCTGCAATAAGACTGAATAGACTACTAAGGGAACCAAAAATACATATATTTATGTATATATATATATATATATATATATATATATATATATATATATATGTATATATATATATATATATATATATATATATATATATATATATATATATATATATATATATATATATATATATATATATATATATATATATATATATATATTATTCATAATAAAAATATTACTGGTACCCTATCACTTTTCTGGCATTTATACATAAAAACTCCTTTTTTTTTTCTTTCTTAAATTAAATAAAAATCATTATTTAATTTAAGAAAGAAAAAAAAAATCCGGAGTCGGAGTCCAAGGAGTCCATGATTTTTGAGCACGGAGTCCCGAGTCCCAGAGTCCCAAAAAATCGATGGAACTTCGCATCCCTGATATATATAATGTGAAATGTATTGGTTTGCTTGTTGCACAATATAGTGGCACAATGTTACAACACATGTTGTAGTAGTAATTTAGTTACATGAGTAACTAAATTACTACTACAAGTAAAAAACAACACTGCCATGTTACAGACTCTTACACAAGGTGGTAAAGATGATGATGATGATGATATATTTGATTCTCTTGATTTACCGGTTTGTGACATCGAACAATTGCAGCAACTTGAGGATGCGCTAAAGCTGGATAAAATTGTTTTTATTAAGCTTGTAAGTTTTAGAATTGTTTCAAACATGATTTTAATAATTATTTTTCCAAATTTAATAGTTTAAGCTTTTTTAATTTATATAGTTAAAATTAAAGATTAATTTTTGTAAGTGGACCAATGACTTATGTCTTAACCTAACAACATAATTCAAATAATCATTTTAAAGCAATGATTTTTGTAAGAGGCTATTGATTTGTGTATATATTAGTAATTCTGAAACAGTAAAAATGTTATTTACAACATTTTTCAAATTATAAAACTAAAGGACATAATCTTTGTCAATAAAGAGCCATACTGATTAAGTTGTCTAAAAAATGTTTATGAAAGTTTGAGAACTAATTAAAATGGTTATAAATATATGTAATCATATGAAATCATATAAATATATGTAATCACATGATTATCTTTTTACCTAACCAACTGGTAATTGGTTAGGTATGGAACTTTTTTTTAAAGGATTTATTGGAAGAGCTAATCAAATATTTCTAAAGTCAAAACATTTTAATTACATCTGTAATTAATTTGTAGTATATTGCAATTTTTTTTAGGTGAAGGGAGTAGCAGCAAAAGGCGGGCAAAATCTCAAGTAAGCCACAAAGCGAATGATATCATCCGTAATAAATAACGAAGTGGCAAAAAAATTGAATTGGATGGGACAAGGTGAACTTAATAAAAAAGTCTTTCCGAGCTCTTAAATTTAGTCAAGTTATTGAAAGTAAGTTATTGTAAATGATTAAATATAAATATTTAAAAGCAATTGTATGTAATTGTTTTTTTTTACTTAAATGTCATTTATTTAATTCTAATCGTTGTCGTATATTAAAATCTTTAAATATGTTTGACGTTATTCAGAATACTTTGTGAATATCTTAAAATTATTTCGCTTCCTTGACTATTTATGGATGTGTTATGTATATTTAAAAAATGAAAAATTGTCTTCTTATACATAATATAACATTTATCAATTGAAATGATAAATTTATATTAGGAAATCTTACATCCCTTCATTACTGCATAATTAGTTTTAGTTGCATGAACTTGTTTAGTGTTTTCATTAAATCAGAATGAATATATAATAATAGCCTGTACGATAGACTGTAAATTTGTTTTTCTGTTGTATTTATACTACATTATTACTACATAACTGTTGTTTTTTTAAGTTGTAATTCGACCAAATAGTTGTTAATTATTCGAAATTTACTTATAAAAACTATCAAATAAAAATTTAAGCAAATTAATATTACATAGAGTATAATATAACTGTTTGTACGTACGTAAACAAAGGCTATATTATTTGTAAAATTTTTTGTGAAAACATTTTGTATATGACTTTCATGTTTATAGAAGCAATACGAAGAAATTTGTCAACAAAAGATGCCACAGACAGCAAAATTCAAAAGGCAATTGTGGCTTTCTAGTCTGGAGCTCTTGACAGAAATGGAGGCAGAAAAGAAAGCCCATTCAGAAAGCCAGTTCAACAGAAAGTCGTAGTAATTTTAACCATACCGTCCAATCATTAACATGGAAACCTTTACCACAATTATTAATACCACAATTTAAACGCTCTATTTCTAACGAATTTGGCAAAGATTAATGTGCTTAGGGCGTCTTACAAGATCTGTTTTATATGTTTTGTATGTTAATTGTATATTTGGCATTATTTTACAAGTTTTTCTATTATTAATGATATATGAGCATATAACTTTTGTTTCTTTTTTTTTTTTTTTTTGAATTTCTTACTTTTAAATTAATATACCTAAAAAGTGCATAATTAGGAAAATATTCATATATTGTTGAGTTAATTATTAACCCCTTTTAACTATTTTTTATTGTTAACTTACCAACTTATTAAAAAAATGTAAAAATAGACATTGTAAATATAAATATAATAATTAGGTAATATTTTTATATAATTTATTTATAATTATATATATATATAGGTATATATAATTTAAATAATTAAGCATATATATAATGATGATAAATTGAATAATTAGGTAAACGCATATTGTGGGCCTTTATTGGACCCACGTTGCAATGTGCGCTGGTTGCCAGCCTTGGCCCTGAATTGAAACAATATTGGCTTACCGATACCGGCCCATTGCAAAACCATTGGGCAACCCGGCGCTGGTACAGCACTGGCGTGCCAGGTCTGGTACAGCGTGGCAGCCAAGCCTGGTTCGCTATTGGACCAAATAGTGTCTGCTTATTGGGTTAAAGAACACAGGTGGGAAAATCATGTTATCAGTGTTGCTAATAAAGCTACTTGAACAATAGGTTTTATAAAACATGAATTAATCTTGAAGTTCTTATATTTAAATTGTTATACAAGTCAACTATAAGGGCACAGCTTGAATATGCAGCTTCAGTATGGAGCCCATTTTGTAATATTTTTACACTGATATTAATACACTGGAAATTATACAACGTAGATTGACTAGGATTGAAACACTGAAATAAAAAAAGGAGAAAAAATTAGGTTTACTAACATTAGAAGAAAGGAGAAGAAGGGTAGGGTAATTCCATGTTAAATGACCCAGAAATTTTAAAAAATGTCACTCTATATCACAGATTTTGTTGATTTATATACAGTTAAAAGTAATTTTAAATAAAAAGAATAAATTTTAGCTCCAAGAAGATCCTGAAATATGATCATTTTATTTTTAGTTGATACTGACCAGACCCCTCTTGTCCCCTCAGAATTGCAACAAATAATTAAAGGTTTTAAGACACATAACTCTAAAAATATTTGTTCTTTTTACTTAAAAATGTGTACCTTGCTAATTTTAAGGGTGATAAATCCATTTAAAGGATTAGAAATGTAAAAAATAATTATTAAGTACCTGTTTTTATCAATTTAAATAAATTAAGGTAATTTTTTGTATAGCTGACTTTAATGCTCAAAAAACTAATGTACATGGTTGATGATATCAACAAAAAAAATTTAGGCATCATTCTATATTTATTCATATTTTAGAAAACATAAGGATTTTGAGCTGCAAGTTATTCATATATGGATTTCCATATATGAATAACAGGGCACAGACCCCACTTTTTTGTAGCAAAATATTGCAATTGATTTTTTACTACCTTCCAGACTAGTTGGAGCTCTAAAACTTTTGGCTATTAACAGTAACAAAAAAAAAATATCATGTTGTTACACTAGTATAAAAATTTATTACCTATTAACTTTATCATTAACATTTTTAACATTAACAAATTAATTACAATTAAACAAACAAAGATACAAAATTATCTTCTACATTCAAAAAAGATAAAAGAAGTCAATCACTGTTAAGTTTTTTATTACCAAGGTGTTTAAGTTGCTTTAATCATATTAATTACTATTGTTTTCTCATTTTTGAAATACAACTTGGTAGTCAGATTTACAGTAAGAATGGATTTGTGTGATTTTGAAAAACTATCAAATGATACTTGTCATAAACTAAGTTATTGTAGAAAGACTGATTTAAAAAGATTTGATTGTTATAGAGAAGAAGCCAGAGAAGAATTTATTTGAAGATCTGGAATAACAGATGAAAAAATTTTAACAATCTGCTATCATCATGAAAAGATTTAAAAAGTAGTACAATTCCTATATCTAGGAGATTTTAAGATTTTTACTTGACTCAACCCTTGGAATGAGGTCGGTAATGAATTGCCAAATTCCGAGGGTTGCTTGACTAAATCAACTTTTAGTCAAATAACCCATAGTTGATTAAATCGATTATTCAATTTTTCAAACTGACAAATTTCGACTTTTGACTAGTTGACTTTTAGTCGATTTAAGTTGAAGTCTATAACAACACTAATTTTTTCTCTTTTTGGTATTTAAAATTCTCAAACTAATCAGCAAACTAACATCAATACATTAAAATTTAGCGAGTTTATTTTGTGTAAATATAATACATTTCATTGGATGGGTATGATAAATCAAATTCATCATGTTAAAACTTTTCATTATGATGGCAGATTATAAAAATTTTGTTATCTGTAAAAGATGTTACAGCATTGTTTATACACCTGCATGACCTATTTAATAAACTTTTCTGGACATCTAGAACAGATGAGTATTGGATTTTAATTACTAACACAATTTATATCATTGATGCACTTGTAAAACCTGTAAAGCAACTGGACTTATGCAATCTAAGCAAATCTTAACTCAATCTTGACACTATTTTTTTTGTATTTTATTTTATAAATAATTAAATAAAACAGAACAAGTATAAACTAAAAAAATTTTCCAAGACAATTTTTTTTTGGTTTATACTTGTTAAAAAAGACAATATATCATGCGCCATTATCCATATATAAAAACCCATATACTTGTAGATCAAATCCTAAATTTTTAAAAGATCAATGAATATAGAACTAAAAATACATACTGATAGTGATAAAAAAAATTAAATATACTGCCAAACAAAAAACCCATAGGTGATTGCCTTACAGGAAAGGTACATCAAGAGTCCACTATTGTCCAACATATATTTCAAGCCTTAATTATAATTTATGTGTTCTATAAAAAAAAACTATTCTTAAAAATAAGTATAATACAACTATTTTTGAAAAATCTTTAGTGAGCTTAAATTTAGAAAATAAAAGTTATATTGTATCCCAATTTGTTTTGGTTATCCATAACTATTGTCTTTGAAGAAGAAAAAAAAAATGTTGCAGGTATTTGTAAAAAATTCAATTTGTTAATTCAAGTCTTGAAAAAAATCTTGGCACTCATCATTGTCTAATATCATTGAATTTTCAGTTTTGTATCATATAAATTATTTATAACTTATAAATTTTTTTTTTTTTACTTATAATATAAGTACTTTTTATTTTGTTATTGGGTAAACTTTAAAATAAGCTCGTGGATCAGTTTTCTTTTAGACTTTTTTTTCTTTATGTATCAGTATATGTTCTTGAATCAAGAACATATACTGAAACTTTAATTTCAGTATATGTTCTTGAATCAAGAACATATACTGAAATTAAAGAAACAAAATGGTAAAAAAAGTCGAAAAGAAAACTGATCCGCGAGCTTATTTTAAAGTTTACCTAATAACAAAATAAAAAGTACTTATTTTATAAGTAAAAAAAAAAATAATTTATAAGTTATAAAGAATTTATATGATACAAAACTGAAAATTCAATGATATTAGACAATGATGAGTGCCAAGATTTATTTTTTTTACGTAAATTTAAAAAAAAATTATGTCTGATACATAAATACTAATAAATTAAATGTAAAAAATAAATGTAATGAATTAAATGTAATTCAAATAAATTAAATGTATTTAATTGTCTACTTTTTATTAAAAAAATATAGTTAGTGTTTATAATTTCTATAATCAATTTTTGTTGTCTTCAGTATTTTTTTTTTTTTTTTTTTAATTTGTATTATATATTTTGTTGACATTACTATTGCTTATTGTTATTTCTATAAATATTTACATTACTATTATTAACTACTTTTAACTATTACTACTAATATTAATATTGTTATTATTATTATTATTATTATTATTATTATTATTATTATTATTATTATTATTATTATTATTATTATTATTATTATTATTATTATTATTATTATTATCATTGCTATTATTATTATTATTATTATTATTATTGTTATTATTACTATTAATATTATTGTTATCATTATTATATTATTATTGTTATTATTATTAGTGGTATTATTAACACCTTTATTTTTATGTTATAAAGTTTATTATTTTTATTATATATTATGAAAATTAGCATTATATTTATTTGAATTAGATATTATTAACATTAGCAGGTGTTCACTTTATATTAGTAAATTTACTATTTGTAAACATCCTTGAGTGTAAAATCTTATTTCAGAAATAAATTATTGATTGATATTGATTGAATTAAAACCTGTAATTCCAGTAGGCTTTTTGACGGCATCCCAAGACCTCCATCCAGTTTGTGTGTGAGTCTGAAGATTTCGTTTAGGGATATGCTTTATAGCGTCTTTTCCGTTTGTAAAACGAACCACTACATTTCTTGTTATGCTAGAAATTTGACAAACTTTTAAAACCGAAAAACGTGAGAGCATTTTATGCTTTAAATTGAGCAGAACCTGTATAATTTGCACTTATAATGACTTTTTATGAAGTTGTTTTGCAAAGCTCAGCAAAATATTTTTTAAGTTAACATAATCGCTTATTATCGCTAAATTACCGTAACTTAAGTATTTTGGTTGATTTGTCATGGGGAAACCAGTCTCAATTAGAAAACAGAGTAAAATGTTTTTTGTTTTTTTTTGTATTTTGAAAATTTTTGTATCAATCAGATCATATCTAACAATTACAATAATTCATACTACGACTACTTTTATAAAACAGCATAGCTAATAAAACTTAATGATAATATTTGTAATCAAAGTTTCTATCAAACCTTGAATTTAGTAACCATTCAACCGGTTTCTTTCTGAAAAAAAAAACACTGAAAAAAAAACTGCTTTTCGGAAACCGGATGTAGTAATGAGAAACAAAAACGTATATTTGTTTGTTGCATAACTTAGGACACGTTTTTTTATCTTAGTGAGTTGTTATATTCTGTTAAAATAACTTCAATTCAATTAATTCACAGTAAGTAGCTAAAATAAAAGCTAAAATTTTTTAAATTTTTTATTTTTTTGATTATGGTGTTGGTGACAGTAACGGTGCTTGTAACAAAACGGTTGAGTTTTTCTAAAGGTAAATTCCTGTGAATATTAGCTTTACCACTTTAATGATCATGATTAAAATCACTAGATCAAGGGAGAATCCAGACCATCTAGCAAGGAGGTGGGGGAATTGATTTTTAAATCTTTTTGGTTCAGTGGATTCAGACCATATATATAGTAAAGAAGGTCGGAGGAGGAGAGGGGAAACTTTTTAGTTTATTTATTTATTTTTCGAATGTATATTTCTATAACTACATAATTTTTACAAGTTTTTCACAATATATACTGCTCCTATTACAAGTATATTCAAAAATACTTGATGAACAAAGCAATATATTAAAGTAAAATAGTATTACAATTTATACCTTATGAAACCAGGTAGAAAGTAAAATTATAGAGAATCGGAATAATTTTTATTTTTTAAGGGCACTATATAGTTTCTAGTTGTTCTATTGCTAAATTTATTTATACTTGTTTTAAAAAAAGTTATTTTTAAATCGACTTAGGACAATTCCCACTTTATGTTTGAACATAATTAATACATTTTGATATATATATTGATTTGGTAAATGTTTAAAGGATTCATCTGTTTAAATGGGTTTGCACGAGTAATAATGGGTTTGCACGAGTAAGCTTTTATTTATAAAATATAATTATAGAAGCGAGATTCTGCCGTCTGTCTATAAAGAGAATTTAATTTAATTGGGTACTTACCCATGAAATATTGGCATATAATAGATAGCGCATAACGGAAAAATGAGGATTTTTTAAATTTTTGAATGATAGTAGATTGTTTTATAGAGTAGTAATTGCATATATGTGAGAGCTACATGATAAATTCTGGTCAATAAGATACCAAGAAGTCTTTTATATTATTCCTGAATAATAATAAAAGTGTCCAATCATGTGTTTGACACTGAACTTTTGATACCCATTAAAGCCAAGGTAATTGAGAGAAAAAGTCTTTCAACACGTTTCTATAAAATAGTATTGGAAATTAATTTACAGATGTGTTAATATATAGTATCTATCTAATATCTATCTAATTAACAATATGTCATTAAATAACAATATTTTATTCAAAATTACGAAATGTAAAAATTCCATTTGAAAAGCGTTACGTATAAACTTCTGTTAGTGTAAACGTCTTTTGTGTAAACATTAAATGAGTTTACACGCGGTTTATGGTACGATCGTTTATAATATAAGTGCAATATCAGAAAACTTTATTTTAACAATTAGAATTTTTTTGCTTTATCTACTTTTATGCTATAAATGTATACAGGAAGATTGAAAAAATTAAAAAATATATTATGGCGTGGATTTGAACCCTGGGCAATAAGACTGATGAAAGTGCGCTAAACCATTGAGCTATCAAGATTTTAACATTGAGCTATCTAAGACATTGAGCAATCAAAAACGCTTTTATGTGAAAAACCAACCATGATATGAATCTCTTATAAGCTTTACGTATGAGGAAAATGCATGTTAGTTTTTTTTGCATTTAAAGCAATTTTATTGAATGAATTATTTTTTTACCGTAATTATATAAGAATGGAAATGATCGGTGCGGAATAGATAAGAATAGAAATGGTCGGTATATATTGGGAGGAGTGGGAAGAAGTGGGACGGGGGAGAAGTGGGACAACCTTATAATTTTATTTAGGAGAGGTGCCTAATTACTGTAAATGTGTAGATTTCTTGTGCTCTTTTTATTAGACATCATTTCGCCTTCCTGTGCGTGGTAGAAACCGCTTTTTTTGAAAGTATTTTTGCTGACAGCTTAGTAACTAATAGCCTAGTATCTCTAAAAAGTATTTTTGCAGACAGCCTATTATCTAATGTATGTATTTATTTTATAGGGAAATGCTCTTATCATCCAACACTTAGTACTTAAATATATATTTTAGCTTTATTTGCGTGGCTATAATTTTAGTTTTATTCTGTCTGCTCTACGTAGGGGTGAGGCAGAACGGAAAAAATGTCACTGTCCCACTTCTCCTTTACAGTTTTGCGTAATTTTTTTTGCGGGAAGTTCTATAACATTTTGGTACAATTTTTTAAACCTTTTAAGTAAAAATATTATTAAGTTAAAGCGGTTTTTAATTTTAGTTTTAGTTCTTAAACAGTGGATTTAAAAATTTGGAAAGAAAGCCCATTACTGAAGATAAATTTAATTTGATTCATCGTTGCTGTTTATTGCAAATTGAGAATTCTTTTTACATCAATAATTTGAAAGCATTTGAAAAGCAAAAGGCATGCATTAAAGTTTTTTTAATTTTAAATAAAATTATAATTTCATTAATAGTCTGAAATAAAATATAGTAATAACAGTAACCTTAATACCACTACAAATAAATGTTTTTTTATTAAACATAGTTTCCAATAAATTTCAGGTCATGCCTAGGCATGACCTGAAATTTAATGGAGGAACTTTTATATACTCTAGAGTTTATAAAAGAAAAAGTGAAACTCCGAATGCTTCAGAAAATATTTTGGAAGTTGATGCAGCCAAATTGAAAAATTAATTAAGCCTTAGAGAAGCAGCATACTCAGCTGGCATTTCTAAGTCTGCTCTTCATTAATACCCAGACGCTAATCTTCAACCAACTTGTTGTCATTCTATAATTTTCTTTGTTGCACAAAAAAAAAACACTGAGCACTTATCTGAATATCTGTTCCGAAATGTTATACGGTCTTACAACAGTACGGTCTTACAAAAATGTACGGTCTTACACCAGTTCAAGTAACAGCTCTAGCTTTTAAAACGGCTCAAGCAAACAAAATAAAAGTTGGATAAAGCAAAAAAAAAATTAATCTTTATGAGAGAAGTTTTACTACTGTGCAAAAAATTCCTCCTGTCATTGCATCAAAGGAACGAGCAAGTTGGGAAAATAACATCTAGAGAAAGAAGTGAACTAGTAACAGTGTGTTGCATTCTCTCGGCAGCTGGTGTAGCAATACCCCTGTTATTGTTTTTCATGAAATTTATTTAGACACTCACAAATGAGAGGAACACCAGAAGGTTCTATTAGATTAGCCAATCAATCTGGTTGGATGAATGCTGAAATATTTATAGGTGCCTTAAAGCATTTTGTTAAGTTTGCCCGCTTAACAGCCAATCACAAAGTTTTATTGATTATAGATAATCATGAAAGCCACTTTTCGCTACAGTCACATGAATATGCAAAAGAGAACCATGTTTGTGTGATGACTTTGCCACCACATACTTCACAATAAGACACAACCTTTAGAAAGGTCTGTTTTTGGTCCAATGAAAACATATTTTAATGTAGCTTCCAATAGCTGGATGCTTAGCAATCCAGGACAAGCCATTATAACTTATAAGATTGCCAGTCTCATTCGACAAGCATGGGAAAAATCTTCCACACCGATAAAAATTGTTGGTGAATTTTGCGTGACAGGAATTTGGCCTTATAATAGACATGTATATGGTGATGATATTTTTTTTACCACTGGTTGTTACAGATAGAGGTGCACCTCAAGAACCATGCAATGAAGGCTCATTTGAGAAATCAACTCAAGTGCTACTCTTTCAAATATCTCTGATTTTGGGGGTGCAACATCATTAGTTGTGACAGGTAGAGATGTGCCTCAAGAACCATGCAATGAAGGTTCATGCGAGAAATTAGATACAATTGTTATTCTTTCATATATCTCAGGTTTGGGTGTGCAACATAAACCAGTAAAAGAAAACTCCACTGTACTTTTTCCTGAGATTATACGAGGTTATTCAAAGGTAATTTAAACTAAATATTCTTAGTTCAGGTTTTTCTTTAAGTTTTATGATTAACACATAAACTTTATTATATAATGTAATTGATGAAAATAAGTTTCTTCTGTTACAGTTAAAAAAAGTTTATTATATATTTTCCAGGCACCTTCTCGTAAGAATGTAAGACATGGACGTAAGAAGGGAAAGTGTGTGAAAGTCACATCAACGCCAGAGATTTTAAGAATAAAAGATGAAGTAATAAAAAAACAAAAAAAAAGGGTAAAAAAATTGTCCTTCCAAAATCAAAGAAAGTAAAAAAAAACTTATTACGCAAATCAAGCAGTGACCTTGATGTAATGTCAAAATAACAAATGATGTTTCTGCTAACTGTTACTTACTAGAGTTTGAAGAAGAATTGGAAACTGTATCTTTTATTATTCAAAATGTGAGTGTCAGTGATTTTGTTCTTTCGATGGTTTGTAGTAAAAAAAACCATTTTTTTATTATGTAGTAGTGTAGAAAGAAGTAAACAAAAATTTTAATGTAGAACTCAGCTTCCTATAAGTCCAGAATAAAGAAATTTCTAAATTTGTCTAACCTAGCGTTAATGACATTCGTAGTGTGAATATTAATGATATAAAAGCAGTCCTTCCTCAACCGCTTATTGGAACAACATTGAGAACAAAAGCTGAAATCTTTTTTTAAGTAAACTTTGGCACATTAAATGTGAAAATAACTTTTTCCTTTTTTTAACAAAGAAATTTTAATTCCTAATATGTAAGCTAAATTTGAAACGAAAAATGCATTGATGCATTGACTATTTTGCTTTATTTAAATTAAACTTAACTTTAAAATTAAAATTTGCTCAAATTAATATTTAACTAGTTTTGGAGTTGTTTTAATATAATCCCACTTCTCCCCAAATTTAAATAATAAAGCTTTTTTGAGTATTGTCTTGTCTTTTCAAACAAGTTTTTATAATTTTTGTAAGTTATTTCATTTGTATAAGCTTTTTTTTTAGGAATTTGTCGTAAAGTTTTTGTTTTTTTATTGAGGATTTGATTAAACTTTTAGACATTCAGGGAGTTAGAAGTGACTTTTTATTCATAACAACAGTTTTAACTGGAAACGCTTTTTCATAATATTTACAAAATGAGCTAGAAACAGTTCGTAGGCGTTGTTCGCATTGCTTAATTGCAATATAAGATCGCGCTCAACATTATTTTTTAGTAAATTTTTGAACATTTGTAAGGAGTTTTCATTGATCTCTTGATTGTATATAGGAGATTTGAGAGAGGTATTGTTTGGTGCTATGTTTTTAGTTTAGAAAGGCAGGAAAGTGATATGAAAGGTCTGTCTTAATTATACCTCTGCAAACATGGAAGTTGTTAGTTATAAATGCTCTGCAGAATTTATAAAGAATATATTTTAAAACGTTGTAGAAATTGATTTCAATATTTGTGTTAATATCATCATATCTAGTTGCTTTATTTCATTTTAATGACTAGAAAGCAATTTCAAATTTATAAAAACTTAACTTAGTAAAATTTAGATTAGAGTTTATTGGTGTTTCAAACTCATCGACAGATTTGTCTTTAATGTATGGAGTACTATTTGTTAAATTTGTCCTAATAGTATTGAAAAACTTGTTTAATTCAAATGCAATATTATTTAAATTATTTATTAATTTGTTGTTAATTTGTATAAAATATGGGAGTGATTTTGTATTTGGTTAAAGTATTCCAGACACCTCTTTCAGGACTTGCCAGACACGTTTTAAGTTATGCTTATATTTATTAAGCAAGTCTGATTAATAATTTTTTTTACATTTTTGCCAAGCTTTTCAAATTAGTTTTTATAAGCTTTATGATTTTGGTAATATTTTTCTGATTTTTATTATAAGTATTTAATGTATAGCTTCTGCTTAATTTTTGATGATTGTTTAAGACCTTTTCTAATTCAAGGAGATGATATTTCTTTGCCGTTTAAAACTATTTCATTTTAAGTCATACACTTGGTAAAAGGTTTAAAGAAATTTGTCGTAGATTATGTAAATATTGTTATTAAAGTTAATATAGTCCTAAACTATTAGTGACTATTGTTCTCTGAAAGAATTCAAATTATTACTATTGATGCCTTTTAGTTATTAAAATCTTTTCCTGCTTTTCTTTTTTTAAATTCACACATATTGAAAAGTAATACTGGATTTAGTAGTATTTATGAGATTTGGGCATAAGAATTAGGCTATTAAATATTTAAATATGTCTGAAGAATAAATACCTGTAGATTAAAGTTGCCTTTGTTTGTATTCAGTGGATGTATCATTAGTAGGTTAGAGTTTTACTTTTCCTGTATGGGGCTCAAACTATTTGGTGGGAGTTAAAAATCTAAAATAAAATATAACAAGTCTTTTTAATTTTATTTTTACAAGTAAAATGTATAAATACGTAAAAAATACATAAAGAAAATACGTAAGGAGCATTACAAACTCATCAATTACGAACTCATCATTTACAAACATTACAAACTCATCAATTACAAACTCATCAATTACAAACTCATCAAAATCAAGCATTACAAACTCATCAATCAAAGGACCAAGATCAAGAGTTGTGACAATAGTGGCATAACGGTAGAGTTCTAGCTCAGAACCCAGAGGTTCGACACTGCCTCTATCCTAACAAGCAACATTGGTAAGGAAGGAGACGTAAACTTCCTAGTTAAATGCTCTTCCGCAGTGCTCTGTGATAAGACCGTAAGGACTTCTGGGTAAGGACCGATGAATATTCGTTAAAATTCGGACTACGAAGTTTACTTAAAGGCGAAGTTGACTTCGGCTTTGACTTTTTGAAATAAAATTTGAAATAAAAATTCGGCTTTCAGTTAAATTCGGTAACAGTTGTAAAATTTTATTTAACTTTCAGTTAAATTCGAAAGTTCTTCTTTTTTTTTTTAATTAAAAAGAATAATAATTACTAAATATATTATATGTTTTATACATACCAACCTTTATTTCCGCGCAGCGGCCTGGTTTGACAAGGTTAATGCTTTTTTTTGTTTATTTTTTAAACTTTGTTTTAGATACCTCAAGAAGTCCTTACGGTTTTTCTTAAAGCACCTCGGAAGAGCATTTGAAAAGAAGTTCTTGCCTCCTTCTTTACTGTTTCGAGTTGAGGGAGGGCTGTAACCACTCTAAAAAAAAGTTAGTAGCTGCCTCAACTAAAATAGCCCACTCGGCCTTGGGAACATGAATTTAGTAATAAAAAAGAAGAAAAAAAAAAGTTAGAAATAGAAAGAAAAAAATGTTAGAAATAGATTTGTCTTACAGAGTCAATAACCGTAAATTCTTTTTTAAGCCCAAAGTCTACTCATCACTTATTAAACCTTATTTATTGCTTTGAAAAATCCTAAAGGTAAAAAACAGGTGAATATTTAATCTAATATTCTTAACGATCTTTTTCCTTTACAAAATTAACATTCAAACAACTCTTTAAAAAGATCAATTTACCCCATGCAATGGGGCACTATAATCTCTGACTTGGGGCGCTTTGATCTTATATGAGTAATATTATTGACATGGCAAATACTGCTACACCTAAGAGGTATAAATGCTTTAGTTAAAGGGTATCAGTATGTATTAAATAATACATCTAAAAGAAAGTAAAATTATTAAAAATATATATCATTACAACCTAATACAGTGTATAAAGTTTTAAAATAAATTTTTATTAGAAGAATGACCACAATTGTATATACAAAAACAAGCCCGATTAATTTCCCGGGATCCTGGGAAATCCCGGGATTAGGTAACAAGCAAGAATATATCCATTTAGGTGGGGAAAATGTGTAAATTCAAACAAATACAAAAAAAAAACGCCTTTTTAATACTATTGCTTTTAACAACAAAACAAATACAAAATAATTCTTAGAAACTAAGACTCTCAAAGCAAAACAAATATAAACTTCAATAACCTTATACTTTATATATATCAATTTTTAAAATAATAGTGCTATCACTTAACAATGACCTATTTTTGCCTCGGTCAAGTCTTTAAATTCCAAATTTAATTGGTTGTAATGCCGTTACTACAGTCTGCACCACAAAATATTCATCCTCCAATATATTGTTAATATTGTTGTGTTTAAAATATATCAATGCTTTTAATATACATGTTTTTAATGCAATAAATTGCTCCAATATTGCAAGAAGACTAATCAACCTTGTCTTTACATCCAGTATTAACTTGAGCTCTTTATTGTATGTAACTTTTATGTATTTTTGTAAAATTTCATTTTTGAGTGGTAATTTACGAAACCTTCGTTCAATTCTCCGGACCTTTTGAATTGTTTGCGCAATACTTATATGGCCTAATAATTCGTCAGTGATCTCAACGTCTCGTAAATTTAATAAAGCGTTTTTTGGCTGGACTTTAAATCCACTGAAGTTGTCCAATCAATTTCTTCAGACTCCTCATCTTAACTATTATTTTCATCAGAATTCTGTTTGGTGCATTCACTGGCCAATAAATTTGAAATCACTGTTTTTTGTAGAGAACATCACAAACTGCTAAATGTAGCACATGTGCATAACAAAGTTGGTGCTCCATCCCGCTTGAAATTAATTTAGGAACATAGCATGCTTCGTAAAGTAGAACATATTAAAAGTATATAAGTAATTTAGTAGAATAGTAATGTCGTATGCATTGTTACCTAATAACTTAATATATAAACAGTAATAATATAATAAATGCTAAATAAAATATTTAAAATCATTTATACTGATGTATTTTCATTGTCTTTTTGAAAGAATTTACAAATGTTTTTAACTTTAGATTTCAATAATGTTTCTGTTTTGATGTACAATTGATGTATGCTCAATAACTTATAAATCATTTGAACTGAACACTTCAAGATTTAAAGTGTTCAGTTTCATGCAAGATTCAAATGTCTGCTCGTTAAACAGTCCAAGGGAAAGGCCACTCAAATCAACAAATGTTTCCAGATGTGCGGTTACAGTATGCACTTTCCAGGTAAACATGAGCTGTTTATCTAAAAAGTAAAAACATTTACTTTAAATATATTTATCAATAACTTGGTTTCAAATAGAAAGGTTAAAGAATAAAGCGATTACCTCTCAGCAATAGTCTTGCGCATCTTTATAACTTTGTGTAAAACTTTCAATTAAAATTAAACAGTTTGGGTTAAGTTTAAAGCCAAAGACACCACGAACAACCTTATTAAACTTTCTCATTGTTTCCAAAAGTGGATACAGTTTAAAAGGCATTATAAGCTCAAGTTTGACGCAACTTTTAAATATCTCTCTTCACGTGTTTACTTCAAATGTTCCTTCATGGTAACCTTTCAAAGGCATCCAATGCTCTTGACCCAATCTGTAAATCCAGACCAAAGCTGCATTATAAATTCTGCCACATTGCTAACAAATCCCATCAGAAGGTGAAGTTCTGGTAATGGAACTTCTCTTATTATAATTAGGGATTTGTCTTCTATTTTGAACAGACAAGGATTAATGACATTCTAAATATATGAAAATAATAACTTTTCATCTTTTCAAAAATGATAAATTTGTGATGAAGGATATATTTTGAAAATATTAACAATATACTTATTTATTTATACCTTATATTCCTTCATTTTTTTTCACCAGAGGCCCTGCAGACGTATACAGTTCATAGTAATCATTCAAAGATTAAAATGTTCTTAACTCTTCAGAAAATAGTTCAGAAGAATCTTCACACCATGCTTCACACCATGCACAAGCATACTTTCTTCTAGGAGTCTATAATTTTATATAATAATTCAATTTATAAATATATTGTTGGGTAAAAAAAATCTTTTCCTGATATAGTGTTTACCCCATATGTCTTATTATCTTAAAACAACATACCGAAATTCCTAGCAATATGTTGATTAACTTCATGTCAGAAGCCAATGATTACTTGCATTCATGCAACTTCAATCTTTCCACTATCCTTATCATGCTAGAATGATTTTCACCTACTCTTTCACAATAAGCTAAAGCAAGTGACGTATTTTTTCCTGAGTATGATCCTATGGAACTGCTATTTTCTGCCTTGTCCTCCACATATAAATATATATCTATATACATACACACATACATATTTGTATATAAATATGTAAAAATATTTTTTTTTTTAATATATTTTTAAAAAGACGATTATTAAAATATAAATACCTAAATCCTTCCCAATCTTTAAAAATATGTTTTGTGAAACCTGCACTCATTATTTCATTACAAAATCCAGAAATTTTGTAATATCTTCAATATATACTAAATCTCTCTTCACTGTAGCATAGTCGTTATTTTTTTTCTTTTCTTGAAAGTCTTTTTTCTTGAAAAAAATAATTCAGCGACATAATAGTTCGAAAGTAGTTTACTATTTTCCTCCAGGGTTTTCTTCATGTTTGACTCAAACTTTACACCATTTCTCCTCAAAGTTTTTAACATTTCATTAGACTTAAACTGAATAAGTCCTAAGTTATTTACCAAAGCTTCTACCTCATTGTAAGAAATTTTTCTTTGATCACTTTCTGGAGTACTAAGTGTAATATGAATGCTTTTACCTCGTTAATATAAGACAACTCTTTATTTTAAGAAATAATTGTTCATAAAATAAACTGTTATTTTAAGAATATATATCATAGCTATTTTTATTTAACAATATTTTACTTGTTCTGAGAATGGTTTGAGCTCCTAAACTTTGCTCTTGATCAGAATAAGTTTCTTTAAAAAGGAAAGAAGCTACCTGTTCCTTTACTTTTTTGGATATTTTAGAATTACTCTCAGAAAGTTTTGTGCTAGCCTTAAAAGGTGAACATTTGTGGGATTTACCTTTAGCAATTTACAGAAGCATATTTGTCAAAGTTTTAGTGCTGAGCTAGTTCCCTTTTTCATACTTTTATTTAAAAATCTATTTCTTCCTTGACCGCATATACTGCATAATATCGAGCAATCCCTAGAGGTTTGCAAGCTAGACAAATTAGCATTTTTCCATTTTTTGAAAAATTGTGCCTGCAATAGATTTACCAGCCTTATATATAGAGATATAAGTTTTTCTCACAACCTGGGCATAATCTTGTAGGGTAGGCAAATACTTTCAGTGAAAACTCATGCTTACAGAAAACTTGAACCAGACCTTCCTAATTTTTATTAGTTGGAATGCGTTTGTTGTTGCTGCTTTTCAATGCAGCAACAGCAGATGATTTTTTGAAAATGTTCAGGATCTTTTTTTAAATGATATTTTCTACTCTCCTTTGAGAGTAGAGGAGCCTTATATAAAATAAGATATATTAGGTAACTATAATAATATATGGGTATCTATATTTTAATATAGGTATAGGTATCTATAATAAAATAAAAAAGCATAGTCAAAAATAAATATTTTTATTACAAAATGTTTTTTTGACCAACTTTGAGTGTTCTAATGATATTTATGTATAAATATTAGATTAAAGACTTTAAAAAAGTATTTTTTTAAATAAAACTAAACTTTTCTGTCATTTAGTTTTTTAAATTCAAAAAAATGACTCTTCAGCAGATTTTCAACGTCAGTTTTTTTAAAAACGTGATGCCTCCGAGATTTTTCTGAATATGAAAATGAAGTGTCCAGATGCCCGACTTACTATAACTATAAACATTATTGGGGTACTCGGATAGTAAACTTTAAACCTTAAATTTATGAGCTGTGTAATATTAGTCTTAAACACTATTACATTTTAAAAATAATATGTTAAAAATTATATTTGTTATATAAAATTTTTTAATCGTCATAAGTACATACCATTTAAATGTATAAAGTTTAAACAAAAAACATGTCTTATAATATAAGTTAAATGGGGCACTTTGATCCTCCAATCAATGAGTCCCGCATAGTCAACGATTAATGTGCCCCAATAGGTACAGTTGATATATTGATGCCAATTACTTGGCAATACTGTAAATATTGTAAACAACTCAACAAAACAAAAATATTATACACTTAACACATACGAGTTTACAATAAAATGGTTGTAAAGTCATACGGAAATCTAATTGTAAATTTATTTGAGTTTGTTTACTTCCTTCAAAAAATTACTTTTCATGATGAAAAATTGTATTTTCTATTTTCTTAACGCAGAAGTTGATTTTATCTAAAATAATACGATTAAACAATAAAGAGTAGTTAATGGTTAATAAAACTGCAATCTCTGTCAAAATAAGGCAAAAATAAACTATTAAAAGCTAAAAGATCATACTGCCCCGGCGATCGATGCGCCCTCATCTCCCCAACTTTGCTTCACTTGTCTTCTGTCATGTTTTTAACTATGGTTAATTAGGAGCAAAAATGAAAAAATTTAGTTGATCAAAATAATTAAACAGCAACCGGCGCGGGGTGGTTAGAAGCGCTGACTTTAGAAGCAAGAGACCTAGGATTCGAAGCGAGCACTGGACTTATTTTGCACCATCGGTAAGGAAAAAGGTTTGAACTTTATAGTTAATTGCTTTCTTATTTTTACTTTTTCATTTTTTTTTAAAGTTTTTTTTTGTTCCTTAATATTTCAAATTCGTAATTACATAATAAAGATTCGTTAAAAGTGAGTATAAATAAAATAAAATATTGCAAAGTGGTTTTACAAATTTAATAAATTTACTCTAACACTGTAAAAAGAACGTGGTAAACTTGCAGAGTTTTTCCCATTCTTTTTACAGTTTTAGGGTGTTAAATGTAAAGCGGTTCTTCCTCATCAAGAACCGCTTTACATTGCCGTAAATCTAAAAACATATTCATAAAAAATTTACATAAATATTTTTGCATACCAAAATCTATATATCTTACTTAGTCTCCATCAACACTAAAAGTTGCTAAACAACTTTTTTAAACTGGAATTTGACAGAGAAGTTATAAATACATTAAAGGCTCCCAATTTTCTACTTAACTATAACTTATTTGAAAGAAAACAAACAAATAAAGTTTTTCCAATATAACTAATGCCATTCAAATTTTGCCCAAAATCATTGTGATAAGTAATTACTCTGAGAAAATTTTTTATAAGTTTTCAGCATTCAGTGGGACATCAGTTTTGTGGTGCTTTTCAGCATACCATAAAAATCTGGTAGTTGCTGTTGATTAAATGGATTGTAATGGAATTATACTTGACACATGCTGGAGAGAACCGTCGAACAGTGAAAGTTACTACCAGTTCCAGTTTCTTTAAATACTTTTAAATGCTGGTATCATAAAGGCTTCAATTCCTAAAAGTTATTTTACAAGTTTTTAGAACCAATAAGCATTAAAATTACCTGCTTTGAAGTTGAAGCTCAGAACTCATTTTTGTCCACAAAAATTTTTGAGCTTTCATTTTATTTTCATTTTAGCTCTTTATACGGAATTTTGTGTTTGTATTTGAGGTATGACTTAATGACTGACGCAGAAGGGTTTTGTCTCGCAGTTCTGTTTGAGAGCACATCTGGGCATAACTTACATTTGACTGGTAGAACACTTTTTAAGTCAGTTCCAAATTTTCAAAGTTATTCCACTAGAGTTTTTTTACCTCTTACAACCAGGTGGAAGTCTAGTTTCCGCAAATTTATAACAAATCGTTTACAAGCTTATAAAGTAACAATATCAATTTTATAGCAAGTATTACTTACTCTACTTTAGTATCCCCATTATACCAACTCATGACAAAACTTAAAGATCAACAAGATGAACAGTTTTACCAGCTCATAACATAACTTAAAGATGAACAAGGATGTCAAACTTCAAGTAAAGTTTTAGATAGTAAAAAAGATAATTTTACAAAATGGTATTCAGCAATTCAACATGCCTCGATGTTTTGCTTTTATCGAGGAATTACAATTTTATAATATCTATGTGTATAAAAAAATTTTTAAATTTATATTAATTTGGTAAAAAAAACATTTTGTTTAGGATAAATTTTTATTTAATTTTTATAAAACTATGAAAATTTTAATCTTAATAATACAGGTAGGTAACTATAATATAGTTTACTATTTTTAAAAAAATGTAATTACCGCAAACTTTTGTTTTCTCGATTAAAAAACCATTAACGCGTATCATAGAATCGCTGTATTCAGTTTTAAACTAATTGATCAACCTTCAGATTATCGTAAGTTTTACCCAGCCATGTATGAAAAAAAAATTAAACTATTGTTTTGGGACCTATTTAAACAAATTACTCCGGGTTTAAAACTTCTTAAAAAGTTTTTAAACTATTTAAAATCATATTTATTCAAAACAAAAGAAAAAAATAAATAAAAAACTATACCTGTCATTTTGTGGGTCAACTTTTGAATGTATAAATGAGTCTGATACTAGATTTAAGATCTAAAAGATCTTAAATCTAGTATCTTAAATTGTAAAAAACTTTTCACATTTTTAAAATGTTATGTTTACAAACTGTAAGAGTTTGAATTGGAAAAAATTATGTAAGAAAGAATAAATTTTTGCCTCAATTTTTCTCTTAAATAGTTAAGAGAAAAATTGAGGCACACAATTTTAAGTATACTCTTAAAATTTGTGCTTTAAAGTTTTGAAAATTTAGAATTAGGGATTGACACTGTAAAGACTCTAATAGATGAAGCAGCCCTCTGAATTAAGAAAAATGAGGTTAGCAATAACTTGCCAACCTCATTTTCTATTAAGGTCGGCATGAGGTTGGCATCAGATCGGCAAAAAAACTTGGTACAAAGTCTTTAGAGCGTGTACACGAAGTAAGTGTGATAGTAGAAAATCAACTAATAAAAGATAATCATCAACTTTTATTTAGAACTAAGTATTGTTTTTAATACATTAATATAAGAAGATAAAATATTTCAAGGAAGTTAATTTTTTCCTGTGAACATCTAATAGAATTTTAAACTTTTGCTTTGGTGGTAAACATAAGCCTGCGCACAGAACAACAATCAAAACTATTTGATAGTTTTAAAATCTTCAAAATTTCTGCATAGTTTTTATTTTTTTCATTTTTCGCTTAATAATAACTCAGTTCTTTGCAATAATGTTGAAATATAGGCAGTTTGGAGGATTTACTATTTGAGACACAACATTCACGTCATTTTGTTTATATTATCCCCAGCCAGTTTGCTATGATGACTTGATGATAAATTAGGCCAAAACACATCTCTATTATAATGTGATTTAGAAAGAGATAAAAAATGTAGTTTTAAAGACTCTTTAGCATATACTTTACCAGAAAGTAAGGACTCGGAAATATGGGTGCTAATTTTTTGTCATACCTGCAAATAGCCTGCTGAATCAAGGCTTTTTTAGAACCTTGTCATGTTTGCGCATTTAATTTTCTAATCTGCTTTTCCTCTATAATATACAGCACCAGAGTTTTGCTGATAATTGTACTTCATGAAGATTTCATCATCTTCACTAATTCAGAAATATTTAGAAATATAATTGTTAACAACATAACTATTAGAAAATCTTATTTTATTTGCGCATTGCTATAGTGAGAGGCTTGGATTATTCATAAAACTGTTAAACAGTTTTCTAACCAGTTTTATATCTTGAAAAACTTCTTTCCTCCATTACTTGATTTACGTTGGATCGATTTTGCTTGGAAAAACGTTAAATAACATGACTAACAGTGTAACGATGTATTTGCAACTTTTTTGCAACTAAATTGTAGCTTCTATTCAGATTTTCCATAATATTTGTGCAAAATATTTTTTCTAACGTCTTCTTCTTTCGTCATTTTTAAAACTTATTTTAAGTTAAATGAGAAAACTAAAACATTTTTTTGAAATCTTTACATGTTGCCAACAAAATATAAACATAATTAAAAATGTTTTAATACAAACTCTGAAAAAAAATGACGTATTTACTCTTTCACATTTATTTCGTGTACACGCTTTTCCATAAAACTTAGAAACGAGGACGGCGATTTTCCCCGTCCTCAAACACATTAAGGTTGGTAGTAGGTCGGCATTGCCTTACTCAGTTGCTTAATTCTGAAGTAAACTGAAGTTTACTTTTGAATTAGGCAACTCAGAATTTTTAACATCGTCTTGGCACGGAAGAATTATTTCATAAGTTATAAAAATTCATCATTACAAATAAAGGCCTAGTTAGTACGAGTCGGCTAGAAAAGAGTCGGGCTGAACTAAAGGGCTGACTAAAATTAAATGTTTTTAGTTTAACCATGTTAGCATAAATCAGATGGAAGTTCAACCGCATTGAAATGCTTCATAACAATGCTTGTAACTTTTTGTTTCGTAAACAAAAAGAAAACGATATCAAGACTGTATTTAGACGTTTAATCTTTATACGTTGACGCATGGAAGTATAAATCAGTTTTATACTTCCATCCCAGCCAACAGTGACATACAGGTACCGCATGGGGCCCATACGGGTTGTCAACTGGGTTCTGTATGGGAAGACCAACGGTATCCCACCGGATCTTGGCCGCGGTTTCCATATTGGTATGCCAACCGGGTTTCAAAGTACGGATTTGACCTGGGTATCCAGTATTGATCCCAGTCAAATCCGTACTTTGAAACCGTAGGGGGACCATCTGGGTTTGCAACTGGGACACATATGGAAAGCCCATTGGGAACCCGCCGGATCTTGGCCGCGGTTTTCCTCTAGGACCCACATGGGTATGCACGCCGGGTATCTTGTTTGGGTCCCACGAGGTTTACCCATAGAAAATCTTGCAAAACTACGTTTAAAATGTTTAAAATTTACAGAAAAAGCAAATTTATATACAACTTGATTGATTTATTTCAAACAAAAAAACTAAAGTTACAATATCGAAATTAAGCAAACTTTTAAACGACTCTTTAATTTTGTATCGAATGCTTTCATGGTTATCTCGCGAATTGGAAGGTTTTCGGTTGTTGTTTAACCGACTTCTTTGTAAATCTATTTCTTTACACAATATCTCGTTTCAATATGAGCTGTAAAAATAATTAAATTTAACTGTTGTCTTAAATTTTATAGGTAATACATACATTTATTTTAATATGTTATAAAATTCTTATGATTTCTCCCGAGCACTCTTCAGATAAAAAATGTTATTTTCACCATAGTAGAAAAATATAACCCTTAATTTTATAATCGACATTTATTTCAACGTTTTAAAATGGACTTGTAATAAATAAGCACATGCTTGTGATTCATATAGTAAATTTAGAACATTCCTTTAGTAACTGAAATAGCAATAATAAACTAAATAAAACTATTATATAAATAAAATTTTATATTTATGTTGTACATAACTTATATATATATATATATATATATATATATATATATATATATATATATATATATATATATATATATATATATATATATATATATATATATACATATATATACTAACAACTTTAAATGTATTCTATAAAAAAGAGCGCTCAATGTTCTTAAAAGAACAGCAGCCGTATTCACATCCCTCCGTCAAACCCTGCGATAAGCTATCGGCTGGTTAAAATTAAATCGTTTTTAACACCAACTCGTATTCTCATGTCTCCGTTTGGTCAATGGCAGGAGTAAATTTAGTTATCGGAAGGCTGTTAACGCCAAAATATATGCATATATATATATATATATATATATATATATATATATATATATATATATATATATATATATATATATATATATGTATATATATATATATATATATTTATATATCATCTTGTTGCGATCTTTAAAATTAACGGGTAGTTTGACAGGTAGCCGTGGCATGGCAGAATCTGTCTGTTACGTATAATTATTATTAAATATATAAGCCTTTCACGTATATAAGCCTTTTACAGATAGCTTCAAAGCATGATCCAATGATTTAACTAACAGGCGTATCGGCAAACTCCAGTAAACAGCATGAAAAAATTGGAAAATCGGAACAAAGCAAGATTACGAAAATTGTTAAAAGTTTTAACTTATTTTGTATTCCTGACAAAAATTTCCACTCACTGTCGACTGATATGGTACCATTTACTTATAAAAGGTAAACTGTGAGCGTGCTAAAGAAGTTGGTCAAAATATTTAAAATGGGTTGGATAACCTGTTTTTTGAAGACGCAAAAATTAAGAGAAAAAATTAAATCATACCATTGGACTCATTGCTGCATGCAGAGGTAAAAAGATGTAAAGAGCCAATAGGAGAGCCAAGCATAATGTTTAACCGGATAATAACTGTCGCAACACGTAAAGATGATTTAGAATCTATATTCTAGGTACGTGCGTATCTGCGTTTTACGGCACTGATTTTAGTGTATCTGCGATATACGGCTCTGTAACCGTACAGCATTTAGCGTATCTGCGATTTTCGGCACCGAAGTAGGTGTTTTAAGGATGGATTTTTTTCATCTTTTTTTTAGAATTTTATATCAATTAAAATAATATTTTTAAAATAGAGTATTTTAAGTTTATTGCAGTTTGCTTTTTTTTGTGCTGTTACTAACGTTTTTAATGATTTTATTGCTATTGAAAACATCGTTTCTGTTCTGGTTGTGAATTAACATTGAATGCATGATGATTTTTTTTACTAACTTTTCACTCAACTTTCTATATTTATTTTCTATGTACTAGTCAAATTTTATTAAAAAATAATGACGCGCTCATACACTATTTTTGCACGCAGAAAAGGTACCAAATAATCTTCTGTTGGGGGTCACGAGCATTTTGTATATTTGAATTTTTTTATACATTAAAAAGTTATTTTTTTAGAAAAATGTAACTCTTTATAGAAATATTAGTGATTTTTTTTATGTATTCAAAACATGGTTTACACACAAAAAAGAAAATAGTATAAATTTATAAAGATTCAAGTGATTTTTTTTTCTGTTACAAGTACTACATGTACATTTTTTCTGTTACATGTACATACATGTGCTGTTACTTCCACTTTTTTAAAAGTGTAATAATAATTAAAATTGAATATTGAAATTTTTTTCAGAGCATTATGGGATCTAAAAAAATTGTCTACTTAATGGTGAAGTCAAAAACTATTTAGCTTATTACTTCACAATGCCTCAACTCATTTAAATGCTGAGTGTAGAAATGGACATATATTAAATGTATTATTATCCAACAGTGAATCATTTAAAACAACTGTCGAACTTGAGAATAAATTTTTTATCTTCAAAATATGTAAAAGTTAGATTGTGCAACTAGTAAATAGATCCATATTAAATGCACGTAATTTTTCAAAGGATTCTAAACAACTTATTAATATCTGCAACATGCTCTTTGCATACCAAAAAACAATACCTGCTATGCCACAATCATTGCATACAAACACACGCTCAACTAACATTGTTTTGTGTTCTTATCAACACATCAGTTTTTTCTCTGTATTAAATAGTAAATACTTACCTCCTTCTCAACCAGGTCCAGCTTTAATAACCTCTTCTAAAGAACTACTACTACCCAGGCTAAGAGTTGATCAGTTGAGTCCTAGGAAAAAAGTTTTGCAAAAGAGATTAATCATTTTGACAAATGAAATGGCAAATAAGAAACAAAAGCATAAAGATTTCTAATAGAAAAGGCAAAAAGAGGATCTAAAAGAGTTAATAGAAAAGGCAAAGGCTCGGCCATACCAGTTTAATATCTAAATCAGGTTATAGCTCGCAAAGAAAAAAAATTCATCATCTTCGAAAAAAATTTAAAGAAAAGTATTTGAATTAACAGTTGAAGAAACTTTAAAATTACATTTTTATTTTGAAGCAACAGTTAAAATTTACCCAAAGCAAGTATTAATAAGCTATGTTAAGCCAATAACTTGCTGACAAAAGTTCGGAAATTCTTGTACTGCAAAATGACATACCGATTTTACAGGAAAAATTGGAGCAAATGCAACAAATAACGCAAAACATTAAAAATGTAAAATGCTACTCAGCAGATTTTAGAGCACTCATATATGACATGCTTGTGTGCTAAGTTCCTACACATGGTGTGCCAACTCTGCTCAGTAAAATTGGAGAACACACTGGCTATCGCTTTAGTCACATTCCACATCGCACAACTGTGGAACAAATAATGCATAAGCTAAGTGTAATTTCAGACTTACTGACTCCTAAGATAGCTTTCTTAACAAAAAATTTGACATTTGGTTTTGATGCAACAACACAGGAGGGTGTTCATGTGAATATTGTTTAATTAATAATAGAATCAGTATGCGTGGTTGTAGCAATAGATCAACTTCCTGAAGATATAGCTTACAACTATCAGAGTCGCATAACAAAGTCTATTGATAATTGTGCCAAGTTATATAGTGACTTCTACGAGCTAATTTACTGATGCGTAAAGCACTATTATTTTAAACATAACTAATACGATGAGTGACAGAGTAGCAACAAACTATGCGACAGTTACTAAGTTAAACCTTGTTTGTCAGAAATCATTAAATGAACTAAACTGTCACCTTCACCACTTGGACACAATGACCAGTTCTTTCAAGTTTTCACTCAAAAGCATTAGAGACCTCTAAATGAAAACTTTTGGGGAGAGACTGCATAGCAGCAAATATAGCTTTATAGCTGAACAAACTTCGCTACAAGGATGCAAAAGGTACATGTATAATCTTAATCCCACTTTTTTACTTTATTACAATTTCATTTTGTGAATTAAGATATATAAATCTAAAATATTTTTTTTAATTAGCATATAAATGTTTTTAATTTCTCATGCTCCTTATGCTTAAAATAATTTACTTTATGTTATTTAAAGGTGACCCGAAGGGTTTTGCAGCCTTTTTGGACCAAAACAAGCTGCCCAGTGGACTGCTACGACGCTACAGAGGGAAAAGACTACCCAATCTTTTTAACACATGTGGTATTTTGATTCATTACTATGCAAGATTAAAGACATTTCTGTTTTCGAGCATAGCGTTATGCGGAGGTCTGTGATATAGTTTCTTCCAAGATTTTACATCTGAAACAATCTTTTATATAATTATTTCCGTTCTTGTACACATTCAGATCTTAAATTGATAGGAAGGTGTGCAATAATTAAGGCTATGGAATAAACCTTTAAAACTAATAGTAATAATACTTGCGGCAATAGTTAGGGGATTTTAGATTATTAGAGACTAAAATTATGGTTTATTTATGAATTTTTTGTTTCAGGTATCCGTAAGTTATGTACCCTAGCTTCAATTGGAAAGCTTCTGACTGGTCCTTCGATGACAATATTTTATATCGCACCAGGTCAGGAACTTGACTACATATCTAGCATTCAGGTGGTCAAATATGTTTGGAACACTCTTATTGAAAGCAGCAAGGATCTATTAAATCTAATTAACCAAAAAACTGATTTTCTTGGAAATATTAATATAGATCCTGTTTTTGATTCTATAATCAGCTTTTGCCTAGTAACTGACGAAATGAGTAAAACATTAGCTGAATGTCTAAAAGCTGTTTTTAGTGTCATAGACAGTACAAGCAACCGTTCAACATGAGTTATAATGTTTAACTTATGAACCAGACTAAATCAGCAAGGCTTCACAGCATTGACTTATTAATATTAGAAGAAGTTATGGGTATGTTGAGCACTGCAAAGCAAAAAGCTCAAAATGCCACGCTTTGTTTTCTTTCTTCAAAACTTTGTGCTTGTAAAAATAAAACAACTACTCTACTTTCCAAAAAGCTTAATATTTTCAAAACAAATTAATATTAATTGGCCATTCCTAATACCAGAAAAACCTGATTTACAAATGCACAATATCATAAAGAAATGATGTCAGAACTTATAAAGCGTATGGCTGAAAAATTTCAAAATAAAAACGACAAAGAACAGAGGAAAATAGAAAATATAAAAAAAATTTTTTGCCTCATTAGATAAAAGAAATATTTCCTGACCTAGAAAATAAATAGGCTTCCCATATTGAAGAAGTTTTTATTGAAGCTGCTATCGGAAAATGTATTTGCCATTTGTGGTTTGATAATGCCACTAACAGCCAAGATGTATATCATGGCAGACTACCTAGCATTAAAAAGAAGAACAGTGCTATATACATAGTTTCTTATCGGAAACCAAATGAGAATAAGGATGATGATGCTGTTGAATATAAAATGAGCAAATGCTAACTATCTGCGGACGTAATTAGTGGTAATATGGTAGTATCATAAAAAAATGAAATGCAAATTGACTGTAATAAGGTATGCGTTATTGTAAATCATAATATGGTTTATAAACTTGCATTAATAAATTTCATTTACAGTCATTAGGTAAGTGTCTTGGTTAGCAATATTTTTGCAATACCTAATGTGTATATTATGCCCCATTACCCTCTTTTTTTGTTGTTGATAAGATTATGAAAAGATTTATAATTCTTTTATAGATTATTTTTATGTATCAGATCTTATTTTAGGTTTAGAGATGAAAGAACTGGGTCACTTGAAAGCATTAAATAATTGAATTGGTCCGCCTTTGTAGTTTTTCGATCAAATTTACGAGTGTGTTGTTAGTGGATATCTTTGTTATCTTTATTCCGAGCTTCAATTGCTTCTTCAGAGTACATTCTAATTGGTAGCAAAAATCTAGATATTGTCATACTATTATGAATGAGTAGTTTGTGTACTAAAGTTGAAAAAGGCTTTAAGTTGTTTATTCAAACTAATGACAGATAGAATAATGTATAGCATGTAGACCACATCTTTCTAGACCCCTGTTATTCGCGAAAACTCTGCTTGCTGACGAAAAGCACAACAAACAGTATTGCCATCATTTGATGTCTCATATCCGCCTTGAAGAGGCATGTCAACAATAAGGCGTATTTTTGCTAACTCACGCTGAACAAAACTTTTTTTTGCAGCTGCTAATTTTATATTTTCAGGTCTACGTATTTGTCACTCTTTAATATCAAGTCTATAACTTATATGTAGATTACACTCAAAACTTCAAATCCATGCATGTAATGATGATTACCCAAGCTCTAAGCTTTGCAAATCCATTTACGGATCAGAGCTTTATCTAAGTTGTTCATTGATCTAAGAGTGCATTTGCAAATATTGCAAACTTGAGCCAGTTTTTGTCACAAATTGCATTAACTGCTTTTCCACCAATCATTGCAAGCTTAAGATCAAAGCTTACTTCAATTACAAGCTTTTTTTCAACTTCTGGTTCCATTATTTCCACATTAATAATCGATTTACTTGTCAAAGTATTTTTTTCTTCACTTAAAACTAAAGAGTTTTCAGCAATTTACTAAACTCTTTGTGGGGGGCAGAAACGCGTTGAAAAAGGCACTTGATTTTCCCGAAATGTCATAACATCATACAACAACTTAAGTGGCACTCGGTAGTAGGCAAAATATGCTTTAATCTGACATTAAATCACTGAACAAATCATTATTGTTTTTGTGAACGGAAAATCTTTGTTTATACTGCTTCTGACTTCTTGCACCGTCAATGCCCTATTTGCAATAAAAGTCATTCCTAAACAGGATTCAAGGGAATCAAGTTGAGATATTCTATTTTTGACAGTAGTTAGTTTCAGTATTCGATGAACTGAATGGTATAACAATTCTTTTAGTGAAACTTGCAAACATTCTATAGCGGATTTTTAGTGGTCCAACATAGACATTTTGAGCGGGCCGCTGTAGTCTTGCTCATCGGTTACTCATTGGTTATCTACTTTTGGCGGCATCGGTTATGTCGCCAAAAGTAGATTGCCTATGATTAGCCACTATTCAATTTTCAGAAAGATATCGGCTTGAAATTTATGTATTGGCAAGCTTCACATAAGATAGCTAGGGAATCATTGGCACACTTTTCTTGAACTTTGATGAGATGAAGAATGGACTTGACATTGGCATAGGTGTCAGGAGTATCTTGTGAAATTTCTACCACCATTTGTTGCTTGACACTGGAAGTTTTTGATGATGAAGGTGCCATCAGTCTGACAGTTTTCTGAAGTGGGTTATGAGGCTCATCTTTATCTAAAACCATAATGAGGGTAAAGCTTACTTTCAGAAAATATTCTCTTCCATCTATGTCAAGTTTCACAACAGCAGAGTCAGACATTTTTCTTGCTGACATGAATATTTTAATGGGTTGTTGAGGTTCCGACAGTGAACAACTTGACTTATGGTATTGCTATCACTGAGCTGAATACTTGTAACTGTAAAATTGTCATTGAGCTTTTGACATGCTTGAGCAAATTTCTGTTGGGTTCTAAAATTCTGACTGGACACAAAAGTTTCAAAGCAGATCCTATCTTTCTCATCCCATTGTTGGAAAGACCTGTGTTTTGCTGAATTTGCAACATACTTTGGGTTGTCAGAAGTTCCTTGAACAATCGTTGTGGAGCTGAAGATCCTGTTTAAAAGATCAACTTTTAAGCAATACCATAATTTTAGATAAAATCTTTTACATATATAGTTTTCTTCTTAGATGATTGACTGACTGAAGTTGAATGGTACCATTTGGAGAAGAAATCTTGCCTACCACAACTGTTAATCCCACTTTATATACTTGAAAGGACCAGATTTAGCTTTCATCCTCAAATTTTAATGGCGAGTTCCAGGAGTGCACTGATGTCGTAGCCCCTTACTAAGAACTGACAAGCATTTTGAACAACGCTTCTCAAATACTTCATCAGTTTTACCTGCCATATTCTGGGGTTGCTCAAAGGATGTTTTTCATAGACTTTCAGTTTCCCAATTTGACAGATTAAGTAGTCACGTGTTGTAGTCAGTCTTGTTAATGACTTTATCAAAATTGATTCAAAATTGAAAAGGTGAGGAACAGTCTTTATTTGCCTTCTTTCCAGTTTTCTAAGTTAAGTTCTACAGTTGTCACAGACTGCTAAAGTAACTCTGTCATCTTTGAAGTTAACATCCTTTAAGAGAAATTTCAAAATTTTCAGACTGTGAATCGTAAGAAGTATCTATGTTTGGTCCTCTTCTTTACTCAGCCATTTCACTGACAGCGCCATTGATATAAATTAAGTTTCGTAAATGTGGCCTAATACGTATATACGGAAGGGCACATAAAATTGTTTACCTAACTTTAACTTAAACGTTTTGCAATACTTTACTTATTGCTTTTTAAACACAATTTATTTTAAAGTATTACACAAACGTGAAAAAAAATATGGAAAATTTGAAAAAAATTACACATGCAAAGCAAGAATGTTTATTAAACAAAAAATCGGAATTAATTTCTAAATACAGGCACGAAAATAAGTTTCTCTTAAAAAACTATAAAAATAAATGAGCTCAAATAATAGTTACATTAGGTCCCCTTTTAAAAAATATCTTTCTAAAAAAGCAATCATTTCAAAAGAACGCAGTTTATAATAGTGTCAGCAAACTCCACAAATGTGTGAAGATTTACAGTAGACATTATCGACTTCCTGTAATTTAATTTTTGGTATAAATTGAAGTTTTATTAATTTGATTATTCATTTCTGATATTATATATGATATCAAGTCTTTATTGATGACACAGTGTTAAAGGAAAAAATGTTAAGTGTTTTTATACTAATTTAAAATTCCTCTGTTCTTTTAAGAACATTGAGCACTCCATTTTGTAGAATACATTTTAAAATTGTTTAAATATATATGTATATATATATATATATATATATATATATATATATATATATATATATATATATATATATATATATATATATATATATACATATATATATATATATATATATATGTACATATATATATGTATATATATATAATTAACTACCCCTTGAAATTTGGGATATTGGTGTTAAAAGACACCTTAGAAAAAAATTAGACCACTATAGTGCTTCCCCCAGACCCCTTTTCATTAAATAAAAATGGTCCAAAAATGACTATATTCGAAAGGCTTGGGGGAGGTAATAATATCAAAATTTTGAACATATTTTTTTTTTTTATAAGACAGGTATTGATGTATATTTTCAAACAAAATGGGTAGTTAAAGCAGAATATGCCTACTTTTGCTGTTATATTGCGTTAAATAGTGTTAAAATTGCTACAAAAAAAAGAAAAATTTTGTCGCGAATTATAAGAATGATGAAATACTTTGTTTCACACATTTTTGTTTTGTTTTTGATCGACTAATTTTTTTCCTTTATTAAGTTATTATATTTGTATGGCCATAACAATTTTAATAAATAAAATAAAATACTGATTAACATATCGAGGTTTTGTTGCATATATAGAGAGAATTTTAAGAAAATAGAGAAACTTATGGATTTGTGGTTTTCTTGAATTTACAGGTATGTTTGAAGTCAGTGTTTTTCTTTCTAATTTTATTTTTGAAACTACAGTGTTATTTATTTTTGACAGTGTTATTTTTTATACATTTATTCAGTTTTTATGACTGTATTTTAGGTTTTATGATGAACATTAAAGAGAATAAAAACATAGATAAAGAAAGAGAGCTTAGTTCAAGAAAAAAGTTTTTATTCTTATTGGAGAAGCTAATCCAGCTATATCAGTGATATTATTTTGATTGATGATTATATACTCTTTATTTTGCATTCAAATTATACTTTTTATGCATAATTTAATGCAAACACTTGTACTTTATAAAATCTTATAATAAAAAGTACACGTGTATGCATTAAATTATTATAAAATTAATTATAGAGATAATATTATAAAAATAAATTTTTATAATATTATCTTTGTAATTAATTTTATAATAACTAATCAAGTATTAATATTGTACACATCAATAAATACTTTTTTATATTACTAAGGTATTCAACTTCCAACTGGAATGAAAATACTAAAAACCTTTTACTACATAAAATCTACACTGGAAAAAAAAGCGAAAAAGTCATCAATACTATATTGCATGTCTAATACGATGAGAGAGAGTCAGTGCAAAAGTGGTAAATGCAAGTGCATATTATCTTTTTTTAAAGCCGGATTTCCAACAGTTTTTGAGACAACCTTTAGAAAACATATAAGTCATCTAGAAAAAGAATACTAAAATTTAAAAAAGCATGAAAAGGAAGGATCAACTTCAGATTTAAAAAAACAAAATTATTTTATAATAAAAATGAATAAAGTGTTCTGGATTGGTACACCAAATCTTAGACATAATGATGGACAAGAAAAGATAAGATAAAGCCGAAGTTTAGAAGTTTTTAGATAATCAACCAAGCCAGATTTATTCTTAAAACCGATGATAAAAAATATAGTAAAATGTCTAGAGAAAGTATACGAAAAAAAAATTTCAAAAGAAAGCACAATACTCTGGAAGTTATTGCAAATTTAGATTGAAACTATTTTAGATGAAAATGATACAGAAATGTTAAATGATTTAGGCTTTGAACCTGGAGACCGGACAAGAAGAAAAATAAACAAATAAAAGACCAATTACATGCACAATTTCTAAATATATTTACAGTGGTAGTGTTGCTCTTGCAGCATCAATCAATGATATATCTCCTGCGGTTCTCAAGAAAGTTGTGACTTCTGTTGTTCATAAAGCATGTGTGGATGTAAATAAATTACACTGCAGCATTTCAGCAGCCTCATCACATATGAAAAAATTAAACTTAATAAAAAGTAAACAAGCCAGAAATGACATTAAAGCTGCTCTAAAGGCCTCAAAATATCCACCCATCATTCATTTCAATGGTAAAACCTTATTTGAATTAAAAAAAGGCAAAAGATTTAAAAATGACAGATTAGCAGTTCTTTTAAATATTGATGAAGATGTTTATCTTCTCAAATAAAATGAAACATCAAAGTCCTACGTTTCGATACAACTACCAGTTATAATGAAACTAAAAGGGTTCCTTTTATAGAATAGCATACAATCGAGATATCTATCCATTATATCTTGCTTGTAGACACCAAATATCAGAGCTGAAGGTTGTTTACTTTTTTAATGTTGTGACTCAAAGAAGAGTGCGGATGTGTGTGCAGTAGTAAGAGCGGTTGTGTTTGCAGTGGTTGTGCGGCCGTGGTGCAATGGTTTGAGCACTTGCATTAGAAGCAGGAGTTCCAGATACGAAACGAACTCTGTACATATGTTTGCGTCACGGTAAGGAAGGAGGTGTGAACTTCCTAGTTAAATGCACTTCCGCGGTGCTCTGTGACAAAACCGTTAAATCTTCTAAGTTAGGGGCACCTAAATTACAAAATTAAAAAAAAGACATCTGGACAAGAGAGTCTTTTATTTAAAAAACTCACAGACATATATTAAACTCCTGGTTTTTATTATACTACTTATGTTACAAGATTTTTTTTGGAGAAGACAAAAGGAACTGTTATCGAACGTGCTGCAGTTGAGTCTATAAATTTTTGCAAAGAATATATTGAAAGTAAAAAAAGTTTTAAGAAACGATAAAAAATAACTAGTTGAGCTAGTTGTTGCTTCTTTGTATTCTGAAGGTGTAAAAACCAGGTGTTGTCCACTATGCAAGGTTTCTCGGAAAAGCCATATATTATCTAAAATTGCAAATTCTTTTAAATCAAATTAAATATATTCACAAAGATAAACTAGTTTTAAAAGAAATAAATATCATGGTGGAATTCATAGCATGTTTTTATGCAAAATGGTATTTGCAATCTGATAAAGCTATCAAAGCACCATATCTGAATATTTTATCAATACAAAAAATGCATCTATAAAAAGAGATTTGTGCCAAACCAGATGTAGTTGAAGCAGTATTGAAATCATTTTATAAACACTACTGATATCTAGATTCTACAATTGTACATCTTTTTTTTTGGATAAAGAAAAAAGTAAAATTGTCTTTACTATGCTTCAATATGTCAAACTCTGATTATTTTAAAATTGACAACAATATGACATGTCAAACTCTGATTATTTTAAAATTGATAACAATATGACATGTCAAACTCTGATTATTTTAAAATTGACAACAATATGACATGTCAAACTCTGATTATTTTAAAATTGACAACAACCAATCATTTATTTATGAATTAAGATTTTACATTCAAGGATGTTTACAAATAGTAAATTTACTAATATAAACACCTACTAATGTTAATAATATCTAATTAAAATAAATATAATGCTAATTTTCACAATATATAATAACAATAATAAACTTTATAACATAAAAATAACGTTATTAATAATAATAATAATAATAATAATAACAATAATAATTACTATAGTAATAATAACAATAATAACAATAACAATACTAATATTAGTAATAATAGTTAAAAGTAGTTTATAATAGTAGTGTAAATATTTATAAGATAACAATAAGCAATAGTAATGACAACAAAATATATAATAGAAATTAAAAAAAAATAATACTATAAAATACTATAAGTTTTTATTTAATTTAAATTAAATTTTTATTTATAAAGTGTTTTTTGTATTTATTTATTTTGAATTCGAAGTTCTTTTTTTATTTTATATGTAAATATACTTTTTTTTTTTGAATGATTTTTTGTGTGCGTGTTTGCTTTAAGTTGACTTATACGATTGTTGCTGAATTATGTGTGCTTTTAAAATAAATAAATAATATTTTTATATATAGTTTGGTTTTTTCTATATTTGTTATAGTTATCTTCAATTTTCTCTTTTGCCGTTATAAAAACGCATGCGCCATTTGCGAAGACCTTGCAAGATCGCTCAACAAAAGAAGCCAACAGATCGCTCATTGAAGTAGAAAATAAGATTAGGATTGAAAGGAGAGTTTACAAGGATCCCCAAGTTTATCAATACTAGTTGATCAATTCTCCTATTTGATGTTAGAACTGGGTTGGATAAATAAAAAATTTGATACTGGTTTACCCTCCCACCTCAGTATTGGTGCACACAATCAAGTTTTAGAATCTTCAAAGATTTTGCTAAATCTTTAGTTGTTGTAAATGATTCTGCTGAAAGAGTAGTAGGAATGATGCATCAGTTTATTCACAGATATAATAAAGAAGAAGAAATTCAGAACAGACTGCTTACTGTTGACAAAGCTAGATTTGATACAAAAAGGCCAGGAAAAAAGTCATTAAATTTGTCCAAGAAAAAGTTAACTGACTTTTACAATGGTAAAAATGATTTAAAAATGACGATAACCAAACAAATTTATTTTAACGAACTTTTATATTATTTTAAATAATTAATAATCAATTAAAGATAAATCTTCATTCATAAGAAAAATTTAACTGAATTATTTAATTATACTTATAATTCGCGACAAAATAATTCATTTTTTTTTCGATTTTTAACACAATTTAACACAATAAAACAGCAAAAGTAGGCATATTCTGCCTAAACTACCCTCTTTGTTTGAAAATATACATCAATACATGTCTTATAAAAGAAAAATCAGTTCAAAATTTTGATATTATTACCTCCCCCAAGCCTTTCGAAAATAGTCATTTGTTTTTATCAAAAGGAGTCTGGGTGAGGCACAATAGCGGTCTAACCAGGCTAATTATTTTCAAAGTTAGTTTTAACACTAATGTTGCACATTTCAATTGGTAGTTTAAAAATTTGGGGAAATTTAAAAATTTCCTTCCACACGCTCACATACACACAATATGTCAAAAATGTTAAAAAATAAAAGTTTTTAGTTTACAAAAGTGTTCTATAATGCATGAAAACAATTCCAAATAATATACGCTTTTTTTTTTGAAATATATATAAACATTTTTTTAATTTCCGCCCCATTTTACTTGCCGCATGTGAGTGGCAACGAAATCGGGGCGGAAATTGTTTATTTTAAATGTTGCAATTGTAAATTTAAAAAATAAATATATAAAATATTCCTTTTTATTATGTATGTAAATTAAAGATTTTATTGCAATGTAATATAATATTTTCGAATTAAGCTTGTTATTATTTTTCATGTAATTTACAAGTAAATTACATGGTTAATAATAGCAGGCTTAATTTAAAAATTTTCCGGCCGTCCCGCATAACTTTTTAAATTTGCTTATATACAAAAACTGTAAGGGACGGCCGGAAAATTTTCGCACAAGTGGGAGGAAAGCTGAGGCCGGCACTACATATCATGTCTGTATCGCAGGAAGGAGGATGGGAAGGGTTTTTGTGGTCGTCAGCGCAAGTTTTTAAATAAAAATTGAGCAAGATTATTATTTTTTATTACCGCCATTCTTTAAAAAAAACGACCTTCCCTAAAAAATTTTAAGGTACTGGCCTTATACCATCAGGTACGAGGGAAGGGGTTACCCAAAAACGTACGAATGCGAACAAGGGGGAAGCGACCGCGAGTACGTACGCGGTTTGACTACCTCTCTTAAAACCATTTTGTATTCTTTAACAAAAGCATCCGATTTCACCATTTTAAAAAATCAATATTATGTAATGTAACGTAGATAAGTCGAATTAACTAAAAAATTTTTTGTTTTCAATTTTTGAAAAATTTATGCGAAATGGTTGATTTCGTAATAAATAATGCACACGTACGCAGAAGAGTGGTTGTTGAAATTTATAGTCAGATCAGTTAAATCACTGGTTTAGTGCGTACGTACCCTACAGATGCCCTCTTATATAAAATATTCTCTTAAGTAGAAACAAAATTAGAAAAATTATATTAAACTTCTTCGACTTAACATTAAATAAAATAAAAATTAATTACTTTACACAAACAGCAACACAATAACTAGTTTCTAAAAAATGTTTTTTATCCGACAAGATCAAATCTTGGAACTAATCAAAAAGATGTATTGAAAACACTGAGACATTGAAAAGATGAAATAAAAAAAGAGCTTTAATTTTAAAATATATATAAAAAATTTAATCTAAAGCTAGTCATTTATGTCATCAGTTCCATAAAACGCGTTTATTATATTTCCAGGACCACAATCAACACCAGAGATAAATTACATGTTGATTATTGAGCGAATACTAAAAGTAAAAATTAATTTAAAATTTTTATATAAAGTAATAAAAAATAAATAAAAATTTTTCAATAAACAATAAAGTAAAAATATTTTGGAAAAATAGACATAAACTATTGATGCTATTATATATTAGGGTGTCCCAAAAACCAAAAATTTTTTAAATGCCTAAACATTCTACCTAAATGTGTACTTATATAAAGAATGTGTATTTATATAAAGATAAATGTGTATTTATATAAAGATAACAATGGATGTAAAAAAATATTAAATAGAAAATACTTTCAGGGATCCCCCAAGACCCTTTAACGAATCCTTTATATCAAAAAAAAAAAGTGTTCGGTCTCAAATGAAGCGTTTTCTTAAAGTGTATCATGTTGGATCTCAAAATTATATGAAAATTTCAAAAATTATAACTAAATGATGAAAATATTTAAGTATTGAATATTAATGCATAAAAAATGACACCCTGTTGATGCATAAAAAATGATGTTTATTCTCTAAAAACGATAAAAGTGCATTTTTACAATTTTTTTTTCAATAATTTGTTTCAATAAGTTTTTTTTAATATAATTATCATTTATAAAATTTTTATACAATTTTGTTTAAAAGTTTCATATAATATCGCTTCATTAGAAACGCAACATGATACACTTTTGAAAAACATTTTTTTAAATAATATTAGGGAATCGTTAAATGTTTTAGGATCTTGGGGGACCCCATAAAAAAGATTTACTTTACTTAGACAAGATTTACTGAATTATAAAATATTTATGAATTTACAGAGAACAACTTTGATATTAATATAAATTGATCAAACCAAATAAATTGATCAAACCAAATAAATTGATCAAACCAAATAAATTGATCAAACCAAATAAATTGATCAAACCAAATAAATTGATCAAACCAAATAAATTGATCAAACCAAATAAATTGATCAAACCAAATAAATTGATCAAACCAAATAAATTGATCAAACCAAATAAATTGATCAAATATTATTATTGATCAAATATTATTAGCGTTCTTGTTTTTGCTTATTAACAAACTCAGTAACAACAAAGCTGCAAGCAAACCAGTACTTAAGCTGTGAGCTAACAAAAAGCAGAATTAAAAAGTACGAAAGATAGAAGACTTAAAAATCTGTGAATTGTATCAGAAAAGCAAAAATGTGTAAGAGAATTTCAAAGCATTGAAATTGTACAAAGAATAGAAAAAACGAAAAGTTTATTGACCATAAAGGAACAGTTTGTTTTGTTTTAATTCTAATTTACTCCCAACAAGCAACCACTATTAAGTTAAGAATTACTAGAAAAAAAGAGAATAGAGTTAAAGAGCAAGGAAAGGAATGACAGAAGACTTGAAAAGTTGTAGGTTGTATGGGTCAGGAAAAAATGAAGATGGGAGAGAGTTCCAAAGGGTTGAAGGGCGGGGGAAAAGACTAGACAAACCAAAGTTTTTAGAGTATGCAGGGAAAGATACAGAAATGAATGAGACTTTGCTAAATGATAATTTAAGTAAGAATGAGTTTTGCTTGATGGAACTAGAGGTGATAGCTTCTTTGAGCAGCAACCACGTTTTCTTGTAGAAAAGAGAAAGAAATTCAATTTTACAACGATTTGAAAAAAGCTCAAGCTTGGCAGTTCAAGTCCAACTATATTTACAATGCGCTTTTGGATTTTGTCAAGAAGAGAAAGAGCATTATTAGAAGATCCAGCCCAAATAGGACAATAGTATTCTATACAGGGACAAATGATTTAGCAATCAATTGTATACATGGTTTTCATGTGAGCTTAGTAATGAACGATAATTCAAGAAGACGTAAAAAAGAGGACTCAGTGAGATGGTTGCCATTGCGATATTTGTTTGCAGTAAATAACTGAGTTTTGGTGGAGTTAAAATGCACAAGCCACTGTAAGCCCCAATCTGTTACAGTGAGATCAGATTTAAAATCAGTTGCCTGTTCTAAGCAATGGAAAAGAGAAGACTTTTCGTCAAGACAGGAGTATAAAGTTGAGTCATCAGCAAACAGAGCTACTTTAGATGTAAGGTTGTCAGAAAGATCATTATATAGATAAGAAACAAAACAGGACTAAGGACAATCTCAGAAATTACTGGAAATGAAGAAGAGCAATGGCCTTCAAGAATGACTTTAATAAAGCGGTTAGAAAGAAACCATTTGATAATCTCCAAAACTTTCCCGGATACACCATATGAAATAAGTTTGGAGGGGTCAGAATGATCTCCAGAGTTTTTAAAAATTGAAACTACAGATGCCATTTTCCAGCAGATAGAAAAACAAAACTCAGTTAAACACTTATTAAATATTTTAAAGAAAATTAAAGAGAGTTCTGGAGAACACTTGTGTAAGACTATGACAGGAATATATTCTGGACTACAAGCCATTAAAGAGTTTAATTGAGATATGACTTTAGCAACGGAAGCTGGAGTGATTTGAATGTCTAACAATGGATTACCCTGTGTAATTGGAATAGAAGCAGGAGGATGGCCATAGGATTTATGAGTCGAATTAAAAGAAAAATTGTTTGTAAATAGTTCAGCCTTATTCTTGGGAGAGATATTAAAATCAGTTCCATAAATAAGAGATGGAATGTTAGACCTACCTTTATTAATGACACAGTTGAAGATTTTCCAAAAGTCTCTAGAGTCTAACTTAAAATCTGAGATAAAATCTCTAGAGTCTAACTTAAAGTCTGAGATAAAGTCTCTAGAGTCTAACTTAAAGTCTGAGATAAAATATAAGATTTAGTGAACTGAATTCTTCCTGAATCAAGAAGGTTACATAAGAGGCACATTTATCAGTGGAAAGAGAAAAAAGATCAGCCCAAGGACTGTCACAAAGAAAATCACAAAAAGAGTCCAGTCAGCTTAAGGGTAGTAGTAAGTAGTACAATGATAGGGTGAGTCTGAAGAAACAGGAGATTAAAGATTTAGTGAGATCACTGCAAAGTCCGAACTGCCTAAAGGAAAAAAAGGAGAAACTGAACACAAGCTAGGGTCAGAGACAAGACATAAATCAAGGAGTAAAGGTAAGTCATTAGGGTTGTCTGGAAAATGAGTCTCAAAGATAACTATGCAGAAGTTATAGGCTTTAGTGCCAGCAGAGTCAGTGGTGTTAAAGGTGAATCATTCAGTGTGATGAGCATTAAAAGTACTAATAACAACAATATTAGTAGAGGAGTAAAGAGAAAGGACATGCTCAATTTGATCAGAAGTTCTATCTAAAAGAGTGCAGTCTTGAGAAGGAGAACAATAAAGAACAAAGAGTTGATAGAGTGCTAAAGAGATGATAGAGGTTCTAAGCAGAAGCACATAAAAGGACAATCAAGGGATTCAAACCTTATTTCTTGACAAATAGGTAAATTGATGCATAAGTATGTCCAAGTCAAGTATGTGACAATTAGAGTCCCACAAACAAGTCCCAATAATCAGTTGTTTTTATTCAAATATATATATATATATATATATATATATATATATATA
The DNA here is from genome assembly GCF_038396675.1 of Hydra vulgaris. Taxonomy (NCBI): domain Eukaryota; kingdom Metazoa; phylum Cnidaria; class Hydrozoa; order Anthoathecata; family Hydridae; genus Hydra; species Hydra vulgaris. The sequence goes on from NC_088923.1 coordinate 44,030,914, forward strand.
TATATATATATATAAATTTATTATTGCCCTGTTTTTTAAGAGCTTTGAGCATTTTGAAGAATATTTATAAATATTTGAAGAATACACAAACATATATATATATATATATATATATATATATATATATATATATATATATATATATATATATATATATATATATATATATATATATATATATACATATATATATATATATATATATAATATATATATATATATATATATATATATATATATATACATATATATATTTATATATCATATATATCATATAAATTAGGGTCGGCAAAAAATCGCCAACCTTATTTTTATGTTTTATGGTAATCCCTGTGTCAAATTTTTTTTGCTGACCTCTAACAGTTTGAGGTTGGCAATTTTTTACTGACCTCTTATTTCAAAAAGAGTTCACAAAAAGCATTTTCCTCAAGGTTGCCTGTGTTCCTTTATCACCTAGGATCATGTGTGCCAAAAATTAGACTAAAAGAAGGAATTTTAGGGGTTCCCATGTTTTATAAGATGAATTAACCATTGGTAAAATTTTGTGATTCTCTCAAATTTTGCAAACTTGTTTTTTTATTATATATATATATATATATATATATATATATATATATATATATATATATATATATATATATATATATATATTGAATAGAAACTAATATGGCAACCACTAGATCTTCTGCTGTGGTGTGGCTTGTTGGTAAACCTACACAAACTCTGTCGACTGCCAGACTTCCTTCAAGAGGGGATGTTCTTTGGAGGTTGCTCTTCCATCATATAGAAGAGAAACAAGAAGTGAAAAAAAGTATTCAGGCAACAATTAAAGCAGTTCTTGTTATATGGGTGAGAGGAAGAATTCCAACTCAAAGAATTGACAATGCAGAAAGAAAGTTAAAAAAACTTTATGACGAATATCTGTTGCTGAAAAAATACCAATAATTAAAATTGGACAGCTGTCAAATGAAAGAAGGACTTTTCTATGCTGACCTTGAAGAACTTTTTGATAAATCAACCAAAAATGCATCAGAAGTTATGAAAAATGATGAAGATAAAGCATTTTTACATCAGCAGCAAGAAGTTCCATTAAGTTGTAGCATGGCAGGAATTGATCGGAATTTAACAGCTAGGGAGGCACGGAAACGAGCCCGAGAAACTAAAATGGAATTGAGGCTTCAAAGCAGTAAAGCGGAACTGATGGAAAAAAATAGAACTCATTTCTTCTTCATCAGCAGTTGACATTATGAGTGAAAGTAGCTCAAGTTCCTCGGATGATGATGAATATCAGACCCCTTCCGCTTCCAGCACACTTAGCACAAGTGGTTCAACAAAAAAGAAGATGAAAGTTCTAACAAATAATGTTGTATCGTCTCTTGATCGTGTTAATATTTCTGATCGCTGTGCACTCCTCGTGGTTGGAACAGTTGCTCAGGCTCTTGGTCACTCTCTAAAAGATTTATCATTGTCGTACATCACAATCCCCAGAGAAAGGCAATCTGTTCATGAAGCACTGACTACAGCTGACAAGGTTAATTTCTCTCCTGATGATCCACTTCTTCTGCATTGGGATGGAAAGCTCTTACCTGATATCACTGGTGGTCAAAAAAAAGTGGATAGAATTGCCATCCTTGTGACTGGTGGTGGGGTGGAAAAATTGCTGGGCATTCTAAAGATTGATCGAGGTACAGGTGAGCAACAGGCTGATGCTTGCATGAAGGCTCTTAAAGATTGGAAATTGAAAGAACTTGTTCAGGAACTGGTTTTTGACACTACTTCATCCAAACACTGGGTTTGTCACTGGTGCCTGCACAATAATGGAGCAGAATCTTGATCGTAATCTTATATGGATAGCATGCAGACACCACATCTTTGAAGTCATGCTTTCCACCATTTTCATGACTGCATTTGGAAGCAGTGGAGGACCTGAAGTTGGAATTTTTAACCGTTTCCAAAAGCAATGGCCAGCAATCAACAAGGAGGTGTTAGCAATTAAAGGTCAATAACCCAGGGATGATTACTTAGAACTCTTGAATTTGTGCCTTATTTTTCTTGGAGGATCAACTGCAACATCAGAGTTAAATATAAGGCTTCGGGCACCAGGTGCAACACACAAAGCACGTTGGATGGCAAAAGCTATATATTGTATGAAGATATATTTGTTTCAGGATCAATTTGTTATTATTGCAAAGGATAAGAAAGAAATAACAGACATAAGTCTTTTTGAGGCATTTAAATACGGATAGTTTTGTAATGAAGCTCCGTTAGCTGAACCAGCACCATTCAATGATGCCAAGCTTCTTCAACGAATTCAAGAATATCCAAATCGTACAATTGCAATTAATGCAGCAAAAGCTTTTCATCGCCATCTGTGGTATTTTTCTGAACATCTAATAGGATTGGCTTTCTTTGATTCCCGTGTCAACAACAACACCAAGAGAGACATGGCAAACAACCTGAAACAACAGCCAAAACAGAAATCTCTCAAAAGACTTGATGCTGCCACATTCAATTGTCACAGTACATTGTCTCCCTTCGTTACACAACCCACCGCAGAACTTTTCGATCTAATTTTAAAGAATGGCAAAAGAAAAAGCTGAATCATTTTTAATGAAAGAATTTTCAGAGTGGGAAATGGATTCAACATATCTTGAAATGAAGCACAAGGTTCATCAAAGGAAGGTCGTCAACGATTGCGCTGAACGAGGCATAGCACTTATAACATCCTTCAACAAAAGGGTTACAAAAGATGAAAACCAAAAGCAATTTCTTCTTTGATTGGTTGATCTTCACCGGAAGGAATTTCCAGTTGCATCAAAGTCTACCCTGATGAAGATGACTGTTGAATGATGAAAATGATTGATCTATTATTGCCTAGTGTAATTACATAGTAGTACAGTACTATATTATTGTTTGTTTAACATTAAACATCCACAATCCACCACATAATAATAAGTAATTGATAATAAATAATTAAAAAAATAATTTTTTTTTTCACTTTTTTAACCTCATTCCAAAATGTGACAAAACATGGCAACCCCTAAATATCATTCGATTTGATTAAAATTTTGGAAAATAATTACTATTGTCATATAGAACAAGGGCAAGCTTGAGGACAACTAAAGTTTTGAACCCAAAAATTTTGCATCACCCTAATATATATATATATATATATATATATATATATATATATATATATATATATATATATATATATATATATATATATAAACACACACACACACACAAAGTAACTATATTTTTCAACAAAGTTAATTTTATCAATTCAATCAAAAGTTGAACACTCAACAACAGCACAACACAATATTATTCTTACCAATATCCATCTTTCATGGCTGTAAATGCATCATTGACTTGTTCTAATTTAAAATGATGGGTGATAAACTCATCAATTTTTAATTCTTTAGACATATATTTGTCAACAAGAACTGGAACACTGTCTTTACTTTTCCATCCTTTATATATAACAATTAGTGGTTAAATAATTTTACAAAAAATTTGACTTAAAATAACATAAAATACAATATAACATAGAATAAATGCTTCTGACTGATTTAAAATAATACATATAAATAATAACTATAATAAAAAATATTAAAAAAAAAACTTAACCTCCAAATGCTGAGCCTTTCCAAACACGTCCAGTAACCAACTGAAAAGGTCTAGTACTGATTTCTTGACCTGAAGCTGCAACACCTATAATCGTTGAAACACCCCAACCTTTGTGGCAACACTCTAAAGCAGCGCGCATAGTATTTACATTACCAACACATTCAAAGGTATAATCTAATCCGCCATCTGTAAGTTCACATAATACCTGTCAAAGTAAGATTATCTTTTAAAGCGTAGTACCAGACATTAAAAAAAAGATTTTGGAAAATTGTTTTCGAAGATGATTATTTAAACATAAAATACTAAAACAAGACCTAATTCTAACCCCTGCCCCAACATAGCCCAGTCAGTCAAAATAAGCACATAAACACTTTACCTAAGGCTAATCAATACTATCTTATATTATCTTTATACATATCTCTACACTTGGGTGTCTCAAAAAACTACTTTATTTGAAAATGTTTGTTCTTACCCTGAATCTGTTCTATATAATGAAAAAAAAATTAAAAAAATTATAAAAAGTTGTTTTTTGGAACCCCCTAAATGTGTTTTATAAAATATAATACAGAGATTTTCAAAAAAATAATTTTTTGACACCTTACTCTATACATATATTATCTCATATTATACATAATGTAAGATATAAATATTCTCTTTGTTCATTCATTTCTTCTAACGCTGTACTCTTTATAATGTTATTTATGACCAAATTGACTGATTCCTTACACTTTATCTGCTAATAGTTTTTATTGGTGAAATGGTCACCAATAAAAATGTTAATTGGTGTTTATCACACTGAATACCTTATTTCTAGTATCACTGAATTTTATCACTGACTGAGCTGAGTTTCTTTGTGTTACATTTTTTAAAACCATGATTGAATTTCATTAAAACAAACATTTCTAAAGCGGCACTTTTTTTTTGATGACACAACTCCAGTCTTGACAAAAAGTCAAATTGTGTTTGTTCATTTAAAATTCACCTCACTAGGACGTGGGGGCCACTACAGTCAAAGAGGTTACTCACTTTGTTATTTTTTTTTTGTTATTACAATTTTCTCTAGACCCTTTAATTCTAAAACATGATCATTGATAAAAAACCGTTGTAAACAAAAATGGTGGAAACAACAAACAATGAAGTGGAGATTGAACTCAGAACTCTCTTTTTCTTTTTGTAAACTTAATTAGTGGTTGCTTACAACTTTTTAGAAATTAATTTGTTTTAAAAAATAACTTTATCTTTAAAAAATTTAAACATCAGTTGATGTATGCATATTTGCTTGAGCTTATCTCTATTTTCAGCAAATAGCCTATCAGAGTGTTAGCTAGCCTAATGGCAGCACATATACTGCGAAATTTCTAATCAGTTAAAAATTCCCAAAATTCAATAAACCTTATTTTTTTAAAGTAATAGGACAATTTCAATAAAAAATTTTAATATTTTGTAGAACAATAACAAAAACACAGTAAAAAATATATTCCTGGCTAACACCCTGCTATCTCTACCTGTGTTGTTATTTTTGGATTTAAATCCAAGGTTTTTTTGGATTCAAATCCAATCAAAATTAAGTTAAAATCAAAGAAGTCAAATTAAAAACAAGTTCAAATCCACATAGGCACTATAGCACACAGGAAATATATACTAAATACCTTGGCAATATCATTTATTATATCCCCTGTGATAAGAAAAAGTGAACTAATATCTTCTTGAAGGAAGTAATAATAAATTTATTTAAAAAAATAATATTATTACTAAAACATATATTTGAAAGAAGGGTGAAGAGTAAACAGTATATTTTTAAAACTTTCATAACTAGAAATAGAAGTTTTAATTTTAAATTACATGAACAAATAAAATTAAAAAAACCCAGAACAGAATCCTAGATTTGGATAAGATTAAAAAACTAAACTTTAGATCTGTTTCATAATGTGTTATAATTAAGATACTGGATCATAGATACAACAAGTCCTGGAATAAAACATATAAGAGTCATATTGGGATCATCAAACAATCCAAACAATTATAAGCCTATTTTAAATTTGATTTATCAAAAATTTTATATTAATCAGTGTAATCCTAACTAGAAGTAAAAAAAAAAAAATTAAATCATCTTAGTTAGCTGCAACCTTATTAATAGATTTAACCTGTAAAAAAATGTTGATTAAATTAAAATTGGTGGATCTGTTTTCATTTATTTTTCTAAAGCATTTGAAACCATTGGTCATAGTGAAATCATTAAAAACTTTAGGCAGATAAAGCAAGAGCAAATGAACAGGACCTATATATCACTCATAAACATAGCACAGAAATTGATGGGAAACTGTTAGATGAACAGTCAATTTGTTATGAGGTGCCACAAGGACCAACCAAGTGGGCACAAGATGTGTTTAAAACATCTAAAACACATAATAAAACATACTAATACATTTTACAAATGTCTAAAACAAGTCTTGTGCCCGTAGGATATTCTTGATCCATTTTTGTTTCTTATTTTTCTTAACAATTTTTTGGTTTCTTCAATTCAAAAGCAATCCAGATATAGTGGAGAACACATCTGACCAAAATCAATCTTTTAATGACGAAAAAAATATATCAAAAAAAAAATTAATAAAATAACACTAAAAAAATTACCTCCTGTAAAGGTTTTGTTAAGTTATTAGGATTTATAAAATCAGTTGCTCCAAATTCTTTAGCAACTTTCTCTTTTTCACCATTTATATCAATAGCAAATATTTTTGAAGCTCCAAGTTCCTTACAAGCCATTATAGTCGCCAAACCAACACATCCTACACCCCAAATAGCACAGGTTGAACCATGTTCAACCTAAGCAGTTATTTAATGATTTAAATATATATCTTTCTTAATTTAATAGTTTTTGAGATTATAAAGAAAAAGAAGAAACTGCAAACCTTAGCAGTATTAATTGCAGCACCATAACCCGTAGATATTCCACATCCTAGTAAACAAACTTTATCCAATGGAGCTGACTCATTTATCTGAAAAGATTTTGAAAGAAAAAATAGAGCAGAATACTAAATACAATATTAATACAGCTATTATTTAGTTTACAAAATAATTTTATTATTTAAAAATATAAATAAATTTGTGATAAATATATAAAAATGTTTTTTTAATTAATATCAATTCAATCAAAAGTGAAACTGAATCAAAACAAAAATATTTGTTTAATGTTAATTTTTTTAAATGTTCATTTGTTTAAACCCATTTTGTTTCTATAATCTTTTTATTATTTCTAATAATTGTGTTTCTTACTTTCACCACAGAAATTTCAGCACAAACAGTATATTCTGTAAAAGTGCTTGAGCCCATAAAATGGTAAATTTCTTTTCCATTACAACGAAATCTACTAGTACCGTCAGGCATCAAACCTTTCCCTTGTGTTGCTCTAGTTAAAAAAAAAAATATTGCAATTTATTAATAAAGTTAGGATACAAAGCAATAATGAAAAATCAAAAATTTAAGTAATGAATTCAAATTTTAATTTCCTCTATTTCCATATTGTTACAATAAAAAAACTGTGACATTTTTTCTTTTCCTTGCCTGCAACTCTGTCCTGCCATTGGAATAAAAGCGAGCAAATATTACCCCTATTTTTAAGAAAGATAACAAATTTATCCAAGTAATTATAAACCTTCAACAAGCAAGGTTAGAGCTAAACCAACATAAAGCTTTTATTGATTACTAAATTTATCACATTTACACAGAGTCAAAAAAGGTGCTGGACATCGACACCCTTTGAACCATTTCCAAACCCCACTAGAAGAGGCCAACCAACCAATGTTCATTTTTAATTACAAAATGAACAATGGTTGGTTGCTTCTGAAATTACATCTGCAGAGCGACAATATTATCATTGTTATTGAAATATAATAGACTCATAATTAAATGTAATGACTTTGTGTTGTGTTGACATTTATCTAAAAAAAATGTTACATTTCACCATTAAAATAATATATTTTAAAGCAAGTATTGGAAAAATGCTTTATTTGAAATTCATCTGAGCATAGAGAATTATCTATATGTATATATACTATTACCTAACTGTACTGCAGAGATTAGTTTTTGTTGATTTGCAAAATTTACAGTTGTAACATTGTGGAATGTACAATGGAATAACATGATCACCTAGGAAAAAAAATGTACATTTATCAAAATAAACATAGAACACTTTTTTATGATAACAAAGCAAAAGGCATTTGAGATGAAAATGTAACTTTTTTCCCAATCCTTTTACAACTTAAAATTATGGTATATAGAATCATTGTTTAACCAAAAATCATTTTCTTTTTTAAATATAGCCTTTTATTTAAAGCTTATTTAAGGACATTCAAAACTCCAAATACAAGTTGTGTTGATATTAAAAAACATACTTAAAAAAGTTTGAACTAAACTTTAAAGTTTAGTTCGAAAGTTTGATTAAACTTAAATTATAAAAGTATACTAAGAAAAAATGACATTGTTGTTTTATTTAAGGCCCATCAAGCCATCTGTATAATAGTGCACAATTAACAAACAAGACAATTCCATTTTAAGAACACTTATTTGCTGTGAGTCTTATATATATCTTTTAATCATTTTATTTTTCTTAGCTTATAGTTTTGTATCTTTTTGTTGTTATCTTTTTTTTTGAACTAATTATTTTATATAACAAATATGAAAATATATATATATATATAAATCATATTTATATATAAACATATAATATATATAAACCATTTAAAAAATGCTAATTAATAGGATAACAAAAAAAAATTATTTTGTTCAGAAACCTTTTTGTGATTACTCATATTGCTTTTAAAAAATCTTTAATGTTATTAAATAATGATCATGTGAAACAAAAATTGCAAACTTGCATTTAAACATTTTTTTTTTTTTTTTTTTTTTGTTATTCACCTCCCCAAGGCCGAGAAGGCCACTACAGATGAGGAGGCTACTTAATAGTGGTTATAACCCTCTCTCAACTCTATAACTCCGAAACACGAACCTTGACGAACAAGACCGCTGCGCCAAGAAACAAGTTGAGCGCGGTACTACCAGGGACGTGGTGGGGATCGAACTCGGAACCTCTCGCTTATAAAGCGAGCGCTTTACCACTACACCACTACCGCATATAAACATGCAAAGTTGTCACAGAAACAAGTTAGGGCATCATAAAAAATATGACACACATAACAGATTTACAATTATAACTGAAATCAGCATACTTTCAGAACTAATCTTTTATTATAAAGTTTATTTGAAAAAATAAATTTTTAAATAAGTAAGGCTTGTTGTTAAATAGTCAAAAACATTAAAAATCAATATCAAATCAATTTAAATGTTATTTTGCAAAGTCTAGATTTCAAATTTCAAAGTGAACATTATGTTAGTATGACAATTACGTTTACTTTTATTTCAACTCAGTTCTTTTTAAATTCTATTTACAATATTTATATATAAACAAAAATTCTTGAGGGTGTAATTATATACAAAATTAACTTAGGATTAGCAGTAATAAATTACATCAGTTAACTTGATAATATTATGACAAAAATATTTATAAACATAATAAAACTTTATAACAACCAGCCATTATCACATCTCCCCAAGAACTTAAGTAGCATAGTCATTTAAATGTTGGCTTTCTCCTTTTTCTGGTTGGTCATCTGATCGCTGGTAATAAATTATTAACGATTTCTCTGCCTTCAGTTTCCTCCTTTTTTTCGTCAACAACTATTTCTTTGATTCTTTCTTTTTGTGCAGCAAAAATACCTAAATCTTCTAAATCTTCTAAATCACTTTCATCGCTGTCAACCTCTTCACTGATAACAAATTTACTTGAAGCATTTGTAGAATTTAAGGCAAGAGCTATTCTCACACATGTCTTGGTGTAAATATTTGCACTATATATAAACTATTGTGTTGTGTCAGAAGGAACACTGTGGGTGCGTCATATATAATATATTGTATATTGTGTTTATAATGTTTATAATACATTTATTTGCAAATGTATATATATTGAGTAAAGATATTCACGAAGAGAGTGAGAAAAAACAAATATAAACTTATTATTATAAGCTATTTCAGCTATCCCTGTGCTATCCATTCACTTATTTCCATTGCATACTCACTTTTAATATCTTCAGATATAAGATAGTTTGGAATTTTGTTTGTTAAAGTTGGTGGTTCCATCAGCCATTTCTAAGAACTGCCATTTTTGAATTCTGTTATGAAGTCTTTATCAATCAGTTTTTGAATTGCGAAGATACTTCATTCATTTTTTCTTGAGAGACTGCAGTAGCGCCAATAGTTAGTTGTTCTACATTGAAGTTTATGGTTTCAATAAACTTCAATGTAGAACAACTAACTAAGACTGATACAAACATCGGCTTTCTAAGCCACGTTGTTTGAAACAATAGTTCAAGTACATCCGCCGTCAACCAGTGCTTTTCCTGCAAAGGTGTTCACCTGCACTGTGCATATTGAAAGCGCTTTTAGTTGTTTAGGAAAACAGCTGGCGCTGACAATTACCCATTTAATTTTTTCTGATGCAATGAAAACAATCTTGCAATGTGTCCAGATTTTCCACATCTGAAACATTTTATTCTATCTGGGCAGCCCAAAAAAAAAATTTCAAGCAATAAGACAGGGTACCACCAGCATTTGTTAGACCTATCATGTGTATTCAGCGTGGAAAATAACGGCCGGTCAACGGTCAATGACTGCCTGAAATGACTAAAAATGCTATTTTTACCTCCCAAAACGAATTCTTGACGGTCATGGTTGAAAAAAAATCAGAGATTTAAAAGCAAGGTTTGACAAATAATCAGGATGTTATTTGGAAAATACATATACTAAAATTTTTATAAAATTATTTAAACTTTAAAAGAGCGTTCAAAATAGTTTTCTTGTTTATGATACGCTATGATTGCTAGCGGGTCGTTAAAGTGAAAAGTTTGAAAGCGAAAAGATGTTAGAACAAATTTTTTCTTTCATTCTTTTAATTTTCAAAACTGCCTGGTTTTTATCTTTGTTTTAAAAATGTTCCAATAGATTTATTTTTTATCAATATAATTCAAAAATTAAAAATTATTAATTTATTAATAATTTTATATCATTAACTGTGACTTTTAATATATTCAAGTATATATTAAATTTATCAAAGTTAAAACTTTAATCTAATAATTATTACATATTAATAGAAACCAGTAATTTTTCTGCTTTAACAACCCTGAAATCTTGTTGACAAATGTATTGCACGTAATGTATATGTAACGACGTAAATTGTAATCATTAAGTTTTTTGCTTCACTTATTTAAATTAATTTTACTTTACCGATGGCGAAAATCCTTTTTTTTTTAAATGATTGAAATCCTTATTTTATTTCTATTTTAATATAAAATTTTATATATTATTTTATTAATAATATAATAACTTATATTAATAATATTTATATATTATTTTATCAATATATAATAAATTATGTATTTAAATATGAACAATTTTTCTTTCATATGCACTTAGTTAATTTGATTTATTTTTCTCTAAATCTTATTATTTATTTTCTCATAAGTTTTGCCGAAAATTGCAAATAAATGAATGGTTTATAGATAAATTAAAAATTCCCAATTGACCGCTTGCGTTTTTTTTTTTTATAACAGGGTTATTAAATAAATAAATATATATATATATATATATATATATATATATATATATATATATATATATATATATATATATATATATATATATATACTTATTAAAAATCATGCTTTATGTAAATTTAATAATTTTTATAGTGTTTCATTAAACAAAATGTTTAATACTAAGAAAATGAGTGTTTAAAACAATTTTAAATTTTCAATTAAAATTGTTTCACTTAAAACTGTTTCACTTCAAAGTATCACTTAAAAGTATCACTTAAAAACTGTTTCACTTAAACTATTTCACTCAAAAGTATAAAGTTGTTTCACTTAAAACTGTATAAAGTGAACAACCTGTTGTTTACTTTATACAGTTAACTATAATATTGTACTGCCTAGTGATCTCTATAATTACAAAACTAGATTATTGAGATTAAAAATGAAATACAACGTAAAAGTAAACTTTTTTAAATGATATTGAAAAAAATAAAAAACTACCAAACTTATTTTATTTTTTATATTATAATCCATTAGAACTACTCAATGCAATATTAAAGGTAAAGTATATTTTTTTAACATTTTGTAATTTTATTTATTTAATGTGTTTTTCTTATTCATTTATAAGCGTTTAACTCTTTAAAACATATCCTATTCTAATCTATTTTGTTTTACTGTAGTTTTATATTTCTTTCCTACTTTTTTTGCTTGTCTTTTTTCATTAATTTATACCATTATCACATAGTTACAAACCAGTAAATCTAGTCAATAATAATATATTATATTATTATAATAATAGTCAAGGAAATATCTAATATTCTTTAGTTTTATTACTATAAACATCTTGATGTTTATGCAGGAAACATATAAAAACTTTAAATTAGCAGCACTTTTCTCTCTTAAAAGAAGAGTTTTTAGATTATTGTAATAATACTATAAAAATGAATTATGTTTTAATAAACTATAAGTTTATAAGTATTTAAAAAATAACAGCAGAGTAGAAAAAAGAACAAAAAAAGTCTTAATTTTAGAACCAAGTAAATTCTTACCTGGTTTTACTGATGTAACATTGTCACCAACACTTTCAACAATACCACCACCTTCATGTCCAAGTATTACTGGGAAAACACCTTCAGGATCAGCTCCACTCAAAGTATAAGCATCAGTATGACAAACACCAGTAGCAATGATTTTAATACGAACTTCTCCAGATTTAGGTGGGTCTACTTCAATCTCTTCAATTTTTAATGCTTCATTTGGCGCCCATGCTACTGCTGCCTTGCATACAATAACCTAAAAAAAAACAGTACAAAGAATTGGAGTAGAACTGAACTGACAAATCTATACTTTTTATTTTTTCTAATTTTTAAAATGACTAAATATATAAATACTGTTCATTGCAATGTGTAAAAAATATACTTAAAAAATTATTATTAAAAAAGTCGATAATAAAAATATGGTATATTACTCACTTTTCCTGCTGAATCAGCCATACTTTTATCAAAAGTTATCTCTAAGATATAAATCACAATAAACTATTTTCAATTACCCTACGTTGGTACGTGAAATAAAATAAAAACATTTGAAAAATAATAAAAGTAGAATTTAGTTATTATGTTGTGCAGTGTTTTCAATGTTGATTTATAATAAACTTTGGTTTAAAGAAAATAAAAGATTCTTTGTATAAGAATAATATTAATTTCATAAATAATAAATCCCTTGAGGACATGCTTTGAATCAACGTTTTAAGGGTTTGCCCTTCAGATTTAAAAAAAAAATTGAGCAGTGGTTGCCTTTACCCACTAAATTTAGTACCGTTAACCGGGGTTAATTTGGAAAGTATGGTGCTATTTTGCTTTAACTACTTACTTTGTAAATATTCTTTGGATTAAATAGTTATGTTTGCAATGCTTTTATTATTCTATTGTCTGTTGCTAAAATTAAATAGTAATAGAGGATAGTGACGGATTCAGAGGAGAGGGGGGATGGGCTTACGCATCCCACCCCACCCCACCCCACCCCTACCTGAATCTGAAGTCCAATAAAATCTTTAAAAATGAGTACTTGTGATACGAAATACAAAAAATTCTTAGAAAATAAGGAAATATGATGCAAGATACAAAAAAAATTTCAACATTTTCCCCCGTCCCCCTCCCCCACCAAAAATTCCTGTATCCGTCACTGATAGAGGATATAATATATCCTCTATCAGTGACGAATCCAGGAACTTTTGGTACATATTATGTACCCAAAATTCCTGGATTTAGCACCGTGCCATACGTTTCTTGGCATCGATAAGACATCTTAATTACAGTACGAGATTAAATATACTACACTAGCTGGAGTTACCCGGCGTTGCCCGGGCCAATATTTAAACTGGCTTACCTGATATCTGTACACAAAAATGGGCCAAAAAATGGGCCCAAAAATGGTCCCCCCTGACCCCGGGGGTCGGGGTACGGGGTCAAAACCCAGCTAAGAACCTTCTCCCCCTCGAGGACTACCACCATGCCAAATTTCATCGAGATCGGTCCGGCGGTTTGGATTTCTATAGAGAACAAACAAACAAACAAACACACACACAAACATACATTGCTCTTTATATATACCTAGCTGGAGTTACCCGGCGTTGCCCGGGCCGATATTTAAACTGGCTTACCTGATATCTGTACACAAAAATGGGCCCAAAAATGGGCCTAAAAAATGGTCCCCCCTGACCCCGGGGGTCGGGGTACGGGGTCAAAACCCAGCTAAGAACCTTCTCCACCTCGAGGACTACCCCCATGCCAAATTTCATCGAGATCGGTTGATTTCTATAGAGAACAAACAAACAAACACACATTGCCCTTTATATATATTAAGATTAAGAAGATTAAGATAAGATAAGAAGAGAAGATAGCTGGAGTTACCCGGCGTTGCCCAGGCCAATATTTAAACTGGATTACCTGATATCTGTACACAAAAATGGGCCCAAAAATGGGCCCAAAAAATGGTCCCTCCTGACCCCGGGGTCAGGGGGCCCATTTTTGGGCCCCCTTGACCCCGGGGGTCGGGGTACGGGGTCAAAACCCAGCTAAGAACCTTCTCCCCCTCGAGGACTACCCCCATGCCAAATTTCATCGAGATCGGTCCGGCGGTTCGGATTTCTATAGAGAACAAACAAACACACACACATTGCCCTTTATATATATTAAGATATATTAAAAAGATTTAGCGATCCGTGAAATAAAACGCTTTAGAGCCGATTTAATCCAAATGTTTAAACGTTTCAATGAAAGAAATTATGGAATTTTTGATAATGCATTAGAAATTTAAACCTAACGAGATTTTATAAAAAGACCAGAGCACAGTGGTCAGAAATGCTTGAAAAACGCAAAACAATTCAAAAATACTAATTTTTAAAACAAACTCAATTTTTATGGCAATAATTTTCAAATCTTCAAAAAAGTATATTGGGAATAATTTCTTATTAGTGCACTGAATTATTACATTTCGTCCCATTAAAGGAGCTAGGGCAGAAATTAAATTGTAGAAGCTGAAAAATATTAAAATATTTTACTGTTTAAGGCTAAATGTTGATTCCAGTTTTTATAAATGCAAAATTTTGAACAAGAAAATACCTATGGGTATTAATTGGAAAGCTTAAAATTCAAGCTATGCAATTAACATGCTCATATTTACAAAATGTTTTCCAAAATATTGCATTTTTAAAAACAATTTTTTGGACAAGAGTACCCAACTTTTTTGTGTATCCATCTTTTTTTGTGCAATATCCTAATCAAAACTTATGTCCTTGTTTTTAATTTTTCCGTGAAAATTTAGCCGCGAAAAAAATAAGACAATGTACGTAAATTTGCCGCGCAATTCAGGATTGCCAACGAATTGTTTTAACTTTGAAAGGGGGACGGTGGGTGGTATGATTTTAAGCATAAATGGTTAAGTGATTCTTAATCAATACTTTAAAGTTTTTACAGAATTGGAAAAGTGTTTTTTCTAAATTTGGTCAATTTTGAAAACGATCTGGCATTCTTTACTCTCTGTGACTTTCAAGTTAATCCCTTTACACTGAGCTTCATTTAAGAATAATCTTGCTACAAATTATCTCCAAATTTGTAAAACTGGAATCAACATATTACAAAATTCAGGCTTAAACAGTAAAAATATTTTGATATTTTTCAGTTTCTATAATTTAATTTCTACCCTGGCTCCTTTAATGGGACGAAATGTAATAATTCAGTGCACTAGAAAGAAATTATTCCAAGTATACTTTCTTGAAGTTTTGAAAATTATTAAGTCATAAAAATTGTATTAGTTTTAAAAAATTAGTATTTTTGAATTGTTTTGCATTTTCAAACATTTCTGACCACTGTGCAGAAGTCATGATTGGAAATACTTAAAAGAACTTGTAAAAATTGTCGCCAGTGGCATAACTTTCTACTAACTCGCATAGTAAATATATGGAATCTCTTCCTGAAAGATAAATTGAAGAGCTAACATTAATTTCTATTTCAAAAAGTCATAAAAATATATCGGGCTATTGAACAACGAAAATGTTATAAAAAGAAATGTTTAAAGTTGCATGATTGTTATGCAGATAAGTCAGGGCAATTAAATTGGGGTAAATTATTCTCACACTTGTTTACTCGGCAATTTATGGCAATTTATTATTAACTGGGAATTTATAATAATAAAAGTATGTACTTGTAAAATATATATTAAATAAAAATATGTATTGCGTTGAAACTTAGTTAAAAAAATATATTTTTTAACTCAAAAAAAAATACAAAACTACTTATTCCTGAACGATAAGTCAGCAAGATTAACCTTGGTGTTTTCAAAAGCAATTTTGAAGACCAGTTAATCAAAATACATAAAAAGTATATACATTTCTAAAAGTTCTTTATATATATATATACAAACACTCACACACACACACACACACACACACACACACACACACACACACACACACACACACACACACACACACACACACACACACACATATATGTATTTAACAATAGTACAAAAAATCTTTTATCCACTTGTTGCTCTCTCGTTTGGGGCAGTTGTGGCCAAACGTTTAAGGCTTTTTTGTCGAGACATGCTTTGAAAGTAATTACTTTTCTAACAAACTACATGAGTAAATTGCAAATAAAAAATATCTTTTTTTTTTGTCAGTTTATATACACTGTTACGGAAAAAGGTGTCCGTGTTATAAAAAAAAGGTGCTAGCAAAAAAAGGTGTAGATAATATAAACAGGAACACCTATATAAGTGATGATATTCTTATAATAGGTGTTGGAGACCAAAAAATTCTAACTGTTCAAGAGAAAAGTGTTGGCGTTGAAAAGAAAATGTACCTGCGTAAAAAGGTGTTACTTTAAGTTAAATAATTTAAATAATATGTTTCAACATTCTGGATAAAACGTATAATTTAATAGTATTATTCATGCATTATAATTTATGAGTATTTGATGGTATCATATGTATTTAAATTATATACGTATTAAATATGTATATAATTTATATACACAGTTTTCTTAATTTATAAACATATTATATTATTATAAACATGACTATTATTCTTATATATTATATTATACTTGTTGACTTAATTCTGACATGTACGTCTAAGTTATTATTCGTACTTGTCAGATTCGTCTAGCCGACTCTAACAAATAAGAATATTAGTCGTGTTATATATATAAGTGCACAAATGCTTTATATGAAGAAGTTACACTTGTTTTGTTTATTGCATTGTTATGCTAAAATACAGTTACGGAAAAAGGTGTCCGTATTTAAAAAAAAAAGGTGTTAGTGTATAAAGGTGTTGATAATTAGAACGCGAACACCTATATAGCTGTTCGTGTTCTTATAATGGGTGTTTATAATGCTTCCATCACATCCCCATTTACAGTAAAGTACTAATTTTTGCAGAATTTACGGATTTACGTGCACGACTCACTATTAGTTGTGTATGCAACTGATGAACACATTATATGAAAATAAGTGGAACGAAATCCTGATTTTGTGGCCAAAATTCCCAAATTACCTACATAAGGGTTTTCGAGGTCGCTGATTAGGAATCTGAGGTCAGATTTAAAAAATTCAAAATGGCAGCTACAATATGGCGGCCAAAACTGTTCATACGTTGAAAATATGAAATCTCATGTAGTTTGGTTTTCAAGGTCATTGCTAATGATTCAGGAGTTAAATTAGAGCAAAAACATTGCAAAATTATTTTCAAATTTATACTATTAATAAAAAAACAGAAATTTGTAATTTTAATTTTATTTTTTTTTTAAAATTGGTAAAAGATTAACTCACATATATGTAAAAAAAATTTTTTTTTATTCCTAGTAACAAAAATCACGTATATGACATACGTGATTCATCAATGTTCGAATCAATCGATTCGGAATCTGATGTTGAACCACTTGTATCTAAATCGAAATCGTTCCATGTCTCTTGTCTGGTGACTTCAGGTTGTTTTAACAATTGTATAGCTTCTTGATGTAGAGATTTTACCGGTCTCTGGGGCAATTTCCAAATGCTCGAGAGAAATGGATCTGATGTTAATAAGAGACTAATAAAAATGTCTCTCATATTCGATTCTCTTGAGCATTTTCTTGAATGATGTAATCTGAAGTTTTTAATGTCCTTATTGCGTGACTCTTGGGCATCTTCAGAAAGTTGTCCAATCGGTAAAAGGGCATACTTTACAACTTCTGCTCCATGGATCAGCAATTTATGTACAGATGTAGGCATGTAATACCACGGATATAAAGCAACAAATAACACAATAGTTTTTGAATTTTTCATCATCTATATCAAACCCGCTCGAAATTACCTGCAAAATAACATGAAATCGGTGAATTAATTTTTCAAAATGATGCTATATCTGCTGAAATAACATCGACCTGTTATTTCAGCAGATATAGCAGCATTTTGAAAAAAGCGGCGCGCTGTATTTCCATCGTTAGAGCTTCCATATCCTGGCTTTGGTCGATCAACGATAAGCCCCAGTTTTATCCTAAATTGAGACTCGAAAAAACGAATCCATGCATGCAATGTAGATTATCTGTTGTAATGTCCATTTTTATAATGTTGTTGATGTCATTAAATTCTTTAGAGGAAGCTTTGCACAGGAAGCAGCGTTGTGTAGTGGTACCAGTTACTGCATTACAGAGTTTACCGTCTATCATGGATTTCCATTTTGTTCATTAGCATATGGTGCAAGATCCTCAATCTGCAGTTGAATGTCGGTAACTTCTTTCAATGTTGACTGTACCTCTTCATGTACAAACTGCAATCGTATTGGTCTGCAGAATCGCGGAGATGATGGTCTAGGATTTTTCCGCACAATTGTTGCTTCACCCGCCTCTAGGTTGTTGTGTATTAATTGTAAAGGTACAAGAGATGTATCAAAAATGCTTTCATCAGATTTTCCAGTCTCAGTAAGTTTTTGTTTATAAACACTTTGACCGCTGCTTCCATCACATCCCCATTTATAGTAAAATACTAATTTTTGCAGAATTTACGGATTTAGAGTATCAATGACATCAGCCTGAAGTTGTATAATTCTAGATGTGGTATGATCAAGTAAAGCCTGTAGTTCAATCTGTGCGCACGACTCACTAACAGTTGTGTATACAACTGATGAATAACAACGATTTTTTGCTTTTTCTACTTCAAGGTATGATGGGTATAATTTGCATTTATGTGCTCTAGCTACATTTCTTGATATTTTATAAGAGTGTTTTGATTCTCCTTTCTCGATCATTAAAGAAAGTGCTTCATCTGGGGTTAAAAGTACTTCCTTTTGTGAACTAACAGCGGATATATATTTTGAGGCTCTTGTTAAGGTTGTTAATGTGACATCTTTAACAACTTGAGCAGCATGTACTTGACCAGAAGTCCTTAAACTCATTTGAGCAACATATGCCAATTCTTCTGTAGAAAAAGTAGAACGTTCTTCTTGAGTCTTTCGCCTCTTTGATCTTTAACTAGATGAAGCAAAGGATTGCGAAGGTCGCCCACGTGTTCCTTTTTTATTATCACTCTTCACAATTTTCTCAGGTGTTGTGCATTCAGTATTGGATAATTTTGAAAATTGTACGGTGCCCTTCAACCATTCTTCATTTTTTTTCTGAAAAAAATTTTCCCATCTTCCTGCTGCTCTCCATCTCGATCGAATTTTTGAAAATAACCGTGATAATGACATTTCATCCTCGCCTACTTGTATCACATGTTCCGTTTTTTTGAAAATTACATCTGTCAAAACATCAATGATGAATTTATATTCATTTTTTAAACTGTGTAATATTTAACACTATACACGATCAGTTCCTTGTCAAAAGAAGGTGGATGACCGCGGTTAAATTTTTAAAACGACATTAGAAAATCGATTTCAGATAAAAAATTTACAATTTTTTATCTGAAATCGATTTTCTTGTCGTTTACTTGTCGTGCGATTTAAATTCGAAAAAAATTAAAATTAGCAATAACAGGGCATAACCATATATTCTACATGCCTCCAGAAAGTGACTCCATTTTGCCGAATTCCAATTGAAATAGTTTCTTCAGTTTAACAGCAGTTTAAAACAGGCAAGAATTTTTCGACGTGTCCACTTGTTTAGTGCGTACCGAACGGAGGCTAAATGCCAACTGACGCCTAGGCCACCCTTGAGCAGGTATATACCTTCCTTGTTCGGAATTTTGTTATAGGACTATCTGTAAACAAGATCTGAACGTAAAAAGACGAAAATATAAAACTCAAAAATTTGACTTTTGGCCACGAAATCGGGATTTCGTCCCACTGAGCAGCGCACAGTGGGCCGGATGTTAGACATATGGTGGACAAAATTATTTTGATATTTTATTTTTTACTAAAACCCTTTATATGTCCAAAGAATCACTTTTTATTAAGATATATTAACTTTTATTATAATTCTTAGTTAGATAGCTGCCAATACTAAAAATTGTTTAACAAACTTTATAAAACTTTAAAAAAGCGGATTTAAATTTTTTTAATTTCAAATCGTATAACTTCTTAAAATCGTGGAACTAAATAACAAACTCTTCTGGTGAAATAAACTTAAAATAAAAATTGATGCAACAAACTTTAAAAATAAGAATGCGCACTTACTTCAGAAAAAATGAAAATTTATTTAGATTTATCACCAGATTAAACTCTATTATCGATATTATTATATAATCGATTTAAATAAATAAAAAAATATAAATAAGTGAATAGATTTCAAACTCTATGATTGATATTATTACATGTTCACGAAGTTTTGAATAAATTATTTATCATCTCTATATATAATTATGTATTACTTTTATTTTTAAT
Source organism: Hydra vulgaris (assembly GCF_038396675.1). Classification (NCBI taxonomy): domain Eukaryota; kingdom Metazoa; phylum Cnidaria; class Hydrozoa; order Anthoathecata; family Hydridae; genus Hydra; species Hydra vulgaris. The sequence goes on from NC_088923.1 coordinate 44,051,545, forward strand.
ATATTGGCCGCAGATTCGTGGTGAATTCGTGGTGATATTACAACGTTTTTGTTATTATAAAGTCTACTGAGTTCTAAAGGTTCTATACAAATAATCAACAGGCACTCTTCATACGTCACTACTTTCATTTTAACTTACCTGTTTGTAAACACTATATCTTGTAGCACCATTAAAACCAGCCTTGCATATAAACGTTAGTTTAGTTAATTCCTTAGCATTGTGATTAGCACAGTAGTTTGAATATTACATAGCTTTTTAAGAGTGTGTTTTAGATGATCTTTTAGCGATATTTGTACTGACTAGCCATCTATTTGAATGTTCTTGGGATAGCATTTAGCTTTTGAAGATCTTATACCATTATATAAAGGATATGTGGCAGGCTTTTTTTTCAGTACCATTTCTTAGAAGCTGGTATGTTGACTTTGATATATCGCCATTAATAGTTAATGATAAAGTTTCATCAGTTGAATATATCTAAGCAGGTTTAATGGAATTTTTATTTCAAATTTCAGAAATTTTTGTGCCAGTTTCGTACTCAAACTCACTTCTTAGTTTTAATTTTATTGCATGAAGTAATTTTTGGCTAAATAAAATATTACTAACATTCTTAGGCTTATTCTTTTTGTTCTGTTACAAGCTTTTCAAAAAAGCCAATTGATTTCCCAACTTCATTAACTGATGATGTAGCATTTAATGTACCGTAGGTGTATTGAAAATCTTGAGCTAGCCAATTTTCATTTCTTCTCTCAAATTTTGAGAGAAGAAAAGTTAATAGCTGCAAACAATGATAATACTCATTTTGAGTCAAAATGAGTATTATCATTGTTTGCAGCTATTAACTTTTTACAATATAATTTTATAAAGTTTTTCACTCAGAATCCTTTAGTTTAATATCAGCAGAAACTAGAACAGTTAATTTCAATGAAAAGAATGGTATATCATTAGGAACTAGTTTATTTTGTTGTAAAAGTCCGTAAATGTCACCAATTTTTATTTTATTACTAAACAAAAAAACAATAAAATTGTTATGTAAACAGTGCAACTTGTATTGAATTAAATAATAAACAAAATAACATGAATTTTTGTTTACAAGAAATAAAAGTTGATTTTAAGCAAATGACATAAGTTACAAGTCATTGTTTTAAAATGTTAAAGAAACCCAAAAGGGGAAGTTAGGGGCAATGTATTTAGTTCAAATTGGTTGTATACATATTACATTTATTAGATCAAGTGTTTATAATAGGTTTTCGTAGGTTCCCTAAATTATATCACACTTTTTGTACAAAATAAAAGTAATAAATGTTAAAAGTTCACCTCGTTATTTTAAAGCCAGATTATAAGTGTATTATAAAAACTGATCTTTACTTTAGATTTTTTTCGAAAATTTTTACTGTTAAATATTTTAAATATATAAACTAATTCCGTAAGCTTATAAATTTTAATAGTTACTGTTTATTATAGCTTTTTTTTAAAAAAAAAAAGTTTTTTATTATACATGAAACCGCAACTAATTTTTGGTGTTTTAAAAAATACTATTATACTCAAAACAATTTTCAAAACTTTAAATTAGAGTATTACAAATATGTTTTTTAATATATGCTTTTGAATATAATAAATATTTATTTTTTAGGTTTTGTCCACCACCTGGCCCACTGTGGACCCTGATAAACATCTTTAGAAAGATGTAACTACATCTGGTAATTTTTCTTCAAGTCCAATAACATCTAGAAGAATATTATCCAGATGTAGTTGCATCTGAAAAAATTTCTATATGTTACTAAATCTGGTTAAAATAATACATTATTAGTTGTGTTTTTTTTCCAGATGTAATTACATCTGAAAAAGATCCTATATGTAACTACATCTGGTTAATATAACGCATTATTAGTTAATTCATCTTAAAAATAATTTCATCTTAAAATCTACAGATGTAGTTGCACTGATGTTAATACACTTTGATAATTTAAAAGATTTAACTACATCTGTAAAACCCACAGATGTAGTTGCACAGATGCTATTACACTTTGAAAATTTAAAAGATGTTGCACTACATCTGTAATATTCTTTTAATTTTTGCAAAGATGTTATTAGACACTTATAAAATTTCAGATGTTGTTGGACAGATGTTATTAGACATCAATGAAATTTTAGATTTTATTGGACATATATTATTATACCTCATTAAATTTACAGATTTTGTTAGACAGATGTTATTAGACAGACCAAAAACTGATGTTGATACCCTGAACCGTTTCAAGTGTTATGAAGCATTCACAGTTTACGTAAAATCACATCAAACATAAAAAAAAATGTTTAATTTTTATAACTGCAGCTATAAACAAAGAACAATTAAAACTTCATTTTGAAAATATTAAACATGAACTCGAAGGATTTCCACCTTGTAACATTTGGAACAATAACAAAACCAATTTGCGTGATGACCCTGGACTTAAAAAAGTTGTTATAACACATGAAATGAATTACCCTGAAAAAATAATTCTTCTCTAGGATGTTTTGTGGATGTGGTTTAGGAGAAATTTTGCCAACATACACAGTTTTTAGATTATTTATTTATGTAAAAGACTCATGGTTAAAACATATTCCAAATAATTCTTGATTTAATAGAACGAAACGTTGCTGGTTTGATAAATTGATACAAAGTTTTTACGGTACGTTTCTTTGTTCTCATAAAGGTAAGGTGCAAAAGATTGAACCTCTGACCAATACAAATTGAGAGAAAGAGCTTTTGTAGTATTTTTTTTGATGAAGTTAAATTATATTTAAATATGTTAGTTTATTTTTAGAGAATCGTTTATCATGCGTGAAAAGTGAATACTTATTTATTTTAACAATTTATTTCAAGTTCATTATTCAGCACGGCAACGTGTTTAACTGTGAAAAAAACTGGTGAAGTCGTAAGCAGCCCTACAAAGTTATTAGAAATCGTATAAATTTTTGAAATTACAAAATACAAAACAATAAAAATTTTGTTTAAATCATAATTTTGTTTAAAATAGTTAATGTGTTTTTAGCTTACGATATTTGTTATAGCATAACTTTTACTTGTATATTTATAGTCTTAATGTGTATGTAATATAAAATTTATATTAAAAAGTTGTTTTTTAGTATATATGTGTGTGCTCTTAGAACAGTCTTTTCAAAAAAGTTAGGTTTTTTAAAATTTTATTAAATCATGCCAAACATGAGTAGACAAAAACGCTTACTGTTAAATATTTAAATATTTGCGTCACAAACGCGTTAATCTAACATTAACGTAACATGAACACCTTTATTTGAGTGAACACCTTTTAACCGCAACACCTTCTAGGTGTTAATGTATCGTAACACCTTATTTTGCATCAATATCAGATGTTAGCATAACTTTAAGTAAACTCAATATAGTTTTTTTTTTGATGAAATTTTATTTTATTTTTAAACATTTGTATATTTTTAAAGAATCGTTCATTATCCGTGAAAATACGAAACTTATTTGTTGTAACAATTTATTTCAAGTTTGCTATTCAGCACGGCAATGTGTTCAATTGTACAAAAAAACTGCTCAAGTCGCAAGCAGCCCTAGCAAGTTAGCAATCGTTTAAATTTTTGAAATTACAAAATACAAAACAAAAATTTGTATCAAAATTTTATTTAAAATAGTTAAAATTTTAGCTTATGATACTTGCTATAGCAAACATTTATTTGTATATTTCTAGTCTTAATATGTAATATAAAATTTATATTAAAAAGTTGTTTTCATAAATATATGTGTGCTCTTGGAACAGTTCTTTCAAAAAACTTCAGGTTTTTTAAAATCCTACTAAAAACGTGCCAATCATGGGTAAACAGAATGGTTAAGAAGATCATGTTTACTGTTGAATTATTTAAATATTTGCGTCACAAACGCGTCCTTCAAACATTAGGGTATTATTGTTGAGCAGCCGTGGCGCAGTGGTTAGAGTTCTGGCTCAGAACCCAGAGGTCTTAGCCTAAAAGCGACATTGATAAGGAAGGAGGCGTGAACTTCTAGTTAAATGCTCTCCCGCGGTGAATTTAAGGCAGCGTTAACGCTTATTGCTGTTTACTATTTTTGATTTAAATTAGAAATTGTTAGCGTTACGATATTTAATACGATGTTTAAGACTTCATAAACTGTGTCACGCGTATTTTTATTTTATTTTATCACGTTTCCTTAGGCAAAATAAAACTTAAAGTTTAGAAGATTATTCTGGAATCAAAGTCGCGTGAAAAATAATTTTTATCGAGAACTCTTGTTAATTTTTTTTATACCTAATAATTAAGTTTAACCAAATGTGATAGATTTTGGTACTTAAGAAATCTTACCTTCAAAAACTACTTTTGAAAAAATGGTACCGGTAACTCTTTTCTAAAAGAAATTAACAAGAGTTACCGGTAACTAAAATTAAGTTACCGGTAAGTTACCATTAACTTACCGGTCAGTAACGTTACCATTAAATAACTCGCCGAACCCTAGTCTTAAGAATACTATTGATAAAAAAACTTGCCGCGGGATACTTTGGATATAAATTTATAAAAATGGATATAAATTTCCATATAAAAAAGGATGAGGAATCTAATGGAATGGGGAACCTTTTTACCATTTATACCTAATTTTTAGCTTCTCAGTGTACTTAAGAATTTTGTTAGAAATTATATGTTTTCATTACTTTGCGTATCGTTTTTTTTATTTTTTCGCTTGATTTTTGAAGTTTTTTATTTTATTTTGGTGCTACTTCACATCAAATTTACCATACTTAAGGGCAAGGCGTTTTCTCAAAAAATCATCAGTTTTTCCAGCACAAAAAATGCAATAACTTTGGATCCAGTTAACTTTTAAAGTTGAGAGACCCCTTATTTTTTAAGTCTTTTTAAGCTCTATAAAATCGTCAATATATTTATATATGTTAATCATATATAAATATATTGACGAAGAAAAAATCCTCTGGAAAGGCGACCAGAATCAGTTATCTTTTGCTGTTGATCTTTACAAACTATTACTTTTTACTACGGTACATTAATTGTCCGCATATAATACTGAAATTCTTGCAGGGTAGTTGTATAAAATACGGGTTCTGGCACATTTTTTTTCAACCATATACCTATCCATATTCTAATATCATATTTCAACCATTTCAACTGAGCTAAAATAATATGTATCAACCAATTTTTGGTTACAAACTCTCTTACAAACTATGAGCTATTGTAATTTTTAAATCAATTTTTCAAGTGAAATCTACGCGTAAAAGAAAGCATGTCCTATTAAAATAAAACTTCCAGTTTGTCCAACTTCTTCATCACCAGAGGTTAATGTAACTACTAATCTCTTTCCAGTAGGAACACTAGGCATAGAATCAGTAAAATTTCTGTAAAAAGAGATAGTAGTTGTAGGACTAATTCCATCACTTGATTGATACAATAGTCCAGATGATTCATTGTTAAATGAATTAAATTAACACTGTTCCACGAAGAAAGATAAAAGTCTTCTAAACCAGATGAGGCGTATATGCATACACTATTATTATCAAAGCCAGGATATCCTACTGTTCCTTTACTATCTCCATCATAGGGTGTCAATGTATTCATAACATAGTTAGTACTTGCTGGGGAGTTGTATGACTCATACATGCGTACTCTAGATTCCCACCAATTTCCAGATAGTCCAATAATATGCATTCTAATATACTTAAGATAAACATCTTGTTTAGCATTGTCTGTAGTGTCTAATAAGATATACTCTTTATCATAAGTTGTGGGATCAAATCTAAATTCTGTTGAGTATAATTTAATAGATGACAATGATTGAGGTATTGATGTAGTCAATGTAATATGAGGTTGTATCCAATATGTAAGTGGTTGACTAGTTTTATTGTATAATTCAATTACTAGACTAGTAGTAAATCCCATATCAAGTGTAATGTATCCTCCTAATGCACTAGCTGTATATACATTACAACCTTGAAAAGAGTTTGCATAAAATGGTCCACCAAGTGGTGCAATTAACATATCACAAGCTAAAGGAATATTATTATCTCCAATACTCTGTGTAGAAGTAGAAAAATCTCCTATGCAAAGTGCATGATCTGCAAATATTCTAAGAAATACATTACCTGGAACATTGGTATTAGGATCTGATCCGTATAATGCTAACCATAGTTTTCTGAGAATACCAGGACCAGAAGGTTGTGTAAAAACTATTGCTGCATCAGGAAATGTAGATGGTGGAATAGTATAGCATTTTTTCCAAAGCACGTTAAACTTGAATTTGGTACTATTCCTAATTCATTAAGACTAAGTGAATTATTATCAACATAACTCTTTGTAGCAGCATCTTTTAAGTTAGTAGGTTCTGTTAAATTTATTAATTTATTAGAATTAATATCAATATTACTAGTTGCATAATTTAGTCCATTTCTACGAATGAACAAATTATTAGCTTCAGATATTATTAAACTATCTGAATATACATCTGAAGTAGTAGTACCGAATATATTGACAGGCATTTTGTTTTTTATATACAATATAAAAAAATTTCCATAGATTATTAATAATATTCTGAAAATCATGTCCCTCATCTAGTTTTTTCAAAACATATAAACACAAATGTCCACAAAATGAGGTATTTCCAATTTGAACTCTTTCACTGTTATAATAAACGGGCATTTTTAAATAATCAACAATTTTAACAGGAGGTGGTAGCCCATAAGAGTCAAAACTTAGTTTTTTATCTCTGTCTTTGTACCAGCAAATCCAGTGAAATCCTTGCGTACTTGAATCTCCTGTATTTAATATTTCACATTCTTTTTTCTTCTTTTTTTTCGGTAATTGATCTCTTACAAATACACCTCTAAAATGTTTTATTTTTAATATTTTTGCGCCTTTGATCAATTGAAAATTTGTTAGTGGTTCATTGGGTAGAATTATTCCTTCAACATTGACAAGTTTATAAATGTTATTTTCCATTTTTATTTATAAATTTTTTTTTTCTCCTCCAGTCTCATCTTTAAACATTCCTATTACTTTCTTATTAAGATCGACTTTAAATCCTACATTATTAATTGCTGGGTGATTTGGGTTAAACTCACTTGTATCAAATTTGTCTTCAATATCTTTAGAAATATCCCAATAAAAGTCTTCTGTTTTAATTTCGTATGCTAAAGAATCTGTATCTGTGAATAATAGTTTTCCTCTATCAGTTTTTTTTTCCTTTATGTAATCATAATGAAATTCATACATTAGAGTTTTGCTCAAATCTAATATACACATTCCTAAGTAAATTGGTTTAGCATATTTTAATTTTGTTCTTTTCATATGTATTGCTATAAAGTTTTCATCAAATATTGTTCTACTTTCAAAGTTTGGTTTTGATGCTAGTTTAATAGCTTCATTTTTGTCTGTTACTAATCTAATATCAACTCTGTTTTTAACATTCTCCATTGTTTTTCCAAATACTGAATCGTTCATGAGTTTAAAAAAGTCTTTTTCAAAATCATTCGTTGCTTGAGTTCTAAGGTTTGTATTTAGTTCGATGTATTCATTGAGCAATGCTCTTTCTTCAAACTTTATTCCTCTGTGAACTTTAGTAATCTTTATTCTAATCTCTCATATAGTTTTAGATTTTCATAATGCACTATATACTTTTTCTTATTATTCAAGTTGGGGACTAATTTTTCAACTTTATCAATATTTACTCTTTCAGGTGCTAGAGGATAATCGTTATGTTCATCATGTAGATGTTCAGGGTAATCTAAATCTACCTCTAGTATACATGGAATTGATTTCTAGTTTTCTATTTCATTTTCGTCCATCCATTTAAAACCATGTGTTGGAAGTGGTTTACTTATTGCCCATCCATATAAATTATTAGCATCTAAATATTGGATGAATGTTGATTCTTTGCTTTTGTCATATGCGTCACCCATTTACTTATTATTAGAAGCTCCTAACCTATTTGATATCATGCTAATTCCACCTTCTTATTCCTTTCTTTATCATTAGGATCATATCGTAATCGCTCAACAGTTCTAATTTTACTTTTGTTTTCTTCAATGCTGCATCCCAAGCTAATCCTGGTGATGTATAATACCAAGCAGGATCTAATTTATAACAATTCATACAAACATCTCTAAAATTTTCAAAGACGTTAGCTAGTAAAAGCACATCTGAAACATTGTACAAGTCATGATAATCTCTAAATGTTTTGCAATTAAACTCCTTCCATACATTTTGTTTGCATGTGAGTAATCATCATCACTTATATCTTTATCGTTTAATTTTGAAAATAATAATTCTTTTGGTGGTAATTGTGTCTCATTAAATCTATTAATAGAATCAATTTCTTTATAAATAAGTGAGAATCATAACCAGATAAATTGTGAAATAGTACCGGAAAGAATTTTGGAATTTTATAATTTAAATTACAATTTTGATAAGCAGCACCTCTATATTTTCCTGTACTATGACAATGGTCACGTACTTTATCTTTTACAAGTTTTTCTCCACAAATGTGACATGATATTGCTTTATTAAAATCATGCTTGTTTTCATTAGTAAATATCATCTTTTTTGGAAATTTAATACTATCACAAATTTTCTTAATATCTTCTTGTAAACTATCAACAAAAATTCGTGCAACATCATCTGTTTCACTACTTGCAGTAAATGTGACTGGACTGCTTTGATAAAAACTTTTGTCAAAACATTTAATATAATAACAGAATGAACTTGGAATATGTTTTTGATATTGTTTAGTATAAGATTCATTCGGATTGGGTTCACAAGTATCAATTTGTTTGATAAAACTTTCAAAGTCTGCATATACTACAAACGGAACTCTCATTGATTTATTGTGACTAGTAAATTGCATTGTTGAATTTGGTGGTGGAAGTTCGATACGTACTGAATCATGTGTTTCACAATACGATTTATGATTAGATAATGATTCTTCAGAATTAAACCCTAATAAACAATTTCTACAATAATACACTTTACTATTTTGTCTAGATGTTTGTGATGAAAGTAATCTGCTTAAATTTTTTATCAAACAGTAATGATTCGTTTCTCCATTTGAGATTAATAGTAAATCTATTAAATGTTTGTGATCATTATTCTTTGATACGTGCAAAATATAAACTTCTGAATTTTCATAACCATATACATTGACACTAATATCTGTATTGTTCTTCTCAAATTGTGTGATTTGATTTAAGGATACTGGAAAATCTATTTTATCCCAGTTTATATTTTCTGCTTGATCTTTAAGATCTTTATCTACTCTTTGAGGATTATTATCTGTTGGATTTAATGCTCTTGTGATGCACCACTTAAAACATTGATTATCTTTATTCTTTATGCTAATTATTGCTTTTTTAGTTGCTAAATTTTTATCAAGTGGAATATATGATTTAGCTTTTATAGGATTATACTCAATAAAATTGATATCCATCTTTTCAACAGAAACAAATCTCCAACCTGATCCTAACTGTTGAAAAGATGATAAGGGTTCTAAAATTTTCTGCTTTGATGTTTCATAAAACTCGCCTAAATCTGTTGTTTCTAATACAACTTAATTATTCGTTCTAAATGGAGCAGATGTGATTATAGTTTCTCCTGTTTTAATATCAGTACGCTCCATTTCACAATAGAGAACTATATAAACCTTTGATTTTCTATTTTCGGTTAGTATTTTAATTGCACTTTTTTTAGCAGCATTCATGAAAGATATAGCATTAAATCCTTTTCTTCCTTTAACTGAAAACTGGTTTGTTACATTCTTAACAGCTGATTGTGATAATTTAATTTCTATCGGATTTCTAATTCCATATTTTTGATACAAATTTGAAACTGTAGATTTTAATTCATCAATCTTTTCATTAGCTGTTTTTTTTAATTTTATCAGGAACATATGATAAAATCCAATCTGCAATAGAACTAATCTTTTTATTTATTTATTTTCTAATTTGTGTAATAGATTGAAAAGGTGACGGAGCTAAAATTGTTGATGATATATCTGGAACAGGCTCATCAAGTAGATACTTTGTATCCATCTGTTTAACTGATTGCATCTGTGTGTGCATCAACGCTCTTATGAGATCACTTTTTCGCATATTATAATAATATTTAATTTTTCGCTCTTTAGCGATTTGTTTTAATTCTTTTATCGTTTTATTATTTTCCATTTTTATATAGAAAGATATTTTTTTTAATTTTTATTTTCTTTAAATAATTTTTCAAAATATTTTTTCTTGTCAATACTTCAAATGAAATTTAAATGCATCCCCATCCTCCGTAAGAATTAATAAATAGCATTACTTAATAAATTTTTAATTGAGTTTCAATAAAAATTCCACATTTTTCTCGCTTTTATCTCAATCTCATTTTTTGGTTCTCTAAGGAATAATTTAAGAGCTTCTTCTCTTCCATATATTATAATTAATAACTCTAGATAATAAGGAGTAATGAAAAAATCTTTCAATTCAAGCAGATATTTATTTGCTTCTTTTATTTTTTCATAATCATATGTGAAGATATTTGGATTTAAAGATAACCAACTCCAATTTATTTTTTCAATATTATTTTTTAACAATTCAATCGCAATTTTATTTTCAAATAAATTATCAGATCCCATTTTTATATAAAAAGATTTTTTTTTAATTTTTTTTAATTTTTTTTCAACTTTTTTCAATTTTTCAGAATTTAATATTTCAATCTTATAACCATTATCAATCTTACCATCACGCATTTCAAGATATCTATATCCATGACCAGTTTCACGCATTGCACTATATAAGGATTTATCTACTGTTTCTTCTCCTGTTTCTATGTTTGTTAATTTAATAGTGACTGGTTTTTTCTTAATTATTATTATTATTATTATTTCATTTATTTAACACCCAATGTAATTTACAAGGTAAAAAAGAAAAATAAGAAAGTTATTTCTCGTGATTTTCACTTCAGAATTTTTTCTTCCAGAATTTGTTTAAAAATTCCTCTTTGCTCTTTCGCATTCCAGCACTCTATTGCATGTTTCAAAGTTTGTTCAACTTCGGAGGGAATTTCACTTTTAGAAAGTGCTATTTTTATCTTCTTTTTATTTTGAATTAAGTTTTGAAAATTTAGCATCCGAAAACAGCATAGGTCCTGAATATCGCCAACAAACGAATGTTTAAATAAGGGGTGTTTCAGTTGTGAAAAGATAATGTCTGAAGTTGTTTTATTATTAAGAAGACGAAGAAACAAGTTTAATTTATTTTGTTGAATACTTTTTGAAATTTCCTGGATTTTAAGTAGCGAATTCGTATAGTTCTTACTGTGTTTTGAAACATTTAAAAGCGATTTAGTGCACTCCTTCCAATTACATCTAGCTTTTTCATCAAATCAGAATTATTTTCACATATCTCCATACCATAAGTTAAGGTAGGGACTGCCAATAATTTATATATATAAGAAATAGAACTTGGGTGGGCAAACCGGATTCCAGATTGAATAAGAGTTTGAACAACAGCTCTAAAGTTTGAAATTTTTTCATCAACATTTGTATTATTGAGTGAAGCAAAAGTTGAATGTTTAGTATCCCATGTGAATCCCAGATGTCTAAGTTTATTCTGAAGATTTATTTCATTACTAGATATCGTTATCGTATTGGTTTGTATTTGTGCTTTACCTGAAATCAAGAATTCAGTTTTTTCGGCATTTATTTTAATACAATTTAAATTACTGTAAATATTGCATGTTTTTATCAGCTTTTTGAGACCAGAGAGGGTAGAGCTTAAAAGTATGATATCATCCGCATATGCCACCACACCAGTGAAGTTACCATATATCGATGTGCCAACAATACCTTGATTTGTAATAGTTTCAAGAAGACTTTCAGTGTAAATGTTATAGGTGAGGTGAAAGAATTGTTCTTAGTCTTTCATATTTTGGATCTATTTCTTTTTTCTCTTCTTTTACTGGATGTATTCTAGGTCTTCCAACTGATCTTTTCTCATCAACATCTTTTACTGGATGTATTCTAGGTCTTCCAAATGATCTTTTCTCAGTTACTTCTTTCACTTCAGCCATAATAGATTCTTTATCTAATAGCCCATTTTCCATTGCAGTCATTAGCAATGTAGCGATATTGTCAGATGTTTGTGAAATGTTATTTTCTTTTAATAAACTTTTTAAACTTTTCTTTGTATAATACATTTTTATTATATAAAGAATAAAATTTTAAATAATCTTCAAAAAAATTTAATTTTCAAAAATTTAAATAACATTCTATTTATTACCATCTGACTGAAGTTCTATTATTCTATCAGATAATACAAGAGCATATGCCTGAGTACTCGCTGGTACAGCAGTATTAAATGTTATTTAATACTAATTTGTACTTGTATTGTTGATGATTTTAATCTTTCTGATTGTTTGCTAATATCAAAAACAAATAGTGGGTATAAATCTCTATAGTCAGAAGTGCTTATATTGCTGTTTGCGATCAGTTCTTCATTCCATAAAATTTTTCTTTAAATACAAATGCTTCTCTATAAATTCTTAAATTTGCTGATTTGGAAATGAAAAATTATAATCAACAGCAGGATACCTATAATTATTCTTAAGCATAATGTTCATATTTTTCAAGTCACAATGATCAAATATTGAAGCATTGACAGTTTGGTCATCGTTAGATCTATTTGTTGAAAATCCGACAATAATGTATCTTACATTTTCAGAAGATGTCTTTACTGCCAATTGCCAATTAAATGAAGTAGATTGTTGAACAGTTGTAGTATCACACTGACGCATTCGAAAACTTACTGGAATGGTCACTTTATTTTCAATTTCCTTAACAAGTTAATGCTTTTCTTTATCTGATGGCATCAAATTTGGCATAAACAATGATATTTTATTAAGATTAACTTTTCCTGTAGCTGCAGCAGCAAGTCTAAAAATTCCATCATCATCACTTTGTCTTACAAGAGTTATTGTATGTTTAAAACCAAATATAACTTTGTCGTAATCATCACAGAATCCAAAATTGTGTCTTAAAGGTACGCAAAATGAAAATGTTCCTTTTGTAGTTGGTTTCTGAATTATGTATGCTTGCCTTGTTGCAAACCCTGTGTCATCATTAAGTACTGCTGTTGATGTAACATCTTTATTCCATAATTGACTTAATCCTTGAGCTAATTGAAAGTCATTTGCATAATTAAGCATTCCTAACATTGTAGTTGCTTGACCTGGATAATAAACAGCTTCTATCTCTTGGTTTGATAATTGGTATGTTATTCGACTAAATAAATGCATAATGCCATTATTTGTAAGAGCCACTGCATCTGCATTAGCATAAGCTATTTCATCAGCTTTAACAAGTTACCCTTCAAAGAGATACGCTTTAGATGGAAGTGTGAACAAATCTTGTTGCTCAATATTGATTCTTATTTCTCCAGGACTATTTAGATTTGTGCCATTAATGGGTTTATATTCATGTTCTTCATATCTTTCAATTCCATTATCTATCTTTGACGGTTCTGTAAAATTTAATACTTCGGAAGTTGTCATTTTATTTTTTTATATACAATATAAAAAATTTTTTTTTGGTTGACAATTCTTAAAAACGATATAAAAATTTTACGAAAGCTAAATTTACGCAAGTCCGCGTCCCATTTTAACTAGATCTTCTATTCTTATAGCATTTTTATTTGATAATTTGCGTGGGCCTTTTTTTATTGATCTTATTGCAGACCCCATCATCAATTTATTAATATTTGTTGTTACCTTTTCTGCATTATTTTTTAGATCCTTAGATCTTTCAGATCCATAAGAATTAGATCTTTCAGACCCATGCGAAGTAGATGCTTCAAAACTTGAAATTAATTCATTAATTCTATTATTAACATGTTGTGAAGCTATTTTTGAAGACGCTTTATCAATTAATTGTTTTCCTTTTTCAACTGTAGCATTTCTAGCAGCTTCTATCGCTGATTTTGAAAGTTCTTTTCCTGCTGATTTAGCAGCAGTTATTGCAGTTTTTCCTAAATCAGTAGCAGCCATCTTCTTCAACATAGCTGATGATACTCTTGTTACATTTGACGCTTTCACTAGTTTAAAAAAATCTTTTATGGTTTCGAATAAACCACTTCCTCCAACAACATGTGTTTTTTTATATCTCTTATTATTAACAATTACCATTTTTTATGTACTATATATTTTTTTTTATATGCGCTGAGATATAATTATAAAAGATTTTGAAGTGCTTTATACTGTTCCTTATCTATTTCATTTTGCCGTAATAATTCATCACAAATTGCAACACCTTAATTTCTTGCTCCAGTGTTACCTGCTTTCCATGCAGCTATACACAAATAAAGCCTATCAACTAATGCATTATAGTCGCTAGGAAGAATTACATTTTGTATTCTTCCTCCAATTCCATTTCCTCTTGATTCACGCTTCCTATTTTCTTTTATGTCTTTCCAAATGGGTGCTATTATTTCTCTGTATTTTCCACTACGAGACGACTTTGGTTTGAAAGGGTTTTTATTTAGAATTTTTATTTTGTTTGTATTAATATATCTCAATATTTTTGAAGATCATCTATATTATATACTCTTTTATTAGGATTTTACTATCACCTCCCAAAGGCCAGGAATACCATAATATTTTTCATCATCAATAATTATATTATTATCATTAATATGTATTGGTTTTTTTCCAATATAAAATATACCATCTTCATCACGTATCCCAAATGTAGTAACTGTATTTTTTACTATTAGCATACATTCTTAGATAATCTGTTGCAATTTTTCCTAGTCTCATACCTTTATATTCTTCATGAGATGGTAAAAGTTCTTTAGTTTCAGTTATCATCATCTCTCTTTTTGTTTCAGGATAAGAATTTGAAAAAGTGAGTGCTAATTTATCAGATTGATCTTGCAATTTATATATGTTTTCTTTTATATCATCTTGACTATCAATTAATGGCTTGTACAATTTTTCTAAGCCTGACTGTAAATTAGTTTCACCCATCCTTTCATTTTTATCATTCTGCTTTATCCTTTTTATAGTATCTAAGTAAACTTTAACAATTTTGTCCCTATTTTCAGGATCTTCAATTTTTAAAAATTACATTTTGCTTTTTTTATAAATGAAGATAAAAAAACACAACGCTTTATGTTTTGGTGATTACTTTTTACGTTTTGACGTTTACATTTTTACTAAATTTGCTTTTGAGTATATTAATTGCTTCATCTCTTCCTTGTTTAATTAATGATTCTTTAGTTTGTTCATTCATTAATTCTTTTGAATTTGTTCTAATTTGCTCAAGCATACCTTTAAATTTTTCAAGTTCACTAAGTATTAGTTTAAATTCATTGTCATCTATATTTCCATCTACTAAAGCTTTTGATATAGTCACTTATTGTATTTAGTTTTGAGTCAGCAAGTACTTTAATCTTTTCATGCTTTTCTGCTTTTAAGTTTAATTTTTTATTAACTTGTCCTCCTATTAATGATAAAACACCTGCTCCTAATGCTGCACCTTCACATGTGATAGCTACTGGTGCTGCAACTATTGTTGCTAAAAAGCCAATTCCAATAGTTCCAAGTGCCATAGTGCTTGCTAGTAACGAATTATCAATAGCTGAAATTATTTTTACAGCTCTATGGTTCAACTTTTTACGTAACATATTTCTCTTTTCTCTCTCACTCTCTATTTCTTTTTGAATCTCACTAATTGTGTTTAGGCGATATAGATGTACACTAATAATCTTATTTTCTTCATCAGGTGCACTTGGAAGATTTGGATATAATTGATTAATCTTTTTATCATTTTGTATATCTGAATAAATATTATTACATAGCTTTTTGCAATTAAACTCCATTTTAATAAGTAAAAAATAATTTTTAAAAAAAATTATTTTTTAAAAAATATTTACATTAAATTCACAAAACATAAACTATCCCCTTTTTTAATCAATATATCAGAATCAGAATTATTAACAACATTTATCATAATATCATCAACAGTCTCTGATATTACAGAGTTTTGTAAGATTAACATTTTTAATTTCAGTTCTTCTTTTAATAAAACTAATGCAACACCTTCATTAACTACTACTCCAAATTTTAAAAGAATATATTGATGTGATAGAGATTTTATTTTAATGTTGCGTTGTGAAAATATTTCATATTTATTATTATTTATTAATACTGAAGGATGCTCTAAATCTTTGAATATCTTTGCGTGTACTTTAGAATAAATAAGTTGTTTTGGAAGTTCACGAGGTATACTTCCTAAAATATGTAATGGCATTTCTTTTTTATAAAGATTAAAAAAATTTTAAAAATCATAAAAGTATAATCAAAAATGGAATATTAGCAAATGCTGAATTTGGTCCTAATAATAAACCTGATCCGGTTGATGTATATCCATTTCCACTACGTAAGTACAATCCATCACCTATAGAGCCACCTTTACTCCATGGTCTCAAATATAAGCCATTTCCTGCAGCAGTCATTTTAATTCTTTTTCTATTCTTTTTCATGTACACAACACCCCTTCCAGCAATTTTATCAACCAGAGCTGATCCAGCTGCTGAACCTACTAATGTTAATAAACCTGTTGTAAGAGCTGGAGCAACGCTTGATAATAAAAATCTTCCAGCTGTACCAAGGAAAGGTAATAGTGCTCCTAGAAATCCACCCTCTACTTTAGAATTGTGAATGAGTTGCGCTTTACTTAAATTAATTATCACACCAGTACCTTTCTCATATGCTTTCGTAATTTTACTCAATTGCCTTTTTGTTACAACTAATACATGATGACCATTAAGATCTGAATGGGTTAATTTAATACTAGCTCCATAACCATCTTCTTCATTAAGTGCTTTTTTAATTTTTTTCAATTGTCCCTCTGAAATATTTACTGTAATATTAGTATATTTACTCATTTTTATATGTAAGTAAAAAAATTTTCGTCATTTTTTAAAAAATTATTTTACGACTTATCTTTTTCTCTTATATGAAATCTAATCGTTACTTCTTCTCCTCGTAAATCCAAAAGATTTCCATCTTGATCAACCAATCTATTTTCCATTCTTGATATTTTTTTTAGTATTAATGGTGCATAAGTTACGTAATTCGGCTTTTCAATAATTTTATATCCAGGACCTACATCTGGGTAAAATGAATATATAACATTACTAGTTGCTCCATTTACATACGATGATTCTATTATATCACTTGTTACTAGTATACTATTAACACTTATTATATTTACTATCTTAGTTCCTATATTGGAGCCTGCTGAATATATTCCACTGCCAAAACCAAAAACAGTTCTAATTGAATTTGAAGTTGTAAAATCATCTTTATAACCAGTTGCAATAGTTAAAGATGCTCTTAATGTATTCCTATTTGCTACAATTGTAATATTTGAAACTGCTGAAGTTGCATCACCGTTTGCTATCATAATCGATTGGATATAACTATTTATATCAGGAATTTCATAAGATCCAACTGGAATGTTTATATCTTTTCAAGTTGATCCATTATTTGCGCTATATCTATAATTATTGTTTGAAGAATTAATATTAGAAAAACTGTAAGATGTATCTATACGAACTAGAGCCATTTCATATTCTCTGTCTTCTCTAAATTGAATAATAGGATTATAAATAGTTCTTAATATACTGCTATTTCCGCTCACTAATAAACATGTCATTTTTATATAAGATTATATTTTTTTCAACAATTTGGTATATAAAAACAATTTAATCCACTTCTATATTTTCCATAATCTTTTTTAGAAGATAGATCTATAATAACAAATTCATGAGGCTCTGACCATCCTTTTTTACAAAAATTTTTAAACTCATCTTTTTCCATATCACTTGAAACATGATCATTATAAATGTGATTTAAATTCTTTGAATCTTGAGGAAATAAGCAAATAAAATTTGTATTTTCTCGTATAGTTTGCCTAGGTAACATAAAATAATTTTGTGCAAGATAGAAACAATCTACATTACTATGTCTTCCTCTTATATAATATTTTTCACACTTATTTTGCTTTTTTAATTGTAAATCATCAAATATCATCAAATTATTCTTATGAATATCAAGATCTTGAGGATCTGGCACATCTTCTGCCGTTTCAAAAAACTTACACTCCATATCTGTTTTCTCATTTAAGTTTTTTGAAATGTCTTCAATTACAAAATCTAGATTTTTTTTTGATTTTTTTATTTCGTCTTTAAACCTAAATAGATTAAGAATAACTTCTTTTGGTAATTTTTGTTCAAAAGATTGCTTTAATATTTTGTATTCTGGTTGAAAAAGAGATTTTCCAAAAACTTGTAAATTATTATTTTCTAACCAACCAGGTCTCAAAAGTAAATTCAATAATAAAGTAATTTTTCCACATCCCGACTTTCCAACAATAATTCCTCTTATACTCTTAGGAAACAACTTATTATTATTTCTCTTATTGTTATTCGCATTCCATGACAAATCTATAATATCCATTTTTTTATATCGAGATTTTTTATATAAAATTTTTTTATATATATATAAAATGTACATCGTTAAATGTAGAAAAAAAACAAATACACTAAACTTGCAAAATGTTGTGAGTAAAAACAATAGAAATATGCAACGTGGAAATTGCGCTATTTGTGGAAAATTAAAAACTCAATTTGTATCGTCAAAAACAGGAGGAGATTTAGTGAGTTCTATTAATTCAGCAACACGTAAAATAAAACTACCACCGTCGAAGTTTTCAGGTGAAATGCATTTACCTGGAATGAACTTTGCAGGTCCTGGTACTAATTTAGATGAACGATTAACTTCTACTGACGCATATAAAGAATGGAGAAAACCTATAGATAGAGTTGATAATGCAGCTTACCATCACGATCTTGCTTATAAATACTTCGATGACACAGCAAAAAGAAATTTACTGATAAAATTATGATCGAAGAAATGGATTCTATAAAAAATCCAACAATACGTGAAAGAATTGAACGAGGTATTATAAAACCTATTATAGCATCTAAAGCAAAATTTGGTTTAGGTCTTTCAGACCCATATGAATTGGGTGTTGAAACTACTCAAAAAAACTACAAACGATCAGTAAAAAAGAAAAGGATGAAGACCTAGGTCTTTCAGACCCATGCGAAGTAATTCTTATGGATCCAAAGAATTTGAAATGGACTGACGAACTTGCAAACGAACTTCATGAACCAGTTGTAAAACATTTCAGAAAAAGAAAAGTGATTGTAAATGGAATCGATGAAACATGGGTTGCTGATTTAGTTGACATGAAATCTTTTTCCAAATTCAATGACGGTATAAAATACTTATTAATGGTAATAGATGTTTTTTCTAAGTATGGATGGATTGTTCCATTGAAAAGTAAAACTGGAGTTGATGTTGCTAATGGTTTAAATAAAATCTTCCACGAAAGAAAGTGTCAAAAATTATGGGTAGATAAAGGCTTAGAATTTTATAATAAGCATGTTAAAGCTCTAGATGTTGAGTTACACTCAACTGAAAATGAAGAAAAAAGTTGTGTAGTTGAACGTTGGAATAGAACAATGAAAGATAAAATGTTTAAGTACTTTTCAGCTAATTCTACTAGAAAATATATTGGCGTCTTAGATGAAATGGTAAATAAATACAACAACACAAAGTATTCTTCAATTAAAATGACACCAGTTGAAGCTAGCGATAAAAAGAATGAAAATATTGTTTGGTTCAATCTAAATGGAAATGTACGATCAGAATCTGTAAGACCAAAGTTTTCAATTGGTGATAGAGTTAGGATAACTAAAAAGAAAGCAACGTTTAAAAAAGGAAACACACCGAGATGGACTGAAGAAGTTTTTACAGTGTCACAAGTTCAGTTCACAGATCCACCAACTTATAAAGTAACTGACGATAATGGTAAAGAAATACAAGGTACTTTTTATGAACAAGAAATGCAAAAAACGAATCAAAATATATTTAGGATTGAAAAGGTTATTCGTAAACTCAAAAACAAATCATTAGTAAAATGATATGGGTATGCTGATTCTAGGGTTGATAATAAAGAATTGATAAGTTTGATGTAATAGGAAATGTTTTCTTTTACGCGTAGATTTCACTTGAAAAATTGATTTAAAAATTACAATAGCTCATAGTTTGTAAGAGAGTTTGTAACCAAAAATTGGTTGATACATATTATTTTAGCTCAGTTGAAATGGTTGAAATATGATATTAGAATATGGATAGGTATATGGTTGAAAAAAATGTGCCAGAACCCGTATTTTATACTACTTTATACTTTTAGGAAGTTAGATTTTTTACCTTTATTAATCTTTATATAATAATAATTTATAAACAATAAAATGTTTCAGTTTTTAAAACTAATTTTTCTTTAAAATATTATTAAGTTTTAAAATTGTTTTTACTCGAATTAATTCATGCCGCGCACTAATTTGGCAAAAATATAGCCGCCGTTTTCCGTATGCCCACTCTCTAAGTATATAAGCTCTCTAGGCGATTTTAACGTTGCTTTATACCAATATAAAAGTTATAATATATACGATACCAATTATAAAATATTACCATTGCACAAGAAGTCCTACCGGTAATATATTTAATGCAAATTTACCTTAAACATATTCTGGCAAATAAAAAAAAAAAGATAAATAAATATAATTTTTATCAAAACTTTATTTATATTTAATTGTTACTGTTGTCTACGACGGGGTTAATTGATATTTGAAACAAATAAATAAAAATAGTCTCAAAGTTGTCTATCGCACTAGTAAAAGCAATAACGTTTTGTTATTACTAATTTATTTGTGATGTGGTGGTAGAGCGCTCGTTACACAAGCGAGAGGTTCCGAGTTCGATCCTCACCATGTCCCTGCTAGTACCGCAATCTTGTTTCTCCGCGCAGCGGCCTTGTTTGTAAAGGTTCATGTTTTGGAGTTTTGAGAGGATTATAACCACAACTATATAGCCTCCTTGTCTGTAGTGGTCCTCTCGGCCTTGGGGAGGTGAATTAAAAAAAAAGGAATTTTTTCAAGTTATTTGTCTTGCCAATAGTCTTAAAATTCAATTTAAAAAATGGCGCTTATTAATAAAGGTACTTGATGTTCTTTAAACAATATACTTGATGTGGAAAAAAATAAACTGATGCATTGAAATAATTCTGTTTGAATTACTGTACATTTACAGGAATAAGTGGGTAAATTTGATATTACTCATAAAATTCATGTAATAATACGTAATAGGCCTTTTTTTGCTAACTCCGAGGTATCATCGAATACTACAGGAAAAAAAAAATCATAATAAAGATGTTTAACGTAGTTTTAAAAACACAAATTTTTAAAAAACGTAAAAAACCTTTTTACGCAATCTAGTTTACTAAATATACCAAAAAAAACCTTTGTTTATCATAATGAGTTATAAAAAGTGGGTGACACCAACTACTTTTTTTTGAGAGATTTTTTGCAAGCATTTTTTCAAAATAACTTTTTGTATGATTTTTTTTTTAATGCAATTAATACCCCGACATTTGATTTTCTAATCTCAAATCTATAGATCAAAAACTTTTTTGGTTTTTGGCAACATTAATAGTTAAAATTTGTATCCTCTTTATGTTTCCTATCCCATACACTGAACCTTATATTTCTTATACGATACACCAAACCTTGTATTCCCTATTCATACACCGAACCTTGTATCCCTTGTATTTCTCTTGTTACACACCATACCTTGTATTCCTTATCCCTTTTACCAAACTAGTCCCGGTCTCGCTACGATTTTGTTTTTTTTGTTTTACAGTACGAAAAAAAAATTTTTTTTAAAGAGTCACAATGACTATTGCAATGATTATAATCATAATCTGTGCCCCCTCCCCTAATGAATCCCCCAGTGTGTATTGTTAGAGACGTCTCAAAAAGATTAAAAAAATATTTTCTTTCATTCTAATCATTTAATACACAAATAATAAATATAATTTAATTTTTAGAAATGATAAATATATTAACTTCTCAGAACAAAAGAATAAAACACAAACACAAAAACATAAAATACTGCAATTTTAGAAAAAATGTTTCAAACTTTAGAAATAACTAAAATAAAAATATACAAAAATAGTAAATTTTTTACAAAAATATTTTATTAATTATAAATTCATATAAAAAAATTAAATAAATCAGCCCTCGGAATTAGGGTCACCACGTTTCTATATTTTATGGTAACCCCATTGTGTCAAAATATTTTTGCCGACCTGACGCCGACGTCTAACAGTTTGAGGTCAACAATTTACAGCCGACCTCATTTTTCCTAATTCCAAGGGTTGATATATATATATACATATATATATATATATATATATATACATATATATATATATATATATATATATATATATATATATATATATATATATATATATATATATATATATATATATACACAAACCCACACATAACTACAATATGTTAACAACACCTGTCATTTCGTTGTTCTCGTTGTTTGTCTTTATTTGAGGGGTTTATTTTCAAGTCAATAGTTTCATTGGGATCCTCAATATCTTCATGAGAATATAAGTTATTAGATTTATCGTTTTCGAGTATCTATGAAGTAAATATTTTTGAATACATTATTTTAATTGCTTTTTAAATTAGACTCTCATTGAATAAAAAAACTAAATGTTTTTAGGTAAAACCTTTTTAAATTAATTAAAACATAATTTAAATGTTTTTTTTTTCCTGTGAATTAAATTCTTAAACAATTTTAATACATTCCATAAATGAAAAACATAATCTTATCTACACCATACCCTATAAACGCCCTATAACACACTTTATAAATCAAAAACACAAACTTTGTACAAACTGAGCACTACTAGGAGATGATTGGCATTAGAACCTCTTGCTCCGAAGATGAGTACCCTAACTATTTAACTACTACAGCACTAAAGTATTTAATTATCATATTAAAAATAATAACTATAAAAAGTTATAGTATTTAACTCTAAAAAATATATATTGTTACAGTAAAAGATTATGTATTTTTTAAAACAATAATAAAGTTTCAAAATACCTTCTCTACCAAAGATTTAGCTACATTATCCACATTAATATTTTCCTTTGCACTTGTTTCAAACCAACTGTGGAAACCTTTTTCTATACAATAATTGTCCATATAACTTTTATTAGTGACAGTTCCAACTTTAGGTAGGTCACACTAAAACAATAAAATTATTATTTTTTTATTAAAATTTTTATGATGAAAAGTAAAATTAAACAAGTAACCCTGATAGTAAATGACCAGGGCTTATATTTGATCGTGGCCAGCGCAGGGATTGATAAAATATAGCCAGGGCCAGGTTTGTGACTGCTGCAAAAAACAATTATACATCCTAAAGTATTTTTTTTTTATTCAAAACTCATGTTATATTTTGAATATATATGCATATATAAACATCATTATGATCAAAATGATCATGATCATCATTATCATCATCATCATTGTCGTTATCATCATCAGGCTTTAGCTTTCCTCGTTTATGCTGTTTCTCTAATATAAACAATCTAGAGCATTTTCTTTCTTTAACTAAACCTCATTCATACACTATATAAGGCACTCTCTTCAAGTTTTCTTACTTCTACCACTACCATTTTCTCCTGAAGCTTCTACCTCTCAACATGCTGATACCTAAATCGCTTTAATCTTCTCTCACAAAGGTTGTCCAATAAGACGCTTTTTTCCAATCTGTCTAAGACTATGCCTCCTTTTCTTGTTGTGTTAGAGTCACACCACACATTCATTTGATCATCTTCTATTTTGGCAAAGACTGCACCATATAAACACTAAAGTTTATATAAACATGAAATGATATTGATTGCCAGCATCTAAATAAATAGCAAAAATATATGTTTATACCCATAATATGTATGCATAAAGCGCATAATATGTATGCATAAAGTGTATCTTGGTAGCTTTTATTCCTTCTGGAATAAAAGCTTGGAAGCTTCTACTCCTTCTCTTTAATAATAAGTCAAGCCTCGTTCTACTCTGCATTTTTTACCATCTTGAGCAGTTGCTTTATTAAACAGTAATCATTTTTTTCATCTTTTTTACACTCTCTCTTATAAACAAATGTACTCTTATTATTACAAGAAGCCAATGTAAAAAGGTCCTCTCTAATGTTAAGCTCTGTTATTCTAAGTTTACTAAATCTTGTTTCTTATCTCAGATGTTAGGATCTACAGACTTTTGGTAAGTCTCCAACAGTGTCATTACTAAAGCAAGTCTAACATTTAATCTCTAATTCATGGGTCTGACTTTTTACTTCTCCCCAGAATAAAGCAGAGTTTTTTGCAAAAAAATCTTACTCTAATTCAACTCTTGAATCTAATGGCCACACTCTTCCTGCCAGTTAAACAGATTAACCCATTGTTAAACATTAAAATCACTATGGCTTCTAATGCTAAAGTTTCTCAATTGAATACTTCTACAGTTTGTGCTCCAGACAAGATTTCCATCATAGTCTTAAAAAAGTGTTCTCCAGAACTCTCTTTAATTTTTGCTAAACTTTTAAAAAGTGCTAAATAAGTGGCTTCAATTTTTCAAAACTCTTTGACCTCTCCATCAATCCTACGATTAGTCTTCACTCTGTTATTAGTTTCTTTATATAAAGTTTTTGAGATTAATAAATTATTTCATTTTAACTGCAAAATTAAAGTTATTCTTGAAGGCCTACACTCCACTTTATTTCAAGTAAATTTAAGAGTACTACAAAGTTCTATCTTTGCTCCTGTCATGTTTCTTAACTACAACAACAATCTTCATTAAAATTATACATCTAAAGTACCTCTTTTAGCTAAGGACTCTACTTTATACTCTTGTCTTGAAAAAAATCTTCACTTTTTGATTGCTTAAAACAAGTGTTGGTTTTTAATCTGATCTCTCTTCTGTAACAGTCTAAGGCTTGCAGTGGCTTGTGGATTTAAATTTTTTAAGGCAACAAAACTTATTTATTAATTACAAAAAAATATTGCAATATTGTTGGCATTCCTATATTGATGAATAACAACCCTTATACTCTCAGACAAAGTCTAAAAGCACATTGTAAATGTTGTTAGACCTGCTTTATCTGCGAAGCTTGAACCACTCTCCATTGTTACAAGGCTCCATTTCTTTCTTTTTTCTACAAATACTATCATGGTCAATGTTCAAACAAGCTATCATCTCTATTACGATAAACCAAAACTCATTCTTACTTGGCTTCTTATTCAACAAGTTGCATCATTTTACTGTATCTGTCCCTTCATGCTATAAAAACTTTTATTAATACAGTTTTTGTCCTTGCACATCAAAAAAGCCTTTTAACTCTTCCCAATCTTCGTGTTTTCATTTTTAATACATCCTGCAACTTTTAAAGTCTTCAGTTAACCATTTTCTAGTATTTTAATCTGTCCTCTGTTTTAAGTAACTCATAACTTAAAAGTGGTTGCTTGCAATCTTGTTGAAAGTAAATTAGAGTTTAAAAATATATAAATATATGCCAGTATGTAATAAATAGTAAATGTAAATATAAAACTAAATACAAAAAGTATTATAATTTTTTTTCTAGCCCAGGCTATCAATCCCTGCTAAATCTTATAATTTACTGGGACCAATGCCACTTTTGACATGCTTTGGACATGTGACAACGCCACACTTTTTGCAATGCCACTTTTGACATGCCACTACTTGCTACCATGTAATGGAAAGAATTATTAATAATAAGCTAATGAATTATCTTTCACTCAATAACATTATCACAAAAGAGCAACATGGGCTTATTCGTAAACACAGTACTTGCATTAACATTCTTGAAAGTCTTCATGACTAGACTCTAAATCTCCAGCGCAACATTTCTTCTGATATTGTTTATTTTTATTTTAAAAAAACTTTTGATTCAGTTTCACATCCTATATTACTAATAAAACTTCCCATTTATGGCATAATTGGCAATCTTCTGAATTGGATTACCAATTTTTCAATGAAACCGAGAATCAAATGTTCATTTTATTAATTTCTAACAATTGTACTGATTGTGAATATTTTATTCTCAAGAATAATATTAAAAAAAGAAAAAGTATGATCCTTGGGTTACTCCACATATTAAAAACCTAATCCAAACAAAAAAAATCCGCTTTGTATACCAACTGCTCAACTAAATGGAAAAATAATAAACTTTAAATAAACTGCTATTTTCTTAATCATTCCGTTTCAAAGCTTTACTCCCCCTCCTGTCCTAATATTTTCAAGTTTTACTGAAATTGGACATTTTTTTTAAAATAATTGTCTCTTTAAAATGTGAAAAGACACAAGCTCAATTACCTGTCATCTTTATTAACTTTAGCATCTTAAATGATAACATCTCTTATTTACACATTAAATAATTAACAATAGTCAATATTGTATTGTTATGCAGGTTTCTATGCTAAGAAAGTTTCAGAATTGAAAAATCAATTCAAATTTAAAAAAAATATATAATAAACAATATTAAAAAACTAATAAAATAATGCATTAACTGTAGTTGCCACCTCTGGAGCATTGGAAAGGTAAAGTTAATAAAATAAAAAATACAAATTTCATGTGTCTATTTTAGAGACAGCAGACAAACCCGGAAAATTTTTTTGATGTATTTTTAACTTCTATAAAACTATTTATATGTGTTAATATGTTTTTTTTATTTTTATATGATTGTGTCATAAAAAAATATATATATTTATTTAGTAACTGATAATTTAAAAAACTAATGTTTCATAAAAAATATTTTTTATTTTTACAATATCCTGATAATAAAGCATGATATAATGTATTAAAAAAAAAATTTCACACAAAAATTTTAGAATTGAGGAGCACAAACTGTGTTACATGTAAATATGAAAAAATAAATATATTTTTAAATATTGAAATTTACAAAATTTATCTATTTCAAAGATTAATATATCAAACCTTATTAGCCAAAAGCACACATGGAACAGGCTGTCCATTAGGTAATTGAACTTTACTATCCAAGTCTTGTTTCCAGTTCCACACATTTTCAAATGTTTCTGGTTGTGTAACATCAAAGATAATCATACACCCTACAGCTTCTTTATAATACACCTGGGAAAATTAAATCTTTTACAGCTTTTTCAATTTATATCTTTTATTTAATTTATCTATATTTTATTTGTTTAACAAAGTAACAAAAAAAAAATAAATACTAATAACTATAAATGTGTTTAGGTAATATGTCTGATGTCATACTGAAATAGTCTGCTGCCGGGGGCTTCAGTACATGCACCAACTATCTTATAGCCTGTTACAGCAAAGGAGTGCTGCTACATCGACTGAGGGTTTGGGGTTTGGTAGCAATCATTTCTTTCGTTATTCTTTGTTTTTTTCTTTTTTTTCTGTAAAAGCTGCATGCAATAAAGATAAGCAAAACTAGTAAGCAATTACTGAAATTAACTATTTGCAACACTGTTTCTTTTTTTTTGTTTTCGACCCTATTCATTAAATTCATTTGCATCACTATTCCTTTTTTTTTGTGACATTAGGCCTTTTTAATATAATCAACACTATTCTGAAGTTTACTTTTCAACACTATTCCTGTCACCCTAAAAATTCAACGCCTAATAAAACATTCTATGCAAATTTTTCTTTTTCTTTTAAAAACATTTAATATAGACCAAAATGTGAATATTAGATGGAAAAAAAGACCATTCTTAAAAGTAGTGAAGCAAAAAAAGGACCATTCTTAAAAGTGAAGCAAAAAATTAAAAAGAAATAATCAGATAGCAAGCATATCTTAATTAAGAACACTAAAAATGTAATTACTGGAAATGTTGGATTTTAATACATCATTTAGACAACATGAAAGTTTATTTAATGGATTCATCATTAGACATCACAAATAAGTTGAACAGCTAATTAAATGAATAATTAAAGAAACAGTTAAAATTTAATTTTTTATTACAATTATTTAAAGATTCTATTGTAGCAGGAAGGAAAACAGTTTTCACAATAGTTTTTGAAGAAAGGAAAACAGTTTTTACAACAGCTTTTGAAAACAGTTTTCATAACAGAAGAAAAAAAATATTTATATATATATACCCTGTTCATTTTACCAAATCTTTCTTCACCTAAAAAGAAATTAAAAAAAATTGTTAGAGATAAAAAATGAATTTTTTTTTAAATAAAAAAAAATTAGCGTTAAAATAAAGTGTTAATTACCGAAAACTTAATAATTTTAAATTAAACCTTGTATTTTTACAAAATTAAACCTTAGAATTAATAAAAACTAAAATTAATAATAACTCTTCATAATAATATCTTAATAACTATTTATAATTGTTGTAAATTGTTCTATGTTTGTTAAGTTTACACATTTAATTCACACTGACACAATATTCTACTTTTTAAAAGTACCACCATCTTTCCAAGTTTCTTTTCATCTACTTTTACACAAAAAATATTGATATGTTGATAAGTTATTATAATACTTCTTATTTTGTTAAGTTGGTTTAGTACTCATAGTTAGATAAATGAGTTTAAATATTATTTTTAGGTAATCATTTTTCATTCATGCGTATTTAGGTTGACACTGTACTAATACATTTTGCTGACTTTAATTTAATATCTAGTAAACAACAAATATCTAGTAAACAACTACATGTTTAACAACATACCAGATATATCCCACAGTTGAAGTCGAATCAAGGTTTTTTCATCCCAGTTTAAAACTTTTAATGCAAAATCTACCCCAATCTTCAATTTGAAAAGTCAAGAAAAACCATGTTAAATTAAATTTTTTTGTTAAAGTAGAAAAAGTGTCTAATAACGCTAGAGAATATATATATATATATATATATATATATATATATATATATATATATATATATATATATATATATATATATATACTAGGGATGTGACTATTTGGTACTTCCAGTTTCTAATATAAAAAACAGATAGACTTTGGTTTGAAAGTAACTGAAAAGTCATTGGTTTTATTTAATTTTTGAAAAAGGTCACCCACCACGACCCTTGATTACACACTGGTTCTCATATATCAGTAATTTTTTTTCCTTTAAAAGTATATTAACCTGGGTCTCAAAAGAACCAGAATTTCATAGAGATTTCAGAAATAATAATGGTTTTAATTAAAATAAATTGCTTAAATTTTAAATACAAAAAGCAACAATTTTTAACTAAAAATTAAAAAGATCGTTTTTTATGACATTTTGTTTGCAATATTTTTTTTAAATGTTTTAGTAGAAAAGATTATGAATTTTAAAATGATTTTCTTTTAAAATAGAAAAACATTTGAAGAAAAAATTACATACATTTTTTTTAGATTTCAAATTTAGATTTTTTTTTTAAATAAATCTTAAGGCTCATAAAAAAAAAGTTGAAAGGTCTGAAACTAATGTTTAATTTTTTTTAAACATTCTTGTTTTTTAAAACTTAAATTCAAACTCATTTCATGGATTTATATCATACATTGAATTAATTTTATTTAATATAAGAAAAGATACAGTAGCTCTGTAATTAGGAGAAAAAAAATTATGCACATAGCTTTTGATAATACTTGTTTTACCACATCCTATGTCTCCAATAACCAAAATTTTAAATAAGTGCTCTCTTTTTTCCATTTCTGAGATGAGAATTAAAAGTTAATTTTTAATTTAATTATTAGCAATTCCTAATATTTAAAAATAATCAAAATAAGTAAAACATTTTGTGTAAATATATATATATATATATATATATATATATATATATATATATATATATATATATATATATATATATATATATATATATATATATATATATATATATACATACAGTCTTCTCCATTTGAAATTTAATGCCAGCTCACAAAAAAGCGCTGGCAGGATGGTCATTTTTAAAATAGCCTGCATGACTTAATTTTTTTTACCTGCTATTTAAATAAAAATAAAAATAGCGAAAAGAACGTTTGGAATAAATACTAGATAAAATAATTTAAAAAAAAACTGGCAAAAAAAGCCCTTTTTCATAAAAGGTGAACAAATAAGCAATAAAGTTTTGTTGCAATTTAATACAAAACGCTTTTATTATTTTGGCAAGCACTTTTTTATGCGCACGCAAAAGTTTTTGCGGGCATGTGCGTGCGCGGAAAGACTTAAGCGCGAAAGCGCTGGCTAAACGGAGAAGACTGTATATATATATATACATACATTCAATGACGATTTTAATATTGGGGTTAGAAAGGAATGATTCAACAACTTTAAAAATTTCCCAGACACATTATATGAAGCAAGCTTATACAAAAGACCATGCCAGACTTTATCAAAACCCTTTGGTTTTTTACATTGTTTTCTTGCAATAATAAAAAGGTGTTTGCTCTTAAAAGAAACAGTGTGAAAAAGATTTTAAAAAATTATTACAATTAGAAATATGAGCTGCACAAGAAGGTGAAAAGCATAAGGCTTGACTTGAAAAAACCATTAGACTTGACTTGAAACCAACATAGAATAAAAGTTTCCATACTAGCCTGGATCCAGGAGATTACACAAGAGACATAATTATCAGCAGAGTGACAAAAAACATCTCAAGGATTGTCACGAAGAAAAGTAGCAAGTAGTGTGATGATAGGATTAGTCTGAAGAAAAAGTACTAGATTTTAAAAAGATCATAGCATAGCTGAACCACATAAAAGAAAACAAGGAAAAATTTAACACAAAAAGGGTCAGAGACAGAACACATATCAAGCAATGATTAAAGTTTTCTGGAGTAAGATATTAAGAAATACTAAGATTGCCAGATTTAGTGCTCGAACAGGGTGTCCTTCAGTAAAAATAATAATGGCTTAACAACAAGAATAAAAGCTAAACGATCAAAAGACCTTTATCAATTTGATTAGAAAT
>NC_088923.1:44087500-44100000 GCF_038396675.1 Hydra vulgaris
AATTATCATCGTAAATTTCATGTTCATCATCTTTTGAATTACTGTCCGTTTCCGTGGGAACTAATACGTTTGTGTCTTTTTTTTTCTTGTATAACGCGTCGCATACACCATGATGAATTGCATAATTAAAGCAAAATTGATCAACAATGTCCATTAACTTCACGAGCTTCTATCTTATATTAAATTTTCAGCTAGAAAGGAACCATAAATCCTAATGACACCAGTTTTATAGGTTTTCTTACGTTTGGTTTCATGCAGGTTGATACCAATGTACCTTCTGTCCATAGTTTGAATTTTTTTTCTGGTGTTGGATTTGAGCTGCTGCTTGATTTTCCAGTCGAAGGGCTATTGATAGTAATTCCATGACGCAAAATATGAATCTGCAAAGTAGGTGTGGATCTACTGGAGCACGTTACAACAGAACTGTATCTATTACAGATGTCTTCAACATCTCTTGAATTTGGAATTTTACGCCGAGCAACAAATTTCCATACTGATGACATGATTTATCTGGAGGATATATTTTTAAAATATATTTCATTAAATATATTATCAAAAAATTAAATAACTGATAGAAACATTATGGTGAATTATTTTTATTACATATCTAAGCGTTAATATTTTGTTGAACCAAAATAAACTCTAAAAATATCCGTATATTTTTATATAAATACCCATATATCTTTAATATAAAAGATAGATCATTCTATTTGAGTATTCGAATGCTTCTAATATATTTGCATTTTTTGCTCAATATTCGAATATTTCTTTGGAATACTTAAATAACTTTGAAAATGAAAAAACATGTTAAGCTTTCTAGCAAAATACAATCTAAATAAAAAAATAAAAAAATTAATTACTTACAAATTTTATTTTTTTCTATACCTTTCTATAATAAATAAACATTCAAAAGACACTGTACAAAAAACCGCCATAACCGTTTTTGAAAACCGACGGTTTTCATTTATATCGGTTTGACCAAAAGCCGCGGTTTTCGGTTATTGGTTAAAACCGATTGGAAACCCTACGTATTTGTAAAATAATTACTCGAAGTATACTAGTCATTTTAACATGGAATTTAAAATATATATTAAACATAGTGACAGAACTCATTTGAGAGAAAATAAATAAGAGTAAAGAATATTTTAGAAATGGTGCAAAAACAATTAACAATCATTTTCTGTTTAAGAGACATCGTTCAAATAACCTTGTTAAAGTTTGGTTTGGCTGAATATTTTAACTAGTTTTTGATTTGATCCTGTTTATGGAGTTTTTTTGTTATTTTTTGCTGTAGTTAGGCACATTTAAAAAAAACTTTTTACAGTGTTAGTTAGAAGCATGCAACTGATCCCCAAATCAAAAATCTTTTTTTTTTTTTCAGTTTTCATTTAATATATTTCAATAATATAGTTTACATTTTTATCTTTATAACTTGTTGTGGTGATTACTTCGACCTCTAAAATTTGTTGCAATTATAAAATGTTTACGACCTCTGAAGTTTGTTGCATTTAAAAAATATTTACTTGCAGAAAGTGAGTGTCTTTACTTGAAGAAGTTTACTATATATTTTACTTGACTAAAATAGAGTTTATCATTGTTTTTAACGAAATTGTTTAATCGGTAAGTATTTCGGTAAGAGGATCCATTTAATCAACTTCCTATCGCTTTTTTTGAGTATTATGTATAATTGTATTTCGAGTTATTCTATGTTTTGAGTATTGTGTGTTAATAACTTCTCACGTTTCAAATATTGTATGTTAATTAACTTCGATTGCTTTTTTTGAGTATTGCGTGTAATTTTAAATTTAAAAAATATTTGTTAAACATCAGCACCATAGTCCTTAACGTCTATCAACTGAGTTTCGTTTTGGATTTTATATCCGGTTATAAATTTATTCAAATTCTCAACTATTTTCAGCTGTTACATACAAATCTTCAGTTTAAAAAAATTAATATTCTTTTTCTTATTTTAAATCATCTCAAAGTTTGTTCTTCAGTTTTACAGACGTAGATACTGAAAAATAGCTGTTTTGACCAATGTGTTCCGGTTTGATAATTTTTTTAAACTTATTTTAATTTATATGTATACTCATACATATATAAATACAAACACTTACATACATACATATACACACCCATACATACATACATTTTGTATATATAAATTTTCTTTTTTCAATATAAAGTTTTACATTTACAAATGTTGGAACTTTTATACTTTTAATAAAGTATAATAAAGAATATAATCACCATATCAATAAGAATAAAAATAACAAATATATATATATATATATATATATAAATTATATATATATATATGTATACGTATATGTATGTATATATGTATAATATATATATATGTATATATAGTTTTATACTATATATTATTTTACGGGGGTCAATTTAAAGGGAGTGAGTGTATTGTTAATGTTAAAATTTTTTAAAGAATTACTAAAAAAAGTTCTGTGCATCTTAACCTTGTGTTCTATTAAAATTTTAGGAAGAAATATTTTAGAATTAGTTTAGCCTAATTTTTAAAAACTGAATTTAAATATCTAAAACTGTCTGAAAGCTTTTTCACCAGTGGGTAAAATTTTTAAAAAAATACCCTTAATTTTTTTCTTGACTGAAAAAGTCATAACTTGAAATTCGTAATGTTTTTACAATATTAGTATATACGAGTAGTTTATTTATTATTACAAACATATTTTGTTAACTGACTAAAATTTTCAATATGTTTACACAGCGACGTAGATGGTTTTTTTTAATGTTTCAGATGACACTTTTAGGCATTGCGAAAACTTCAAGCTTATGTAAGTTTGTAGTTTATGTCAAATAAAGTTTTGCGAAAAAAAGAAGAAAAAAAAATTAAGTTGATTAGAGCTTGGTAACTAAAATACCCCGAATGCTTCACACTGACCCCGAATGTGAGGTATATAAATTACCGTATGAATTTAAAAGATTTGAAATAAAGCGATGTTTGTTTATATTAGTATGAACAATTATCCTGTAAATGATAGTTATTTTAACTATTTTTAGATGATCTGCAAATGAGTCTTGAGATGATCACGATCCTTGAGTAATGGATGCTTTAGGAAATCAATAACAGGTATCAATTATTATTTATTAATAAACAGGTGGATAAATCATGAAGTTATGTGTATGAGCGAACCGTCATGTTAACTACTTATGTATGTGTAAACTAAAATCATGATCAACTCATATGTTAGTGTAAGCTTAAACTGGAAAGCATGTTATATACGTTTGTTAGCTAAAATCTAACATGATTAACTTATATGTTAGCATAAGCCTAAATTGTAAAGCGTAATATATATGTTTTTTAGCTAAAACCTAACATGATTAACTTTTATCTAAGTGTAAGCTTAAACTGTAAAAAATGTTACATGTGTGTGTTAGCTATAACTTTTATGTTAGTGCAAGTTTAAGCACTAAAGCTTGTTTATTTATAGAGACAATAAATTAACGTTTCATTTAAAAAAAAAAAAAAAACATCCGAAAAAATGTTTTTAAAAATAACATTTTTAGTTAATAACTTTCAAATATAATAAATAGAAATTTAAAAAGCACGAAAGTAGTACTCAACTATATAATTTTTCATATTTTTAAAGTTTTTCATTTATAATTTTATAACAGTCTGTGTGAAGTACAAAAATAAAAAATGCAAGGAATATAATTCTTGATATAAATTAAAGTATTTGATATAAATTATAATATTTAATATAAATTATAATATAGAGTCACTAAGACAGAAGTAAAAATAAAAATTAACACAAAATAATAAACTCAATTATTATTCTGTGTCAAAAAGATTTATTCATTCACCAAATTTAACTCAAAACTTTGAGTGCAAATCCATAGTTTTGATAGTCTTAAGAGAAATATTTTACAAGTTAACATACATGCTACAAATATTTATAAATTATTACAAACATTTTACAGCTAAACTTTGTTAAGGTCACAAATACCAATTTTATAAAAATTTTTAAATACTAATTATAATAAAAATAATATTTAATACCGGACGCTTTTCATTTTGTATGTATAACCGTATTAACAGATTTAAAATTCTAAAAGCAATCAATCGTTTCAAAAGCTGTTTAATGGACTTTTTTTTTTAGTTTTTAGTTTCATTATTCCACCAATCATTATATAAAACTGGCCACGAAGAAGCCGTGAGAGCACGAGTCGCTAATTTAGTTGAATCGTCATAAGGCGTCGCTGCTCTTTCAAAAGTTCGTACCGAGCCCGTAATATGTTTACCTACTCTCTCAACCGAATTATGCTCGTGTAAAACATTATCTTCATTAGTATCAGGATAATGAAGGACTTCTTTTTTAAGTACCAACGGAGATGTTGGAGCAGGGTTGAGCAAAGGATTGCCTCGCTCATTATACAAATTTAAATATTTAACTTTATTTATTGCATCTTTAGATGTTTTAGATAACTGAGTGAACGATGAGTGTTGAAAACTACTTTGGCCAGCATTATTGCTTGCAGATGTTAGTTCTTGTTTTTGAATTTTATAAAACTCATTTTTCAAGTCTTGCGAGTCTCTAGTTTTCAAAAAAACAGTACGTTCATTTGAAACCGCTTTGTCTGCTTTAAAACCTGTTATCGAGTTCTCATGCTTTACACCAGCTTGGTTTTGCGACAAAAATTCTGAAAAGGTTTAATGTTATCATAGTTAAAACTTAACAGATTTCAACTTTCTGGATATCCGGTAAATTTTGATTTGTATATAATTAAATTATATGCAGCCTAATTTAACTGCAAATCAAAAGTTGGTACATGAAATAGAAACCTAAACAATCCCTTAATAACGGAGAATTTATTAATCACATTAAAATACCTGACGGAGAATCTGCTTCTGAATGACCGATATCCGCTAAACTTAGAGAAGTGTATTGACCTAAATATTTAATATGTATACGTAATATACAAACATAAAATAAAGTAAAAATAAGTAATTAAATTTAAAAAAGTGTTGAAGTCTATATTTTAAACAAAATTAAATTTTTGGTTTTGATTGATTTTGTTTGTCAAATCAACTATATATGGCGCGTTCTATAGCGGAAAAGCAAAAGTAGTCAATTTGTAACTTTTTTTTTGTCAACATTTAATAAATTAGTATTGACGTAGACACAAAAGTTTATTTAAAATATATACTTTTTTACAAAAAAGTTACTTTAAGTTATTTTATTGGTCCAGAAAGTTAGAGTTTTTTCTAATGTTATATGATAAAAAAAAGTCTCATTACAAATACTATTTTAGACATAAACTTCATTGCGTAAGGGGGGGATCCTTAAAATACGTACGCAGCAAAACCACTGATTTAGGACCTTTTTCTTCTCTCCAAGAACGCAACTGTATGTTTTCAACAACTTTTTCCTCTGCGTACGTACACATTATTTATTACAAGATCAACCCCTTCCCTAACGCATAAATTTTTCAAAACAATAAAAACTAAAAAATATTTTAGTCAATTCGACATATGTTATATAGCATGTTAATTTTTTCTCGAAATTCTGTTTTGATAAAAAAAAAAAAGAAATCAAGTTTTAGGAGAGATAGAAAATAAGAGATCAAGCCACGTACGTACTCGCTGTCTTAAACACTCCTGCCGGAATCCGTACGTTTTTGGGTACCACCTCCCTTTATACCTACGTACGTACTTTATAGAAAACCCCTAATCTAAATTATTTTAACATGGAAATAGAGATGGGCTACTCCTATCATTCGTATTGTATTTATCATCGAATTGGAAGCAAAGATGGACTAACTATTTTTTCGTATTGTATTTATCATCGTATTGAAAGTAGAGATGGGTTACTTCGTTCTTTCGTATTTATCATTGGTAAGATACTGCTTACTTTTCTTTAATTAGAAAATTTCAAAAAAAAAATAACTAAATAACTTTTGCAAACTTCATCCCTACGGGCATTTGTTTTTAAAAGTTACGTTCTAGATGTCTTTTAAACGTTCTTTACGGAAGAATGTTTAGAAAACGTTTAAAAGACATTTAAAATACATTTAGAACGTAACTTTTAAAAACAAATCCTAGCTGGGATGTAACATAAGTTAAACAAGACATTAAATTTGTATACTAATATACTTTGTGTATTAGCATACAAAGTATAATGGCATTCATGGTACATAGATTACTTTGTGTACTAATCTATATACCATACAATTTTTAGAACACATTTTAGATAAGCTTGACAGATTTTGGGACAAAGCCAGTCTAACAATTTTTCATGTAACCTACAAAACGAGGCTTTAAATATAATCTAAATATATATATATATATATATGTATATATATATATATATATATATATATATATATATATATATATATATATATATATATATATATATATATATATATACATATATATCTATATCTATATATATTTATCTATATCCATATATCTATATATATATATATTTATCTATATCTATATAAAATTGTTCATCTATTAAATTGTCTATTTGTCTGGAATCATAAACAAGGAAACCTATCTTCCTCACTCTCTAATTTTTTCACCACTAAAAAAAGTTCTCGTTATTACCTTCGATCTTTTAGTAACTTTAAATTATCTCAAATCATTGTTTGATAAAATATGGTCATAAATCGTTATATTATACATACATAATTTAAAACAAAAATACATACGTTCACAATTTTTTCCATCGTAACCAGATGTACATTTGCAAAGATAACCAGTATCATCAAAATTAGCAGTTGGATCTATTGTTCCATCAACACAAGTGCTATTGTGATAACATGGAAAAGATGAGCACGCAGGATAAGGAACTAAAACCATTATTTTATGCTTATATATTTTTATACTTTTGTTATCCATTTATTTATATACCAAATAATAATATTAATAGCCCAACCTTTACTAGCCCATTAGCTCAACATACGCCTATCAATTAAACCAACTTACATTTACCCATTGTATCTTTACCTGATACATCTCTCACTTACCTTCACAAACTTTTCCACTAAATTGAGGCTTGCAATAACATTTGAATTCCTGTTCATCAATAATGTGAAGATCAGGATCATTATTGTTCATAAAATCAACACAA
This sequence comes from Hydra vulgaris, assembly GCF_038396675.1. NCBI lineage: Eukaryota > Metazoa > Cnidaria > Hydrozoa > Anthoathecata > Hydridae > Hydra > Hydra vulgaris. The sequence goes on from NC_088923.1 coordinate 44,094,619, forward strand.
CGACCACCTTGTAAACAAGGGGAATAATAACATGGTCCACGTGTTTTAATGGAAACTAAGAAAACAAAAATTTAAATGAGCTGCATCAAAAATTGCAGAATTTTAATAATGTAACATTAAAAAGTGACAATAAAAAAAGTGTAAAAAGTAAAAGCAAAAAGTGTACACAAAAAAACACACTTTCACAATTCCGTCCTTTATATCCTTTACTGCAATTACATTTATATCCATGAGCATCAAAGCTTACAAAGGGAAGATTATCTGAATCTAAGCATGTCCCTTGATTCTCACAAGGATGTAATTCACATGGAAAACGTTTAACTAAAAAAATAATGGCATAATATAACAGTAAGGGTGAGTCTATTCACACGCATGTGCGAATAGACTATAACTTTTTATAGTCTATTTGCACCTAAGAAAAAAACTGAAGTTAAATTTTTATAATAAAATGAACAAAAAATAATATATCGGGTGGACAAAGAAAAATCCAGTCAACTCTTTTGATTTTTTGAAATTTGAGATTTCTCTAAAATCATAAATGCTCTTTATTTCAATTTTTTTATACTAAATGTGTTTATATTAGTTAGGGTTTCAACCTAATTTAAAGGAGCTGTTTGTCAAGAGATCGAATTATATAGCGGGTTGAAGCCATCATTTTGCAGATTTTTTCTTTTTCACCTTATTGGGGGCAATAATCCACTTTTTTTGGATTGGAAGTCTTTTTTTACTTTTTGTTACTCCACCTGTCTTACAAAGAACTCCTTTAACTATTGGCCAAAAATCTTTAATCTTTTGCTCCTCGTGACAATTTAGAGGATTCATATCTTTAGGAACAATTTTCACATTATCTTTGTACCACTGTAGAACTTTTTTAGAATAGTGAGAAGCAGCAAGATCTGGCCAGAAGAGACATTGGTATTTTTTTTTTTTTTCATTAATAGCAAAAGTCTTTTTTGAAGGCATTCTTTGATGTAGAGATCGGCAGTCAAGGTCTTTTTAGTGATAAAACAAGTGGACTGCATACCACAGCTACAAATTGCTTGCCACACAAGAAACTTGGATGCAAATTTTTTTCGTCGTATATATTTAAATAGATTATCGACAGGTTTATCTTTGTTTTAATAGTAAAATTGTTGATCAGGAAGTCTTGAATTTTCTTGTTACTGAATTATCTCGCTGTGACTGGCTTGGATATCTTGCTATTAAACTGAGAATCAACTTTGTCTTTTGAATTATGGAAAGTTTTCTTTCTTCCACTTATCTATGACTGTAGATTTTGGGACATTTGTACATTTAGCAATCAAGCAATATGAAGTCAATGGATTTTTGCAAAAAAAACTAATGTTTATCAACACAATTAAATATAAGGAAGCTTTAATATAAGGAATGATATAAGGAATATTTAATTTAAAAAAAAACAGAAATAAAAAGCTTTTGTGGTTTCAGAGAAATTTCAATTTAAAGTTGACTGGATTTTTCCGTGTCCCCTGATAAGTTATTTACTTTAAAAGTAATATAATCTAAAGTAATAAAAACAACTATAATTACTTAAATATTATTAAATTTTTATTTTACAATTTTCATTAAATTAGAAGAATTTTTATTAAACATGCAAATAGAATATATTAAAGAGTGTCAGTCATTAAATGAAAGTGTGTGGATAGACACTCCGATAATTAAAAAAAAACAAACAAAAAAAACAAACAATTGTATTAATAATAATAATAAAAATAATAATAATAACAACAACACCAACAATAATTATTTTTGTCTTATTAAATTTAAAGATTTACTTTCACAATTTTTTCCAGCATACCCCCTTGCACAAAAACATTCATAATCATCTGGATGCTTAAGATGCAGCTTATGACTTTCACTGGAAGAATCAAAACATGTTCCATTATTCATACATGGAGAAGAGCTACATGCAGCAAGATCAATTTCTGTAACAAAAAACTTTAATTAAACTAAATCAGAACTTTTTTAAGCTTTGTAAAATTTGTTTTTGTAAAACGCTCTGAACTTATTCACATAGATAATTCAATATGTGAATTAAAATGCACCAAAAAACCTTTTTTGATTTTAATTTTTTTTAAAGTGATTTTTGACTTTTATTGAAAATGTGAATTAATATATACTGATACAAGAACTGTTCTATAGAAAACGCTAATACATAGAAATGTACAAGAATATATGTTCAAAGAACTCTGAGAACTGGTAAATTTATAAGTTAGTGGCTAGTTATTTATAAAGAGACTGTTAGTTTATAAGTTAGCAGCAAGTTCCTTAATTGGAGAGCTGGTTAATAAGTTGATAACAATTGCTTAGTTGAAACAAATTTACTAACTTTTAAAAGATCTTAATTTTGTAAGGTATATTTTTAAGACCTTTTGAAAGTAGGTAAGTACTTTAGCTTTTAATTTTTACAAAGACACAAATCACATTAAAAAATAATTTAAAAACAATTATAGTTTTTTACTTAAGTCATTTTAAATTTTAGCCAAAATAAAGTAAAAAGCTATATAAGGTTGAAGTAATAAATTACTTATTCTACAAAATATAGTTGATAAAATAGAAACCTTCACAAAACTTTCCACGATATCCTTGCATGCAAAAGCATTTGAAGTCACGGATTCCAGTAATAGACACTCCTCTTTCTTTTTTGTTTGATTCATCAATACAAAGACCATTGTGTAAACATGGCGTTTCAGAACAAGGATTAGGATCTGGAATAATTTTTAAAACAGTGCAAATAACAAAAAATTATTTCTAATAAAATATATTAAACATAACACAAAAATATATTTAACATAGCAAAAATTTGAATATTTTAGAATCTAATGCAATAACTGAGTTGCAGTCACATGGAGTGATTTCGCATGGAGTTCTTTATAAACCTAAGGTGATCTCAATGGCCTCGAAAAAAAGGTGTGCTCAGAGGCCTCAAAAAAAAAAACATTAGCTTAAAAAAACATTGAAAATATTAAATTAAGCTCAAAAATTTAACTAATCAAAAGTAATAAAAACTTGATTAAAAATTGTGGTGTATTATGTTGTGGTGTATAATAGTTGTGGTGTATAAAAGTTGTAGTGTATAAAGTTGTGGTGTATAAAAGTTGCGATGTATAAAGATGTGGAGTATAAAGTTGTGGTGTATAAAAATTGTGATGTGTAAAGTTGTGGTGTATAAAAGTTGTGGTGTATAAAAGTTGTGGAGTATAAAAGTTGTGGTGTATAAAAGTTGTTGATAAAAGTAATGGTGTATAAAAATTGCAGTGTACATCGAAAAACCAGACAAAAAAAAATTTAGATTTTTTAGTTCTTGAGGTCAAATTTTTGACTTTTTATTATTTGAAAAGTCATTATTGAGTTTTTATAAAATTTAAATAAATTTAAAGGTAATAAAAACATTGCTTCTTTTGTTTTTCAATTATGAAAAAACTTAAGGAGTATATTTTTCATATTTGGGAAAACTAATAGGTAAACCTTTGTAAACAAAAAAAACAAAAACAAAAACAAACAAAAAAATCACAGTTTAACAATGTAATAAAAATTTGAATTGTTTAAAAAGTTTGGACCTATCAAACTTTTAAAAAAGCTAAGTCCTGCATACAAAAAGCAGCCATTATGGGAAAATATAAAGTTCAAAAGGTAAAATGTACACATTTTTTGTCTCTTCATATTACCATTATTTTAAAGTAAATTACAAAACTTAAGGTGTTGTTCAAAAAGAAGCAAATCTGACATATTTTTCTATAAACATCTTTACCCTGACATTACAACAACAGTAATATTATATTGTTAGTTTTTATTTCAGAATAGTTGAAATGACAAACCAAAATATGCTCAAGAGAACTTATTAATGAAAGGAAAGTTATAAAAAAAACTGCATCTTTTCAACTTCTTAAATATATAAAATTAGTGTGTGTATACATATATGCATGTGTGTGAATGTGTGTGTATAATATATTCATGTGTGTGCAATACACACACATACATATATGTATACACACATGTATATGTAAATTTATATACACAATGTTTATAAATATATGTATGTGTGTGTAGTATTCATATTAAAAAAATAGGTTATCAACTTTTTTTTTTAAATTTAACAGTATTTATAGTATGCTTTATGAAATTATTAATTTCTAATTTGTAAATTTAGGGAAATGGACTGAAATGGTTGTGATCTTGTAAGTATTGTTCTTGCAATCTTTGAACCCCACGTCTGGTCATACCAGGTGTACCGGTATGAAGTGAGTGCTAAGATGCAAATGCCTTGATAGGGAACATTTGTTGTGAATGAGTTTTAATTTCTTTTTTGGTTTGGTTGTCATTTGGTTGTCATGTCAACATTTGTCAAACATATCTAATGTAATAACTTTTTTATCATGCTAAAATTCTTGAATTTTTTACCAGAAAGTGATGATTTGCAGAAAGCATTAATATTTTGTTTTCATTTGAAGAAAAATGCTGCAGAGTTGCATCAAATGCTTGTCAAGGCACATAATGATCATGCTTAAATAAGTACTTATTAATAAGAATCAAAAAAAAGTTTAGAAAGTTGGAAATTTGAAAAAACCTTATTTAGATAATTATTTGCCATGAACTCAATAATGTAATATAATTTTTTTAAATCTTCTTTAAATAAAAGTTTCTATTTGTTTACTTATAAATAAGAAAAATGATTAAAATAATGGTCAAGGAATATAAATTTTAGAATAATACACCATAACATAAAGAAAACATTTTTTTATTAAATAAAGGTTTTTCTTGTGAGTTAAGAACAATCTTGAAATAAGATAAAAAACTAATTTTAAAACAAACAAAAATTGATTGATTTTCTATATTGATTTGCTGCATCGAATTAACAAAAAAAATATATATATATACTTGTTAATTAATATTAGAAATATATAATTCAATTTTTTTAAACTGTATTCACCTGCCCGGGCTGAGCGGGCCACTGTAATTGAGGAGACTCGTTTTTATTTTTATATACTTTTCAAATTATTGTCTCTCAATCCCTTAACTTTAAAACACAAGCAAAGCTGCTGTGCAGAAAAATAAATTGAGTGCGCGCTACCAGGGACATGGTGGGATCCAACTCGAAACATCTAACTTACGAAGCAAGAAGTTCTTGCCTACAAAACTCTTCTTGTCATAAAAAAAAGTTATACCTGTAAAAAAATTATACCTATAATTTTTCAAAAATAATTTGTAAAACTCCCATCAAATTTCAATTATATTCATGTTAAAAAAATTATAAATAATTAAAAATTTTAAATAGATAAATAATTTATAATTAAATAATATTTTATATATTATATATATACATACAATATATATGTGTATATAGATATATATATTTAAATCTCT